>NC_141561.1:45171245-45742398 GCF_036417535.1 Chlamydotis macqueenii
GGTGGCCTGAGGCTTTAAACTGGGAGAGCCTGGCCGGGGATCCCTCAGTGGGCGTGACGTTGCTTTGGGGAGGCTGTATGGGGCAGAAAGGAGCCTGAGGTGTGAGGCAAAGGGATGCGCGTGGCCCACTTTTGCTGGCCATAACAGCGCGAAGCGAATGAGGAAGGCAGGTGGGTGAAAGCGGGCAGGCCAGGAAATGCTGGCGACCCCACTTTTCTCGAAGCAGAAGGCAAGTAGCCATAGCGAGCCGTGATTGCGGCATCTGCCCTGACAGAGACCGGCCCTGCGCTGTGACTTGGGGAAGCAAGGTCTGGTGGCAGGGCCCAGGAGGCGAGGGCTGCTAGCGAGGGCAGGGTGAGGGTTTGTGGGGACAAGCCCCATGATGGCTGACGACCCTTATGACAACGCCTTGGGAAAAAGGGACGTGGTCGCAGACGTCGGATCACTGGGAGGTGCGGATCCCCCAGGGCTTGGGTGATGGGGGAGCCAGACACCCATGGAGCTGTGGTGTGCCTAGGGGAGCTGAGCGAGCAGCTGAAGTCAGAAGTGGAGCAGAACATCTGCCAGGTGAAACAGCAAGAGCAGGAGCTGCACCTGCTTAGAAGGGAGCTGCTGGAGATGTCCATGGTGATGAAGGAGAAGGATCGAGCTCTGCAAGCAGCAGCTAACGAGTTAAGGTACATGCAGCCGTGAACTGGGGCCTTGGCCAAAGCTGCTTAGTGGATTCCCAGCAGCTGGTGGCATTTTGGGACCTCCCCGGGAGCCAAAGGTGTGTGTGAGAGCCGCGGAGCGGAGCTCAGCGATGGGGGCTCTATGCAAGCGCCACGTGAACTGAGATAGGAGTTGAGTGGAACGCGTGCCAGTGGCCGTGTGTTGAAGTCTCCACGAACTGAGCTGAACGTTCCCACCCACACCGTGACAGTCACCGACGGGTGCCCGGGGTGCTGCTCTCCGCAGGCTGTTTGGGCAGCTGCTGTCCGTCACGGTGTCCCTCAAGGGTCTTGTCTCTTGGCACAGGCAAGCCCAAGCAGAGTGTCAGGCGCTGAGGGACGCCTCGCAAGAAGCGGTGGTGAAGGTGGAAGAGGCTCCCGGGATACCGGCGAAGGTGGCTGAAGCCTTTAGGAGGGTGAGTCCGTGCGGAGGCTGCCGAGCTCTGGGTTTGCTGAGGGTATCGATGGCGCACGTGGTGTTTGTCAGTGTGCCGGTGAGAGTGGCCAGTGCCCCAGCCCGCCTCAGGCATGCTCCGAGCTGGCCGAAGGCAGGAGCGGGGCTGCCTGTGCCACCCACGAGCCGCGTCAGCCGCGCTCCTGCACGGGCATTGCCAGCGGGTGAGGAGCTGGGTGTGGGCGCAGCGCTTTGGAAGCGCGAGGTGTGGTGTGTGCGGATGGTTGTGCTAATTGCCAAGCAGAGGCGGGGGCGACGGAGGGGAAGATCTGCAAGCGTTGGCTCCTTTTCCCAACCTTGCTGGTGGGATTGGCACCACAAAAGCAGTGACAGGGCTGAGCGCGCAGGAGCAGGGGTAGCGTGTTGCACAGGACGGGAATGGAGGGACTGTTGTCCCCCGCACTGAATCCCCTTTTGAGTTCCCTGGCACGGGAAAAGGGAAGAACTGCAAGGTGACTGCGGCAGCAGCTGGAGGGACTGTAGGCATCGTACATCCTGTACGGCAAGGGTGGCAGAGGGCGTGCCAGCGAGGAAGGCTGGGTGCCAGGCGGTGACTCGGAGCCTGACGCTGAGCGGGAGGTAGCGCCTGTCCTGGTGCGCACGTAGCGATGGGGAGGGGAAGCGCCGGGCGCCAGAGCTGCAGCCCAGCACAGCTGTTGTTTGAGAGCAAAGGGCGGGGCGACAGCGGCCAGAGCCGAGCGGGGAGCTTGCAGCAGTGGGCAGGGTGGGATGAAGGGCCTCCCTTCTCCTGAGTGTCTGGATGTTTGGGGCGGTGCAGCAAGCAAAGGAACTGTGGGGGTCTGTGTGCACGGGTGTAGTGTAGAAGAGAATCACGCATGCCATTGGTAGGACATCATCGGTAGAGCACTGGCCCAGGTTGCCCAGAGAGGTGGTGGATGCCCCATCCCTGGAAACATTCCAGGCCAGGTTGGCCGGGGCTCTGAGCAACCTGGTCTGGTTGGAGATGTCCCTGCTCCTTGCGGGGGGGTTGGGCTGGGTGGGCTTTAAAGGTCCCTTCCAAGCCAAACCATTCTCTCATTCTGTGATCACGTAGAAAGGCAGGCCACCGAGCGGATCGGTGTGCCTGTGTCCAAGGGAATAAAATCCTCTGTGGTGGCGCCAAGTGCCAGAGAAAAACACTGAGGGGGCTGCTGAGAGCCAAGCGCCGTCCCTCTCCCAGCTCTCCGGAGCGTTTGCAGGGCTGATGCCCTTGGTGGCGTGAGGCCGGCACAGAGGACCACGGAAGGGGTCTCTGCTGCCGCTCCTCTACCCCACCAATCTGCCAAGAGACTGTGGGGAGAGACGCCCCACGGGCTTGGCTCTTGGCACCTGCTGAGGGCGCGGCATCTTTCAGCGTGGCGGTGTCTAAACCGGGGTCAAGCTGAGCTCGTGTTGAGCCGGAGGCGATTTGGGCGAGAACTGACTGGGCTGCTTCTTCCTGCAGCTGGTGTGGGCCTTGGTCAACCTGGGCAGGAGGTGCCGAGGCCAGAGGCACGAGGAAACGATCCAGCGCCAAAAAGCAGGCATGGACGAGCTCCGGGGCAGACTGAAGATGCTGGAGGAGAGTCAGTCCTCAGGTAAGTGAGGCTGTCACGGCTGTAGGGGGAAGAGGCATCCGTTAGGGCCTGACAGGTGTGGTGGAGCCCATAACGCGGAGGAGGGGGCAATGGGCCATGCCAGGGGCACAGGCTCCTCACGTGCATGGGGCTCAGGCTGTTCCTGTGCAAAGGCAGCTCTCCCGTGCGTGGTAGTGTGCGCAGGTGCTAGGAAAGCGTTGCAGAAGAAAAAGCGCCAGGCTTCAGAAAAGCGCGTGGTGCCGTGTGAGGAGGTGGCGTTGGCAGGAGGCGGCCAGCGAAGGGCTTGGCAGCAGGAGCTGCCGCGCTGTGGGAGCCAGCAGCGAGCAGGCGCCCGGCGCTGTGCGTGAGGGCTCCCGCGCTCGGCTGCTGCGCTCCTCGAGGCAAGCGAGAGCAGCCAGCGCCTCAAGGAACAGAGCCGTGGGTCTCGTAAAGCCTTGGGATTAGCATGCGGTGTGAGAGTCCTCTGCCAGCCTCGGCCATTCTCTTTCGGTCCCTCTCCATAGGGTCTCTCCCTGTACGGAGAGCAGTGTGGACAAGCGGTGCCATCGCTGGTAGAAGCTCCCAAGCAGAGGAGCGGTGAGGGGTGCAATCTCCGACTTGTCCCCCAGGGAAGTAGGGTTGCATCCTAAATATGTAGAGAAAGCAATGGCCAGATGCTCGGGTAGTGATATCTGCAGGGCGGGCGTGTACGGGCTGTTCTCCGTAGCCTGTGCCCGTCTCCGAGCCCGGGCAACCCGGCGAGGCTCCAAGGGGCCGAGCTGGGAAGGCGCAGCGTGTCGTACGGAGAGCGGCACATCGTGGTGGGTGTTTGTTTGCCTCCAGCTGGCGAGAAGAAGGGTTCAGAGCCGTGTGTGGTCCTGGTGAAAGACTTGCTGGGGAACGTAGTGCGAAAAAAAAGTCTTGTGAAGGAGCCGGCACCGGCGCCAGGAACAGCACCAAAGCCCGCCAAGGTGAGAAGGCAGGGCGTGGTTTATGGCGCCTGCGGCCTCGATGGGAAAACCAGGATGCCTGGAGCTGGCCGGGGTGGGAGGCTGCAGACCGCGGCGTGGCCAGGGCAGCCTGTCCCGTGCAGTGGAAGGCAGGCGCACAAGGCAGCTCAGCCCAGCGCCAGGCAGTGCGGTGGCTCCATTGCTCTTTCCCTGTCTGCGCAGGCTCCTGACGCCGTTCCTCACGAGGGCTCGTGCGAGGCTGCTCATGGGGCGACAGGCTCGGCGGTGGCTAAGGCGGCAGAGCTCAGCGAGAAGACGGTAGGTCAGCGACAGACGTGTAGAAACAGTACCCAGCGCTCGTAGAGGGGAGGGTGGTTTCAAACGCGTTTCCGAAGTGAGCGATGGGCGCAAGGGCTCTTGCGGGAACGTGGGTGAGGCCAAAGTGTGGATGGCAGGTCCCGGGGCACGCCGGGCGTCTGCCAGGGCGTCTGGGGATGCCCGGACACGCAACAGCACATCCTTCTCCCCTTCCCATCTCAGCTCTCTGGGGCTGTTACCCTCAGGGAGTCGGGGCTGATCCTTGAGGAGAGGGTACGGTCCGTGAGGACAGAGCCCCTCTGAGAAGCTCGCCCAGGGAAAGCACGCATGGAAAGTAGACAAAGTGGGAAGGGCAGCGCAGCAGGTTCCTCGCGGCGTTGTCTGTCTGCCTCAGTGGAGCAGAAGGAGAGCAGGTGGCTGAGCAGGGTGATGGTAGGTGGCAGAGGAATTGGCAGCCGAGGAAATAATGCATTCCCGGAGCTTTCCGCAGTACCTTGACACCATTAGTGCTCTGGCAAGCCTGATGAAGATGAGGGAGCTGTCAGGAACGCGGTCTCTGAAGCAGCTCCCTCAGGAGGAAAGGGAACAAGCGGGGCTGCAGAGGCAGAAACACCTGCAGAAGCTGTTGGAAAAGCTCAAGAGCCTCCAGAGCTGCCTGGAGAAGAGAGAAGAAACGATGAAGCTCCATGAGAGCAAGAGGTAGCAGAGAGGCCGTGTGGCTGTGGGTGGCTGCGGGTCCGAGTGAGCCAAGGTCCTGGGCTGCAAAGCGAGGGGAAACTCGGGGGAAGGAGTGGTGCAGCCTCGCGGCAGCGATACACGCCTGGTTGTGCCGCTGGCCAGGACTGGTCACGTGTTGGTGTGGTCCCACCAAGAATTGTGAGAAGCAGGGAGACGTGGTCTGGGTGCCTCGCAGGGCCCAGCGCAGTCAGGCAGTGGCAGAGCGGGGGACCCTTGGCAAATTCCCTGGTGCGGGGGGGCCGGCCCCAGGGAGAGCGGCGGCATCGGCTGGGGTGGAGGGCCGGTGCGGGACGGAGCCAGGCGTGGGAGCCGATGGGAAGGGCTGTCCAGGGCACGAGGAATGGGCACAGGGAAAGTGCCTGCTGAAGTTTTTGCCGGTGCGTGCGAGGCTCTTGCTGCTCCGCTGTCCTTCAGCGTCACCCCATGGTGTGGGGAGGGTCCTAGGAGGGGTGCAAGTGCGGAGGCCAGCTGTGTTTTGGGGGGTTGACGCGGTGATGGACGCTTTCCCCTCCCGTTTTGCGCAGGCTGAAAGAAGCGTCCCTGCAAGCCCAGAAGCCTGTCTGCGTGGGCAAGCAGAAGGCCAGAGAGCCCACGGCAGAACCTGCCAAGAGAGGAGGCGCGTAGGAGGGGGCCGCATGTGGGCCTTTGGAAGGTGAAGGCCTGCAGCAGGCATGGACCATCGCGCTGTGGACTCTCCAGTTTTGGATGCAGAACGAGGTGTGGGTTTGTTTTGAGGAGTCTCGTAGATTTTTGGGCCCGTGGGCGTGACTGTAGTGCGCGTAGGACCTTGGTTTTCTGTAGTAGTGCGGTTTTTGTTGTTAGAAAAGGTTGAGTTACTGTAGCCTGCTGTGGTTTTTTTTGTGTGTGCGTGCGTGTATGTGCGCAATTGTCCCCATACATGTGCAAATCCCGTGACCCCCGGTCCCCATGGCGTCCCAGGGAAGCTGGAGCCTAGGGGACATGGGAAACGTGGGATGTGGGATGCCAAGAATGCTGGAACGAGCTGCCATGTGGTGCTGGGAAGGGAGGAAGAAGAGCTGCGTGGGCCGTGCCCTTGTGTTACAGCGGCCGGGTGAGAGGAGAGCGGAGTCCCGGTCAGCGGGGATGCGGCAGTGACGCGGGCTCGCTCGCCCGCCGTCACCATCAGATGCAGCCCTGCCGCCACCGTTTGCGTTCCCGAGGGCGAGAGCAGCCCCCGGTTTCTGGGGAGCAGCGGCGTTTTGGGGAGGGGGTCTGTGCGGGGAGCGGGCAGCTCGAGTGCACGTGGCCCCTGCAGCCGCTCTGCCCTCGCTTCGCGCGGAGCAGGCTGTGCCGAGGCCTCTGCAGATTCTTTTGGCTGAGGCTACTGTGGGTGTGAGCGCAGCCCCAGCGGGGGATTTGAGGGTTTTTTGTTTTTTTTTTTTTCTTTTTAATGGGATGAAAAAGCCTAAAAGCAGCACAGAGGGGCTGCAGCTTGCTGATTCAGAAACTGCAGCGTCTGCGGGCGCATTTTCTGGCAGGGCTCCCCAGGGGCACCCCGGGGTGTGCGATGGCCGGTGCCCGATGCCCAGCTTTGAGCAGGGGGCGAGCGGCCGTGCCGCCAGGCTCTGGTTATGGATGCGTCCCATTTTTCCCCCCTCAGATCTGGCGGGGGCTCCCCTCCATGGGCTGGCCTGGGCTGATTTTGGGGACAAGGCGCATCCTTGTGCGCCCACATAGGTTGACCCTTGTGCTGCGGGCAGCATCTGGGGGTGCAAGGGATGGTTTGGGATGGGCGCTGCCTGCCTCCCGCCCTGGGCCCCCCGCCCCGTAACTGAGGGATGCAGCTGGGAGCGGGGCGCAGGGGTCTGTGGATGCGTTGAGGCGGGGCTGGAAAAGGCCTTGATCCCAAGGGATGGCAGCAGCATCCCTGGGAGAGCCCCGGGACTGCTGGGGGAGGCGGAGGGGGTGGGTGCAGGCGGGGCGGGGGGCGCAGGCATCCGGACAGCATGGTGGCGGAGGAGCTGGCGGAGCCGGGCGGTGGAACCCGGAGCCAGAGCGCAGAGCCCGCTGGGACGGCTGGGTGGCGAGGGCTCGCCCCAGGCAGCGGCCGGCGGGTGTTCAGCCCCGTGGGGAGCTCCGGGAGTTCAGCCGGCGGCAGCTGCGCGCCATGGAGCGGCTCTTCCGACAGTGAGTGCGGGGGGGGGATTGCGGGGGGAGCCCCCCTCCATCCGGCCAGGAGGGACCCCCAGGAGACCTCGACCTTAGCGGAGGTACCCCCAGCGTCCTCCCAGTTCCTAGCAGGAGGGATGCCCCCCATTTCCTGCAGGAAGGACCCTCAGGCTTCTTGTAGAAGGGACCCCCATATTTTGCAGGAGGGACCCCCAGGACCCCCCAAGCTGAAGGGACCCTGCTATTTCTTGCAGGATGACCCCCAGGTCCTCCCCAGTTCCTTGCAGGAGAGACCCCCCCCATTCCTTGCAGGAACGACTTGGAGGATCCCCCGCAGCTCCTTGCAGGAGGGACCCCCTCATTTTTTTTCAGGAAGGACCCCCAGCACCTCCCCAGCTCCTTTCAGAAGGTCCCCCCTCCCATTTCTAGCAGGAAGAATCCCCCCATTCCTTGCAGAAAGGACCTGCAGGACCCTCCCCAGCTCCTTGCAGGAGAGACTCCCCCATATTTTGCAGAAGGACCCCCAGATCCCCCCCAGGCTCCCGGCAGGAGGGACCCCCCCCATGTCTAGCAGGAGACACCCCCCGTTCCTTGTAGGAAGGGCCCCCGGGATCTCTCCAGCTCCTTGCAAGGGGGACCCCCTAAATCTTTGCAGAAGGGATCCCCCACTGGCTCCTTGCAGCCCCTTCCCCCCTTCTGTGCAGGGGGACCCCCCTAGCACCCCCCCAGCTCCTTGCAGGAGGCTTCCCCACCAGCCCAGCCTTTTGCAGGAGGGATGGCTGGGACACCCCCACCCAGGCTCCTTGCGGGAGGGATCCCCTGGCACGCGGAGAAAGAGACTCCACAACCCAGAAGGTTGTAAAGTAGGTGTACTTTATTTCCGACGCACTGGGCGCACAGGGGATCGCTTCCCAAAAAGGTGCGCGCCTGTGTCGGTGGACCTTTCTGTAATTATACACAGGAGCGTTTACATATTCATAAGGACTGCGAAACGCCGATACAATTCATAACCTTCCCCAGAAAGGCGGACCCATTCCTGGAACTCGTTTCCCTGGTCCGCGCCCCGGCCTTCTTGTTGCGCCTGCGCCGTGATGTCTGGTGGTCGCGCGCGGGGGTCCTTGGGGATGAAGGCCGCAAGGAAGAGGAGGTGACACTTTTTACCTCTGGGCCTTGGTGTGCCATTAAGTGCTCACGGCAGCTGGCTGTTGTCCAGCCGTGCTCCTGATGTTTTCGCCAGGAGCTTGTTCGTTCCACATTTCTCCTGCTGTCCTTGTCAGTTTGAGTAATATCTCCTTTCCTCGTGACCAGTTCTGTGTACTTACACCGTGTCAGATAAAATAAGCTACACATTTTACCGTCTGTTGTCAAAGATCATCCTTAATTATCGTTCTGCTATTTTCGGTGTTTTCCGTCCCCATCCCAATGGGGCACTGACTCTGTGTGCGGCGGGGGCTCCCATGCAGATGGGGGGTTCCAGAGCACGGGGGTGGGCAGAGGGAGAGGAGACAAAGGGGGGCAGCGGGGAGGGATGAAGAGGGGCCCCGGGCCTGGGCCAGGCGCAGCTCAGCCACGGGGCAGGCCCCACCTGCGCCATGGCACAGCTGGGCCCGGCTCCGGCAGAGCCCGCCTTCTGCTCACCTCGCTCTTCACTGCCATAGGCTGGGAGGGCTGTCCGTCTCCTCCTCTGAGGCGATGCTGCCCCTGATTGGCCCCCATGTGCTCAGGCTGCTGGGCTGCAGAGCCCGCCCTTCCCTGAGGGAGTGATCTCTGATTGGCGGCGTCAGCTGTCACTCTACCCAGGTGAGGTGCCCGCCCTGCGCTGATGGGATCCTGCCTCAGATTGGTCCCCTGGGCCGTCACTCCGCCCCGGTTTGGTCCTGCCCTGAGGGTAATCTGGCTCTGATTGGCCGCCAGCTGGCGGGGCTGCTGGGCTGCAGTGCCCGCCCTCCCCTGAGGCAATGCTGCCTCTGATTGGCTGTCTGGGATTTCCCGCTGCTCCTCCCACCCAACGACTGGTCAGACAGCTTGTCAGTCATCCGCCTGCTCTGTCAGCTGTAGGAATCCTTACGCCTGGAACACGTCTGCTACCGTGAATAAAGCCCTGCACGCTCTAGCACCTCAGCAAGGTGCTGCTCGGCATCGCTGTCATGAAGACACTTCTTCCAGGGCCTTGCTGTGGCCTTGATCTGGCACAGACACGCACAGAAAAATGTGCTTGCGGCAGACTGTACTAAAGCCCAGATCCGTCAGGGCCGAGAGGGCTCGCTGCACAAGGGAAATGCTCTCTCCTCTGCTGAAGTGCGGTTGAGGCGACTGAACTTACGTCTTCGTTCTAGGGTTGATTTTAAGTTCCTTCTTAATGGAAATTCTAAGTTTAGAGTACCTTTTCAGCTTAAATCCCCCTTCCTTTCCCTAGCTTAACAAGAAAGGGGGGATGCAATGCAGGACCAGCGTCTCCAGCCGGGCAGAAAAGCTTTCTGAGCAGCGGAGAGAAGCGGAGCTCAGCGTGGGGACTGAAGCTGCCGTCACAGACGGCAATGTCCTGTCTGAAGGGAGGTTTGCTGTGTCCTCTGCTGCCTCCTGGAAAAGAGCGCTCTGGGGCACTCAGAACCCTGGGCTCTGTTTGCCCCTTACACACAGACGTGTGTGACCCATCCAGCCTTCTTCAAAGGGAAGCTGTGCGTAGAACAATTTATGCTCTCCAGCATTTTTAAACGGGTATTTAAGGTGCAGACTATTTGAAGGAGAAGATACTGACTGTACCTGAATTGAGAAAGATGTATGCTAGTATCATCATTTCATTTTGCAGCACTAAAAGGACGCACAACTTATGAGCTGGAAAATTGTTTTTCGTGCTGAAATTCAGCCTCAGACACAGAAGCATTTAGAGGCTTTTTATTATCCTTCAGGAAGACAAAATACCCTTTTCTGTATTAATCTGGGCATCGTGTGCTGTAGGCAGGTCAAACTGCGTGTTCCGCCGCTACTAACGTCTTCACATTAAGTGATTTAACGACAGTTAGTACCACAGTCAGTTTTGTTCCAGCTGACTGCGTCCTTTCAACACACAAATTGTAACAGAATGACATCTTCAAATTATTGAAGGAGTTGGGGTTTATTTTTAGCAGTATTTGCTCAAATGTTTTTATGACACACTGGTCCAGATACCAGCAGGGTCTAAGGGAGTGACTGTCGGTTATTTGGACCTTCAAGCCCCTGTCGCTCAGATCAACCACTCATGGGTTCGTCTTCATATGCATTAATTCACCAAAGACTCCAACTCGTTTCAAAATTTTAATAAATGGTTCTCTCATATACACAGTCTTTTCCCCACAGTAACATAATCGCGATCGACATCTACAAAATAATTTCCATTAACATTTACAAAACACTTTACAGATACATTACTAATTTGTCTGAACTGAAACGGTTTACAAAACACATCCAAAACCCACAAAACATTAGTAAGGCTATAGCAAAATTAAGGAATTTAAGACATACTAATAATGAAACTGGATACTACTCTTCCATATTGTTTCTACTCCTGTTTCACACTGTTTCTCTATGGCTACTCCTTCTTTCATAAGCCTTCCTGTGATATGGTGGAACACCTCTGTATCTGTTAACGTTCCCCCGCTCTTGTCCCCCTTCAGGTACAGTCCGTTCAGTGGGAGTCCGACCTCTAAACCCTGGGGACCTCGATCGTGAACGGTATCTTCTGTAGGGGGGTGACCTTGATCTGGAATGGCGAGAGCCACGTGACCTTGACCTGGCACGAGAGTTACGGCTCTTCCCTTTGCCTCTTCTTGGATGAGGTGGTGATCGCAGGTAGGAACGGGAACGGGAATGGCTAAGTGATCGAGAGGAGGAGTTAGTGCGGGAGGAACTTGATCTTGAATTGGAGTAGCTGAAAGAGTAAGATGAAGCAAGATGAGGAGACTTGGATCTTAAAAAAACCACAGCACACACAAAAAATAGATGATGTTAATTCAAAACAGTCACTCTCCCCAGTTCTTTACCTCCCAAATTTGGTTTGGTTTCTTTACCTCTCCACAACTGCTGCTTTGTCAGTGGAAAAGCAAACAGGAAGGGTCAGTGTATGTATGGTCTGTCCCATGAACGACCATAGCTGTTGACTGATTTAAACTGGTGCATACTGGCCGCTACTGGTATGTGAACGTGCACATTTTTCACTGCTCCACAACTACATCCAGTGCAAATCAGTTGTGTTGCAGTAAGATAGAAAAAGAGCAAGTCCTAACGGCTACAGGGCAGTAACAAACACCAAGAAAACGTGATTTAGCCTGGAGACAGTAAAGCTCAACTCTAAAAGGCCAGCTTAGTCTACTTCGCTTCATACTTAGGTGGTGCTTGGAACGGGGTGAAAAATACTTGTCCTGCAATCCTACATACAGGGCTATTTGATCAACACTTCTAGCCAGGTGTCCCAGCAAAATCTGGCACATACCTCTCGCTCTGACCAAGGACAGCGATCGCATTTCAAGCAAAATCATATCGTAACGCTTCTACACTCCGCCTCTCGTCATACGACTCCATGCCATTGCTCTAGGAAAGACCCTGACAGCATGACTAAGAGAGAGTCCCGGTTAAAATCTCTCCATGTATCCACAGGAGATACAGAAAGGAGGAAATGAAGACAATTTCTCTCATGTATCTCCTCCCCGGTGCTTTGAGGCAATGCTTACAAGCAGAACAGGGAGACGCAGGAAATCCAGCAGCCACAGCTATTCAGTTTCTAGCCTCCTCACGGCTGCCGGGAGGAGAAGGCTGTCGTTACAGAGAAGCTTTAGCAAAAGCGACGCTTGTTCCTTAACAACTGCTGCCCAGTTATAACTGTCCGTCACCTGTAACCGCTGCCGTATCTGAGCTGGCAACCCACACATGAAACTGCCATCACTGCTGATCTCCTGAACCATCCACTGCATCTGACGACAGAGAGGTGGAGTGGAACTCCTCCTGATCCTTCTAGACAATCTGCTTCTCCTTCACGGAGGAACCGAGAGGAAACGGCCTTAAGCTGCACCAGGGGAGGTTTAGATTGGATATCAGGAAAAATCTCTTCACCAAAGGGTGGTCAGGCACTGGAACCGGCTGCCCGGGGAAGTGGTTGAGTCACCATCCCTGAAGTTGTCCTAAAATAACAGTGTGGAATTTTCCAATCATTTGCTCCAGCAGTATTGGCTAAGTTGTTAAAGGAATCATGTCGGAGGCCGATTTCTATTGGGAAATCAATTTCTACAGCCCTGTTCAGCCAGCAATCAAAAGCCTGGCTTTCCACCTGATCCTTTAATTAGATTTAGTTTTTATATGTAATTATGGTTTGCTCAAAATTATTCATTGTTTAAAGTCCTCCTTTCAATCATGTAGCAGGTTTTTTTTTTTTAAATAATCTTACTGCAAGCACAGAACCCCTTTGTTAAAGCCAAGTCCAATTAAGCCATTTAAAAATTAATTACCACCTGTATTTTCCACAGCTCTCTGCGCATACGTATTCCATTATAAATCAGCTGCTGTATAAGTGATGTGTTACGGCCTCATTTAACAGGTGACAAGTAGTCACCTACTGCATTTCTGTAGAACACTTACCGTTCCCAGCCCGGTCTGGCACCTGAGCAGTGAACTGCAGTGGCTCTCATGGGGTGACCTTTTGGAGTGGGGAGAGGGAAAAGGGAAAAAAAATCCCATTCAGTTTATCTGAAGATTTTTTTATTTAAGAAATTCTGAAGTTCCTGTCACTTACCAGCTGTGGGTATGGGCTGTCCTGGGGGGCCCAGCAGACTCGGCAGTGCTGGCTGTCTCAGTGCAGGAGCCTGACAGCCCTTGTGAATACAAGCAAGAGTTGCAAAATAAGCTCTACTGAAATACAAGACTCGCTGCTTGTGTTGACATAAAACTGAGCTTCTCTTCCAACACACTGCCGACGGACAGCGAGGAAGATGTAGCGAGTTCAGCAGCACTCACCAGAGCAGCAGGAGGGGTAACAGCCAGGAGTGGTGGTGGAGGTGGTGGCAGTGGTGGCGGCTGCTGCTGCGGCTCCCGAATCTGCGCAGAGCGCCTTTTTGTGTAGCCAGTTCCGTTGCTGAAGCTGTTCACAGCCTAGAGGCAGAGAAACATTTACAAAGAGGTGACAGGAAACTTCAGGAGATGTACGAAGAAAGGCCTTCACAGGGTACAACCCCTTGTGTATTCCTGTCCGTGCTATCAGCCCTACAATAAATCAACACACAGAGGTGTGAACAGATGGCACTAAACACCGGTATCAATGACTGGCAACGCAGAGTCTCTGTCTTTGAGGGCCTTCACTGTTAACACCAAACTTGAAAGGGAGGCAATCCTGTTAAACAACAGCGGGACCTGAATTTGCCCCATGGCCTCCACAGCGTTGTGAGCTTCTGTAACAGCAGATCATGTACTTGAGACTTGACACTGCCACAGCCCTGGGGCTGGGGGGGCTCTCCCCACCCACCGCCGGCTTCGCAAGATCCCCAGTGCTGGCTCCACGCTCGCCCCCGACACAAGCCCCAGCTCCGAAGGCATGAGGTGCCTGCCGAAGTCTGCGGGCAGAAGCTCAGGCTCACCTTTTTGGCAGAGAGTGCCGGCTTCTTGGCCCGCGGTGGTGACGCGGTGCTGCTCAGGTCCAGAGCAGCGCTGGCCCACAGGGACCGACTCACATTTGCTGAGGGGGCACTTTGGGGTGCAGCTGGCCTGGTGCCGGGGCCAGCAGGGAGGGGCAGTTTGGGCCACGGGGACTCAGCGGGCCGCTTCAGCGGAGCAGTGCTGTTTGGCAGCTTCGTCCCCATCCCGAACGTGCCGCGGGCCAAAGGGCCTCCCACCTCCTCCAGCCCTGGCAGCTTCCTCCCCGGCAGCACGCCTGGTCTCTAGACAGAGAGAGAGAGAGAGAAGTTCAGAGAGGAGAGAGTTGGAGGCAGCCAGGACACAGAGCCACACTGCCCTCCCCATCTCTCCCCAGGCCCACACAGGATCCCTCCTGCAAACCCTCCTCCCTCGCGCCTGCCCCTTCGGAGCAGCGCGCCTGCCTCCCCGCCAAGCTGCAGCCCACCCGCCCGCGCAGAGCAGACGGGGGGCAGCAGCTGCCAGCTCCCGGGAGCGCTGGCCGAGAGCAGCCCTCAGGACTCACCGGGCCCAGCAGCGGGGAAGACACCGTTTTCCTGACCCGACCGCAGACGGCGCCGGTGCGGCCGCTGGAGGCAGCTTTGGCCATGGGCCCCTCCGGGCTCTTCTTGGGGCTGGGGATTCTGGCAAAGGCAGAGCAGCGCACGCATTAACTGCGAGGGTTTGCGTGATCGTAATGCTCTCGCCAGAGATGCACGCAACAACAGGAGCCAGGAGCTCCGAGGAGGTGAGGGGCTCTTGCCCTGCACAAGGTCACGGCACGGGGCTGGACCTCTCCCTGCCACCCTCCTCCCAGCCAGCGCGTGCGCACGGGCATGGGGCTACGTGGGCCCAGCTCCTTCCAACAGGCAGGCACGTGCTACCAGCCCTGTCCCAGATGCTGAGAGCAGGGGACAGGGGCCGGGAGACACCGGGCGCTCTCACCTCCGGTAGAACAGCAGGTAGGCCTGCTGGGCCAGGACCACTGAGATGTTGCTGGGGCGGACCAGGTCATCGTCCATTTGGTACCACTGCCCGTTGCTGGCCTGCGGAAGGAGAAGAGAGAAGGGGGTCGGGCTGTGTCCGGGGACCCTCCTGGCCTGAAGAGCAGCAGGAACAGCGCCCGCCAGCAGAGCCCCTCCCCCCAAAACCCACAGGCGGCCCAGGGCAGGCAAGGGGACTCTGCGAGAGCAGACCTCCACGCTTCTGTGGCAGAGCACAGCCTGCACCCCCCACCCACTGCTCCACACCACTCCATCTGCTGAGCACCCTCCTTCCTGCGCCCCACCAGCAGGGACCCACCAGCGGCCAGCAGCCCCCAGCCCAGACTGGAGCCAAGAGAGCGCCGCGGGCTCACCTTCACGTGGCAGTAGTAGTGCCCTGACTGGCTGCTGGTCCCAGCGTGCACCAGCACGGCATAGAGCCCATACACAACAGGATCCCCGTTCTCCTGGGACATGTAAGGGCGGACGTTCAGGAGCTGGGGATACGGCACGTTCTGCGGAGAGAGGACGCCTTGGGAGCCTGCACAGCAGATGGCTTTCTTGCTACAGCAAGAGCAGCTCAGTGGTCCTACGCGTCCCATCGCTCGAGGGAGGGGGACGCGCTCTCCCCAGGCAGAGGTCACGCTGAGGAAGATGCCGGAATGAGCCAAGCTCCCCCCGCACCACACAGCTGGGGAGGGGCTGCAGGACTGCAGCAGAGCTCACGCTGTGCACAGGACCCCCTCCCACCCTGCCCTGGGCAGCGGGGCCTGGGGCCAGGAGACAGCCCCTCATCGGCGTTGCCAAGCACTCACCTTTGTGATTTTGCCTCCACCAGCAACGCGTTTCAGCTTGAGCACAAGAATGTTGGAGGCTCGGTGGATGGTGACGCCTTCGCTTCCTGACACTTCATGCTTGCACCTGGAGAGGAAGAGCTGGAGCTATTCAAGCTGTTCCACCACCCAGATGATTGCCAGCCCTGGCCAAGCGGCAAACCCCACAGAAACGACCCTGACGACCCCAAGCACCGCTCCAGGGCAGCTGCTCACGGCCACGTCTGCTGGCCCACGTCCTGCTCACGAGGGGAGGGAGCTGAGGAGTGGCGGGCTTCATCGCAGGCTTCCATGGCCACGTACTTCATGGTGTGGCCATGGAGCAGGTAGAGGAGCCCTCCCGTAGAGCGACAGGCACCTGCTTCCCACCAGCACACCCGCAGGCCCCTTCCCGCCCGCAGCCCCACACACTCACTTGGCACATGTGTAGGCGTTCTCCCCGCGCAGCACAGCCGGCCTCACAAACTGCTCCAGCGCCTGCTCGAGGTTTGCGGCTTGCTGCAAGGACAGAGCAGAGGTCAGGGCACGAGCGGCCTGTCCACACGACAGACCAGCTCCCTGCTGAGACGCTGGCCCCAAGACAGAACCCAGAACATGAGCACAGGGCCACGGACGGCGCCAAACCTGTGAGCCGGCCACCAGCTAGCCGCTGGCCAGCATGCCGCGAGGGACGGCCCCACTGCCCCTCACCACCACAGAGCCCCGGCGGAGGAGTCGTGGCTCACGCTCAGGCAACGGGCGCTGCTCTGCCCGGCACAGAAGGCAGCGCAACAACGGAAGCTGCTTCCCCCTGGCCTGCAGCGTGCCTTGGCACTGGCAGGTGAAGGAGCCTTGAGAGCAGGCACGGGGCAGCTGCAGGAACATCCCCGCGAGAGCAGAGCTCCTCCCCATCCCCGACCCTGCCGCACTACCTCGATCTCCAGCGTCAGGTCCAGGTACGGGTCATAGGTGTCCGAGACGCCCTTGCACAGCGAGCACTTCACTGCGACAGAAAGAGGAGTGAGCACAGCCTGGCACCACACCTGCACCCGCCACCAGCCCAGCGCAGCGCAGGCAGCTGCAGTATTCCTGCTCTGCGGGTGTGGGCTCTGGGATGGCAGCACCGCGATTCACAGCCTGGCAAGGAGGAAGGCTGGCAATTCCACGGTGCGCTGGGACAGCAAGTGCTGCTGGAAAGCTGGCAACACAGGTTCCTTTGCTGGTGGCAGCGAGCCGGGGACCCGCAGCCAACAGCCTTTTCCATGGCCGCCACAGGGGCCACCACCCACTGCTGCCGCAAGACTGAGCAACTGCAGACACCCAGCTGTGGGGAATTTGCACAGCTCAGCAATCTTCCCAAAGATTTGTACTGCAAGGCTGTCAGGGAAGCAGCAGCGCTGAGAGTCACAGGCCCAGGACCTGGCGGCCAGCACTCACCACGGGACCGCAGGTAGCCGCCAAAGATCTGGTGAACCAGCGTCGTGGCCTGGGTCTGGCGATCCAACCTAGAGACAGCAGCACCAGATCACGCACCACCCCTCCACAACGGCCGCCCCCGCCGGCCACCGCTGTCTTCTCAGCGCAGCTCCCCTGCGCGCTCCGGCCAGCCAAGGGGCTGCAGAGCTGCGGGAGCAGAGGGAAGTCGCAGCCTCTGCCAGGCTGCCCTCCCAGTGCCGGGGCTCACAGGGTGACACCGGGCTCCCACGCGCACCTTCCTCTAGAAGGAGCAGAAACTCCTGGCCGCAGCTCAGAGCTGGGCGCTGCACACAGAGGCCACGCAGGCTGCCCGGGACAGAGGGCCCAGGGGAAAGCTGCTCTCCCGCAGCCACAGAGCTGGGGCTGCCCTAGCAAGCACGCCTGCATTCCTCAACCACTGGGACAGCATCCAAACCCGTAGCAGCCTCAGCATTTGGGGACAGGAGCGCAGCTGTGCTGGGGCAGAGGGGTCAGGAGAAGGGAGAAGGCAGAGCTGTGTCACAGAGGGGCAGAGGGGGGCCATGCACCCCCAGGCCCCTGGAGGCAGCACCTCCCTCTAGGAGTCCCAAGTGGGGGACACGCTCACCCTACCGTCCCCTCCCGCGGGCGCAGGGGACCAGCGAGGGGGCAGCGCAGAAGAGCAGCCGTGGGCCGTCAGAGGCCCCACATACCTGCTAGAGCCATTCAGGCAGGCCTTCTGCATGGCATCAAGGGTGCAACGCAAGAAGTAGTGCGCGTCCCCCTGCATGCCGAACTGGATGTACTGGGCAATCCCTGCAGGAGAGGGAGAAATCAGCCCCAGCACGTGATGCAACAGATGCTGGCCCTCCCTCGGGGCAGGGACTCGGGGTCTGAGCCCCCTCAACCCAAACCACACGACAGACTCATGCCGGCCGCGGAGGAAGCTCCACGCAGCCCCCGGCAGGCTCTGTGAGTCACCTCTGAAGAGCCGTCTGCCAAGACCCGCCCCGATCTCAAAGGTTCTGCTCCCGCCTTAGGCACCGCGCTCCTGCATGGTGACGGGAGGGGAGGGAAGGGCAGCCATCCTTACGCTTGAGGCTCTGGATGACAGACACTGGCTTTATTGCTGTGCCGCTGCTGGAAAAAGCCTGGGTCGTGTGCTTCTCCATAACACACAGCATGCAAAAGCCTCTTCGCTGGCCTGCAGCAGGAGAGAAGACAGGACGTCGGGACAAACTCCGGAGAGATGGAGGCAGGACAGGGGGCAGGGGACCTCCGGTCCAACACAGCTCAGCCGCGCTCAGTTTTCCCTAGGAGCTCTGTGCTCCGGTGCAGCTCGGGGGCATCCCGGGTGCACAGGGACCACCACACGCCACCCCAGCTGGCGCAGCCTGAGTCACAGTACCAGCCAGCGCAACGCCCCAGACGAGACACTGTCCACGTGGACGGAAAACAGGTCACAGGGATGCGCTGGAGGAGCCCAGCGCTCGGCCCTGAGGGGCAGATCCCAGCAGAGCCCTACGCACAGAGCTGCGAGCCCCGCGTGCTCCCCTTGGGCACAGCTGGGAGCGGTGCCCGCCGGACTCCCTTTCAAAGCCCCCCAGCAACAGCAGCTGCTGCCTGCACGCAGCCTTGGGCCCTGCCCTCACGCGCTCCCCGCAGGCAGGGGCTGTGTGGGACCCCCAGCTCAGCCCCCAGGAAGCCAGCAGACCCCCTTGGACCCATCTCAGTCCTGGCTACGCCCAGCTGAGACAAAGCCTCCCCGGACACAAGGATGACCTCTGGACGGAGAAACAGGCAAGGAGGGAGCAGAGCAGACACATCCCGACACCCGCACGGCCCTGGCCAGAGCCACGCACAGAGGTGCTGAGCGCAGCGCCGGGAGCAGGACAGGCGGGCACTCCTCCTCCCCTGCCGCCCGCTGAGCCGGGCCTCCCCACTCACAGGTCTGGCTGTGCTCCCTGGAGAGCAGGTAGTTGGCGAGCGGCGGCGTGTGGGTCAGGCACTGCAGGCCGGCGTTGAGGAAGCAGGTGTTCCCCACGTTGTGCAGCCCGGCGCCGACTGGGTACATCTGCTCCCACTTCATGGAGAGGCGCTCCGCAGGGAAGAGCACCTTCTGGGGTCCAGGGATGCCATCTCCCACGCTCCCCGACTCACGGCCGCTGCCTGCGGGGAGAGGGGCGGTGAGCCGCAGGGCTGCGAGCGCGGGGAGGCTCCCCCTCGCCCTCTCTGCCTACCCTGCTTGCCGGGCAGCCCCTCCTCGGGGCCGCGCTGGCCGTCAGCGGCCTCAGCCTGGGGGCCGAGCAGCGGGTACTTGCCCCGCAGCTGCTCCCATGGGCAGGAGGAGCTGCGGCTGGTGGGCTCCAACTCCATCTCCTGCAGCTTCTCCAAGGAGGCAGCCAGCAGCCCACCCAGCTCCCCCTCCTCGCCCGCCTCCCTGCGGCCCAGCTTCAGCGCCTCCTCCATCTTCCTCCCGGTCAGGGTGATCCAGTCCAGTGGCCCTGGCTGCACAGCCAGCAGACAGGTGACCGGGCGTGGCCGGACTGTTCTGTTTGGTTCCGCTCGTGGCGCCAGGCAGCGTCTTGTCGGGGCAACGGAACGTGGCCTAGAACCACCGCTGGCCCAGCCCCTCTGCTTGGTGCCCCAGCCCTGGCGGAACGCTGAGGCCGGGGCACCGCAGTCGCCGTAGCCACCAAACACACCGGCCTGGCAGCGCTGTGTGCCAGACAGGGAGCGGAGGCCGAGCCGGGGCTGCGTGCCCCAACTCAGAGCAGAGCCCACGGCCCTGTGTGCTGCGGTAGGCGCCGCTGCCGAGGACACACCGCCTTGCCCTCACCATGTCCTGCCTGCACTATAAGTTCTCCTCCAGCCTCAAGTACCACACGCTCATCTTCAACGGCCTGCACATCTCCCTGCGCGACCTCAAGCGCCAGATCATGGCCCGGGAGAAGCTGAAGGCGCCCAACAGCGACCTGCAGATCACCAACGCCCAGACCAAAGAAGGTGCGTGGGGGCGGCGGGCGCGGGGTGGGAAGCGACAATGGGATTCGCCCTCCATCCCTAGCTGGGACTTGTGCTGGGAGCCCCACAGAGCTGTTCCTTCCTCGCGGCTCTTCTGACAACCACCGCCAGAGCTGTGTTTCAGCCACACAGCCAGGCTACAAGTGCCCGCGCTTCATGTGCAACGTGGAGAGCTCACTAAGGTTTTGCTTTCCGGGAATTCTTCAGGGAAAATGATACGGAAATGTGGGAGGATATCTGATAAGAACAGGCTTGCCAGATTTCTTTGAAATCTGCTGGAGGAAGCTGAACGGGATGGCAATGGAACAGGTGGCTGACTTGAAGAAAAACAGCGGGTTTGGTCACTTAACTTTGCCTTCAACTTCTTGTACGCCGCGGCACTGGAAAACTGGTTCTGTGGCTGTTGCAGAAACTGCTCCCCAGCAACATTTTGGGTCAAGAGTGCAGCTGTGAGTTGGAATCTCAGCAGAGCCCTTAAAGCCATCGTGCACTTGAGTGTTGGCTGCCTCTGAAGGACAGTTTGGCATTTCTTGTTAATAGAACTGCTGCTGTACACCAGGGACACTGCCACGCAGATGCTATGGAGCATCAGTTCATCATTCATTTCTAACCGTGGGTGGTTTTTTCCCTGATAGTGCACGGTAACGGTGTCGGGCCGGTACTGAAGTTTTGCGGCAGAACATTTATGGTGAATACAAGCAAGAAGGATTCTTAGAGAAGTCATAAATTCATTTAAATCTGCTCAATGGTGCTTGATTCTTGGAGCTGATAATGGGTTTGTATTACTTAGTATGATGTTTCCGTTTGGTGATCTGCCATCTTGAGGAGCTTGAATGTGATTGGAGACTTTGGGATGGGATTTTCAGAAATAATGAGACTTGTAAATTGTTTTCACTCCTTGAACATTATTTTTTTTCCTTTAGTTCTCTGGCACCCTTACAACAGTCTTTTCTTTAGAATGTGCTCTAGAGTTTTTTTTCCTCTTCCTGATTTTTGTGTTTAAACTTAAACAGAATCGTATGTTCGCTGCAGGAAGTGTAAGTTCAGTGGCTGGACATAAAGCTCGCTGTTGATCGACAGTGAAACCATTTTCAGGAGAATGTTTGTGAGGAGACTCAACAGCACAGTATTAGGGGTCTCAGGAGGCCAGTGGATGCCATGACATATGTAGGTGGGGACACATTTCAGAAGGCTTTGGTTTTCCTGTGGTGTTGAATAAAACTGTCAAGAGCTTTTGAAAAATGTCTGATTTGCTTTAAGGGCTTTTCTGCAGAAGGGTCTCTGAATTTTGTCTTTATTTGCTAAGGTACTTTCAGCTTCACAAACGCAAGCAGGCTGAATGGCCAGCTGGCTGACACCACTCCTGTAACAGCTGGGTCTGTCTCAAACGGAGCCTTAAAACCAGAATGTTGGATGCTCATAGCCCGCGACGGAGCCCAATGATTCGCTCCAAAAGAAGAAATGTTTTGAAATGGGGCAAAGAGGTAGATTCTGTTATAGCAGGTGAGGAACAGAAGGTCAAGTTTCAGAACAAAAGTTGATGCTCATCAGTATGTTACCCCATCAAGTGTTCCTCCAACAGACATCGCACCAGTTGTCCAAGGTGTGTTGCATTGTTTCTGTACGTAATCAGCCTGCAGAGAAGAAAAAGTCTCTGCTTCACTGGGTTCTGTTAAGTGTGGTGCTGCCTAAGGGTGAAGTTGAAGGAGGAATCTGCTTCGTACTTTACAGAGCATCCCTGCTGTTTAACAGCGGCAAGATCCTCCTCTAGGCAGGGTGTGTTGCATGAGTGTCAAATGTTAAAGTTGGTCTGTTAGTGACACAGATGCTTCCGGAAGCTTTCGTAAGGGTGTTTTCATGGGAAAACGCAAAAATCCCCCAGTGGTTTTCAGGGCCAAGCTAGGGAATACATTTCAGTGTAACAGGTCTGTGTGCCAAACTGTTGGTCTGTGTGCATAACGGTGACTTTCAGGTTTTCTTAATCAGCTGCAGATGCCTAAACTCACCTTCAGAAGAGGAAGGGAAAATCTAGACCAGGATCTTCTGCCTAAATGGGATGTTTGGCGCTCTTACATGTGGACATCAAGTATGGTTTTTGTGTCACTTTGTCTGTGCAGGAGTCCTGACTAAATGTGGAAACGATCTCGGAAAGAGCAAAGTGACACTTGAGTGAAGATGGCCTGCTTGTTCAGAGAACTCGAACCCTTTCCAGCTCAGTCACTGTTGCTTTCCATAATGGCAACCTAGTGACAGAAGCAATGCTAAGGTAAGCTCAAAGCAAGCGGGGTTTTAAGAGCCAGTGGGAAGAATGGTATGATGGACTCGTGTTAAGACACTAGGAAGGCAAAATGGACAAAGGCAAATGGGCAAAAGCAACTTCAGCTAGATCAGGAAAGAACCTCATGCACTGGCAGACTCTCCTTTAGTGACCTTTCAGACCATGTTGCTGTTGGCATTCAAACTCTTTTGAAAGAATCAAACAGAAATCGCTGCTTGTGTTTGATTCTCAAACCTGCAGATTTCTTGAGATGTCCTGTTAGTGTGTTGAGACGATAAAAGCGGGATCTTACATATAACATTTGGCTTTTCAATCTGTACAGGGATCCTCTGAATGCTACGGAATTGCGTATTAATGTACATTCTTACAAATTGACTGATTTTTTATTTCTGTATTGCTTTCAGAATACACAGATGATGATGCCTTGATTCCGAAGAACTGCTCGGTAATTGTGAGACGAATCCCTGCTGGAGGAGTTAAAGCTCCCAGCAAAACCTCTGTCCCGTGAGTGTCCCTAAAGCATTGTATTCTTTGGTAGCGGGTGCAGTCTGTTCACTTTTTCCTGGATATTGGCGTACAGAGGCATTCAGATTTCTCTTTCCTGTTAAAGCTGCTGTTAATTTTTGTTGTGATGGGGTAGGTTTGAATGTCCCAAAGCAGACGGACATTTTTAAGCCTGCTGGGACAGTATGTTTGTCACAGGACTCCTAAATCACACCAGATCCTAGGAACTGCTGTCAGGTGACATTTCTACTCCTGTTTTCAGCCCATACAGCAGATGTAACACATTTGGTATTTTTGGCGCTGCCATGGCTAAATATGGTCAGGTGACTGATCTTTTTGCGCTAAGTACACTTGCCCTTCGCAGTGTCTAGGCCATCACTGTTCTTTCTTAGAAACTCAGTTCTGTATCTGGTGCCTGTTTGTAACACCAGGGATCTACAGCTTGGCTACAGTTACCTTCCTGGTTTGATGGCTGGTTATTTAAAAACAGGACACTGTAGCACAGATTTCCTGGTTTTGATACTTAGAGAGCAGAGGCAAAATACCTGAGGACTTCCTCTTGCCCTGTTGTGTTCTGTCCCTGGAAGTCTTGGAATAATTTGTGACAGAGTAGAATTGGGATGTTTGTGGTTGTTTTTAGTGGCACTGGATGTTCCAGGAGAGAACAGTTTATGTATATGAATAAATTCCCACATTCGCTGGGCTATCAGAACATAAGGTGCTGATGCTGAGGCTTTATAATCTGTCAAACGGCCACTTTATTGGCTCTGAGAGCTCGCCTCACGTGTGGGCAATCCTCTAACCACCCTCTCACGCTACCCTTTCCCCATCACGGCACTCCTCCATCTCTACGCGTGTTTCATGGCACCTCAGGTGGTCCCCACACCCACTCGCCCTGCACAACCCTTAGCTACCTTCCATTTTTCCCTTGAGCGTGGCAACTTCCTCCTCCAGCGTCTTCTGCTGTTTCTTGGCCTCCAGCAGCTTCTCCTCCAGAGCCAAAATTGCCTCCGATTGCTGCTTGCTTTGCTCTTCATATTTCACTATTTCCTCCTGCAGTAGCCACTTCTCCGACTCTTCCTCCTGCACAACGGTCTCCAGCTGCTCTTCCAGCAGGAGGGGAAGACGGGAAGACACAAATCACTGAAAACTGACAGCAGCTCTGCTCGACCCAGCCCCCTACATACCAAGGCAAAGGCTGTCCTGGCGCCTTCCTCCTCCGACTCCGAGGCTCCTGCGCTCAGGCACGATGACCTTACCTTTCCCTTGGGAACACGCGTCCTGCAGCTGCCTCCAGCCCGGACCGTGGATCCGCAGGATCCTGCCCCGTGCCCACCGCCGCCCTACCTGCTCCTTGGCCTGCTCCAGGTCGGCTCTCAGCACCTCCTCCTTGCGCCCCACGGCCTTCAGCTGCAGAGCTTGCCTGGCGCGGTATTGTTTCAGCGTCTTCTCAGCCTGCAAGCCAAGAGCATTTGCACATCAAAGCCAGACCAGTCAAACGTGCCAGAAGCGCTTCTACCCAGACTATCTCGTGCCCACCCCTCCCTGCCCTCCGCCGCATACCCCACAGCCGGACCCTTACCTTGGCTTTCTCGGCCAGCTGCCCTCGCATGGTCTTCTGTTCCGCGCGATACTTCTGCACCTCCCCCTGCAGCCGCTCCATGTCGCGTTCCAGCTCCTTGATGCGCTGCAAGAGTCCCAGGACAGCGCAGGCTCTCACCAGAGGAGCTCGGCACTGCCTCTCCAGAGGGTTTCTCCCACCAAGCCCTACATTTTCCCCATCTGGCCCATTTCCTTTAGCCCAGAGCTTTTTCCTCTCAACGTTTTCTGCAGTCAGATTGGTTTTCGAGTGGTTTGCACTCTTATTTCGGACACCATTCTCCTGCATTGCAGTGCGGTGTTACGATTTCTACTGGAGCTGACATTCCTCCGGCTCCCTCTGCACATTAGGCGCCTTCTATTACAGGAGTCGGAGGCAAAGCACCTCCCTCAAAATGCCCGGTCGCTTTTTCTCTCAACGATGCATTCCCACGCCCGCTGCTCGCCCTTAGCGCTCCATCGCCCCAAACGCTGTGCGACTCACATTTCGGCACGGAGTCAATTCTTGCTCTCTGAGCTCCTGCTTCACTTCCTCTCTAATTCTAGAGCACTAGAATGAACGGCGCCCAAGGAAGAAAAAAGAAGACATCAGGGCAGGCAGACACCGTCATTCCTGCAGGAACTGTCGACCCGCACTTCGGTGCCCCAGCCCTGCTACGTGCTCCGATGATGGAGTGCCCGCCATGGGGCCGACAAGGCACAGAGACCACGAGAGTGCCCGCACCTGGAAATGCCCCTTTTTAAGGCACTGCCTGGCTGAGGGAAGGACAAACACCCACAGGGAGTACCCACTGACAGAGCTAAACTCCTCCGGCATCAGAAAGACTACGACAGGGATGGGGGGAAAGGATCCAAGGCAACAATCGCCAATTACAAACATCCACGGCCACCCGACCGTGATGGCGACAGACATCTCCAGGATACTCGGCGCTGTATCAGACTGTGCCTTTCAGCTCTGCGTTCCAGGGTATCGGGGATTCAGAGTCCCCCCCGAGCGCCTCGCACCAGCTCCCGCCTCCCTCTGGCTCTTCCCGCATCCACGGAGCGGAGGAAACCCACCCAGGGATGCTCGGGGACGCGCTCTCTGCCTTGAAATGAGTGCTGCGGGACAAGTGCCACCAGCCACCCAGCAGGATGTGTCACTGGGATGCCTGGTCCCCCTCCGCACATGGCAGCTCAAGCGCTCGTACACATCAACCCTTTCCCACCGGTTAACGGGCTCATTTGCAGCACAGCTCTTCTCCAGAGCGCTCCTCGGGGAGGATGCTCGGCCAGGTCCAGGCTGGCAGGTGCGGTGACCCCTACCTGCAGCCCTGGGGGCCCCAGGCAGCTTTTCCATTGCTGCAAATCCACAGCCATTCACTCTGTTCTCCCAACACGCTGCGCCCGCTCTGCGCTTACCATGCAGCTCTGCCAGTTAGGGAGGGAGCTGCTAATACGGAAAACAACAGCCGGCTGCACAGCCCGCTTTCTTTAGGAGAAAAACCAGGCTGGGCTGCAGGGAGTACCCACAAAGACGAGTTTTCCATGGGAAAGAATCTCAGCAGGAGCGCTTGGCACCTATAACCAGCTGTGCTCACCGAAATCCAGGGCACACAGCACCTGCTTGCCCAACACACAGCGGGATTCAGCTGGGGCAGGCCACGCAGCTCCGTGGGCATCGCATGGCCCCCAGACCCACCCGCTGACCCGTCGCCGCTCCGTCCCAGTGGTGCTGCGCCCAGGAGCCTCAGGTTACAAGGGGAACCCCGACACACCCAGCTGCTGGGCTCCTTTACAGAGAGACGCCAGGCCCTTCTTCCCCTCCTGGCTTCACACCTCACTCCAGACACGAGACTGACATTTCCTGAGCCCCCCCCATCTGGGATGATCACCTTGGCAGACACGACTGCTAGCTGCTTGTCCTTCTCTCTGTTTTCCTCTTTCACCTTCTCAGCATCTTGTCTGAGTTGCAGCATCTTCTGCTCCTTCTCAGCCACCTCCCTTAGCAGCCTGCTCACTAGACCTGAGGAGAAAACCGCTCCGGTGACAGGCTACCCTAGGTCCCTGGCACAGGACCACCCTCCCTCTTTGACAACCGTCCCCCTTGGACAGCGGATTCAGCTTTTGGCATGCCACGCTGCCCATCGCTCCGTGACAGCATCGCTACCAAGCTCCGCGGGGCCTTGTGGCACACACTCCTGGGAGGCTGAGCAGCTCTTACGGATCCTATTCAGCCGCCTTACTGCGTCAGATCCGCAACTCCAATGCTGCCCTCCCTGCCGAGCGAGCTCTCCCCCACGGGGTGCACGGCCG
The DNA here is from genome assembly GCF_036417535.1 of Chlamydotis macqueenii. NCBI lineage: Eukaryota > Metazoa > Chordata > Aves > Otidiformes > Otididae > Chlamydotis > Chlamydotis macqueenii. The sequence goes on from NC_141561.1 coordinate 45,197,664, forward strand.
CCTACTCAGCAGCACTGCGTGCCAGCAGCTCAGAGCCTGCCCCGCCAGCGGCGCTTTTCTCCCCTAACACACTTCTCCACCCCAACACTCTGCCTTCGGCGCCCGCATTATCCCTCGCTCCGGGGGCCCTCGTCGCGTCAGACGCTGCCCTGCAGCCCCCGCAGAGCTTCAGGACACAGATGCGCAGGATTTCTAGGAGCCCCTCCAAAACTTCTGTTGCTTGGACACTTCGGCCAAGGCTCCCTCCTTGCCAGGAGCCGCTCCCCACCCGCTTTGTGCCCCTCCACAGAGCTCCAGGGATACCATACCGCTAACTGCAGCACGGTCCCTCTTCCACTTCTCGCTTTCTTGCCGCAGCCTTACGATCTTCAGGTCTCTGCTGCAGGCGCAATGGGCCTCACTCATGTCTTTCTGCAGTTTGCTGACCTGCAAAACACAGACTCGCTCGTGCTCCTCCCCGGAATCCTCTTTCCCTCCCTTACAGCCCCCTCCAGAGAGGGAAATCTGGCGCTTCCCAGGTCACGCTCCCATGGGGTTACTCTTTAGCAGTGTGGACTGGCTCCCCGCAGTCCTCGCTTCAGAGAGGACCATCTTAGATTCCTTGTGACCCTTCCTGCCGCACCCCTCAGACAAGAGGCACGGTGAGGCGCTGTCTCCCAGGCCGGCAATGCCTGGCTGGGGCCGGGTGACCCTGCTAACGTGGCAGCACGCAGACACACCTCTACACCTAGCACCTTGCCAGGGCGCACGTATTTATTGCCACAAACGCCAATCCAGAGCCGCTAAGGGGAATTCCTGTTCCTGTTCCCACCGCAAACGCCGTTTTTACAGGCTCTGCTGGAAACGGACAGTGGGAAACACCCTTTGCTACCCGCTTCCGTACCATTGGCAGCATGCGTAAAGCACAAAACCGCTTCCTGCTGCTCAAACGACTGGTTTCACTACGCAGTTACTGGAGGGCATAGAAGAGGTGGGAGAGCCTTTGGTGGGGGAAAGGAAAGACGCTGCAAACACAGACACCGCTCATCGTTTCATCTCAGCGCTGTCACTGCAGTGATGCTGCCAGCACCCCAACACTCTCTCGCCTTCCCTCCACCAGGAACCTGCTTCTCACAGGCTCCTCTGCACCACAGACAGTCAGGACAAGCCCAAAGCATTTCCCAGCCTCCGTCACACCCCAGATGCTGCGGGAGGGCAGGATGCAGCTGGGACGTGCTGGCCAAGATGCCTGGCTCCCGACCTGCGTGCCTCCATCACACCGACACCTTGCATTGAGCCTTTTCCCGTACCAGAGCGACGCGGCAGGACTCTGTCACTGTCTCTCCAGGACATTTTCTGAGCTCCCATAAAACGCAGGTGCGTGCTATTACCGTACCCCTGCACATGACAACTGGAAACCCTCTCTCCTTTACTCAGCCACCTATTGCCAACAGGATGCCCAGGGACTGCGCTGCCTTCGCGATGGGTATTCTCCCCCAACCCCAGAAACGCACCCATGCAGACCCTTCCTGAGGTAAGAGGGGCCAGGGGGAGGTGAGAGGGAAGCAAGGGCTCTGGCTGCCGGGCCCACCATGCTCGTGTGCACCTCTTCTCTACCAAAGGCTCCTTCAGCTCCTGTTTCCCTCCCCACTGCAGCTCCACAGATCCCACCACACACACACGCCACATTTCGGTACCAGCTTCTTTGCTGGAAACTTGCACAGAAAGCAAGCAAGCAGGTAAAATACAAACAAGAAACACAACCACAACCATGCTGGAAAAAACACTTCGCCTTCCCTTCCCTTAGGTGCAGCCCTGCTCCTCCTACAAACTGAGCATTACGCGACAAAACACATCTGTCGCGGAGAGGTCTTTTCCCTGCACGGTGCCCATGGAGGCCGTCAGTACCTGCTGCCTCAAGGCTCTGATCTCCTCCGTTTTGGCTCCCAGCTCTCGGTCAAAGGTGCGCTGCTTCTGGGAGAGCTCTACCTTGGTCCTTGCTGTCACCTCAGCCAGCATCCTCGCCATCCTTCCGATCTCATCATGCAGATCTCTTATCACTGCATCTTTCTCCTTCAATCGTATTTCCCAGCTCGGCAGGTGATCCAGTTCCTTGTCCACTTGCAGAAGCCCTGCATCCTGTGGGCAGATTACGGGTGCCGGCTGTCACTCTCTGGCTACGGAGACACCGGGCCGCCCACTCCGGGTGGTACCCGCTCGTGGCCATCGACTGCCTGGAACCTGCTCGCCCTGGCCTCCCACGACCCACCGCGCCCACCCCCATCCCGAGGAGAACTCCCCTTTGCTGACGGTCCCTGCACCCTGCTGGGGTGGCTGTCCAGAGCCAAAATCATTTGGTGGGCCTCGCCTGCTCTGCCCAGGACGGGGACAGGGACGGTGCCCCTCACACCTTCCCCCACCTCACCTTCTCCTGCGGCATGATTTCCCCTTCCTGAATCCCCAGGAAAGCAGATTCCTCTGCACCCGTTGCACCGCTGCCTGGGACGCCGGTCAGGACTGGAAAAAAGCACACCCCACAGCACCCCAAACGTCAGCACGGGAACTGGCTGCACGCCGCGTCCCGCTCACTCGCCTCAAACCTACTCCAAGGCAGCGGCTACTTTACAGACCACAAGCTCGCCTCACAGCCACAACAGACACCAACTCCTCGGCACTAACAAGACACCAGTGCAAACATCGGCACACCAGAGAGAAACAACACACCGCTGGGACCCCAACGAGCCTCAAGGGCAGCGGAGACACCGCAGACCAGGGCTCCGGTGACATTTCCCCCTTGCGCCAGCTCTCCTTTGCCGCCTCACTGTTGACTTCGTACGGCTTCGGCCAGCTCCATCCACCCAAATCTCAGGGCAGGAAAAGCCCCAGACTGAGAGTCGGGCCGTACCAAGCTACATTCACGGCAACAGTTTTGTTTTCCAGCTGGACCATTCCCCCAAGCCCCTGCCTGCGCTTCATCGCTATTGCACGCAGAATTTCCAGAGGCGTGTTCGCTACAACCCTCCTTTCAGGTTTCTGCACTCAAGGCAGCCAGTAACCGCGCTTCCAAGGAGGAAAAACCATCACTTTGCCCTTCCCGATCACACACAGGGAAAAAGGAAGAGGAAACGTCCCTCTCGGCTACCAGGGCAACGGCATTCCCCTTGGAACATCCAACCCATTTCTTAACTGACCCACGTGCCACCCAGCACTGGCACACGACCCCCCGCCAGCTCCACGGGACCAGGACTCACAGCCCACTGCTGCCGAGGCGCAGCCCTTCTCAAAACTGCCTCTGCTCGGATCCGCTCCGCTCCAGGCTAAGGCCCTCACAGGGGACACCAGGCTACCAACCACCCGCTTCGGCATCGGGGAGTACCTGGCCTCACGGCGGAGGTCCTGCTCAAAGTGTCCAGCGGGATGCAGCCGGTCACGCCCTTAGGCCGAGGACTCCCAGATCGCTTCGGTGACAGCGGACGGGGCACACGGCTGGTTGTGCCGGGAGTCCGGCTGCTGGAAGAGGCGGGGGCGTGCTGCCCCCTCGGCGAGGAGAGGGGCGGATGAGGCACAAACTTTGAGAGTTCGGCCTTTGAAGCCACCTGGAGCTGCCTGTTCCATGCTGTGCGACGTCCCACGGGGGTACAGGACACCTGTGAGGGGAAAAAAGACCCCAATAGCAGCAAGGCTTCAGGCACCTCCTTAGCCCTTGGGCCGCGTGCGTTATGTCCTACAAACCGCAGGCACAGACATCAGCGCAGGCGGATTTTGAGTCCTCTCCCCTTTCCGTTCCCCAAGGATCGGATTTAAATCCAGACTCCCCCATCTTTGGCCAAAATTAAAAAAAAAATCCTTGGGTTTTGATGCTTTTCCAGCTCTCCCCTCTCTCTCCATTCGACCACCCTATTTCTGCACGTCGTCGGCATTATCCGAACGCCCTCGTTTCCCGCCTCTCCCGGCTCCCACGCAGGTGGCCCCACCCTCTCCCTTCTCCCGTGCAGCGAGCCGACCCAAAGCCTCTCACTGCACTCCTGCCTTGCCATGGTAATCACCGCCCCCTACGCCGGGGCTGTCACACACGTAATTCGGACACTCTCCGCTATCCTCCCGACAAGCAGAGCTTCTCCGGACGGCAGCGATGAGCCACCTTCATGGCCTCCTACATCAGCTGCTCCAGCTTCACGGTGCAACTGGGCTTTTTTTTTTTTTTTTCCCCTTCTCCTCCCCTTGGTCACAGCTTTCTAGACAACTTTGGACTCCCCAGCTCAGCTTGCCACACCAGCAATCTCGCTGAGACCACCAAACCCAGCATCTTGGTGCATAAACTGTCTGACTCCAACAAAGTTCTCCTCGTACACAGGCTCTGCCAGGAGACCAGGCTCTGCACCTCCTGCCACACACGCGCTTCCGGGACTCTGCCTCCGCATCTATTCCCTAGGATTCCTCAGGAGCCACAAGAATGCAAATAACACTGCACTTTATCAATCCTTACCTGTACAATAACCCAAAAGCTCCATGGCCTCCAAAACCAGCCCTTACCAGTTTGGGTTTCCTTTTTTTTTTCCCCTCTTTTTCCCCCCACCAGAAACAGGAGACTGCCACTGCATTCGACTACATTCTTTGCCAGGTTACACTTGCTTTGAATTTTCCTTCCGCTCCAAAGCTGACTGCGATGTCCCGGCCGCGCTGTGCAGAACACCACGGTAGCGCCAGCCACGCACGCTGCCGCTGAGCACAGTGCCGCTCAGGCCTGCACCTTCGGTTTGCTCTAGGTTTGATCCAACAGCAAACTTCTCCCAGGGTCATTAGCTTTTGCGCAACGGTAACATGCACGTCGAGGAAAAGGACGTTTCCCACCCCCACCTTGCTCACCGCCTCCAACTTGCTCTTGGGAAACCTGCCCCGGGCTTCTCCTTTTCCCTACGGACCTGCTCCGCTTTCTTCAGCGGCGGGAGCTCAAGCTTTCCAGTCTCCACACCTCGCCTTGCCCCAGGATCACCCAGACCAGCTTGGCCCCAGAGCACAGCGTGGCTGCCCCGCGTGGTTGCCCACCCTTCTCCGGGGAGCCCCATCTCACCCTTCCCTGGGGAGCAGCACTCACCACCAGCTCAAAGGACGTGCCCGCTGCTCCGAAGCGCAGGATATCGCCTGCACTCACTTTCACGGACACGTTTTGGATCTGGCAGCCGTTTACAAAGGTACCATAGCGGGAGTTGAAGTCCGTAAGGACGAAGCCGTTGATGGAGGCGCTGAATTCGAGGGCCGCGTGACGATCTGCTACCCCTGCAGCCTGGCACGGGCAATCAGCGGGCAGGTCAGGTTTGGGGAGTGATTTGCCAAGCCCTCCCGCCCCTCTCTCCCCCTTGGCGCACCTCTCTGCGTAAGCAAGCTGGCAGCCCCTACGCTTGGCACGAAGGACCCCAGCGCACCCTCCTCCCTGCACCCAAACCACCGCCCGTTTGACCACGGCTGGCTTCCCCGTCCCTACCTGCAGGACGATGTCGCACGCCTCGTGCCTGCCTATGGTCGTCCTGGGCGCTTTCAGCTGATAACACGCCTCCAAACTCTTTAGAAAGGCCAGCATCCTCCAGCCCCTTCACCTGCAAGGCTTACGTTACAAAGAACAACTACTACCATTTAGTAAACCCCCCGTCCGACGCACAGCAACCCAGCCACAAACGTGCTGACCAACTCACCTGCTAGAGATGGTACAACGTCGCTCCAAGGGCGGCTCTGCCCCGGCCGGCAGCGTGGCTGCCACCTCGCTGCAGCCTTGGAAATCCCAGCCGCGTCAGCCCTCGCTGATGCCCTCCTGGGTGCTCCTCTCGCTGGGGTTGGGTAGAAAACAAAACGCCACAACTTCTCCTTCTGCCTGGCCACTGGCCCAGCAACACGACAAAGTTGGGTGCCAACAGCAGCTCTGCCACACACCAACTGACACAGCCGGGCCGCGGAACAGAACCGTGGCAACGCAGACGTTCCGTTGTGGTTCTAGGTTGCCCGCGACGACTCAGGCCACTCCAATCGGATCAGCCGCTCTGAGCCCGGTCCCGCTTGCCACGGAATGTTTACAGGGACGCGGAAACCACCGCCTCCCCGGCAACCAGTGCCAGTGTTCCGCCACACTCAGCGCATCCCCTGCTTTCCTCACAACATCAGACTTCCTCAGTTGTACAGAGGAACGCCAGATCTGTACACCAGATCTGCACATCCCGTGCCTTTCCGCTGACCGTAAGTGACCCTCCAGAGAGGCCGGGATACACGGGCACTCTTACAAACCGCCTAGGAAAAACATATCCTCATTTCTCACCTACCAGCACGTCTTACCTGGCAAAGCCATCTCCATCACGCTCCCCTCCAGGAATACCTGCTCTCTTACAGCATATCCCAGTGCCACCTCGTTCGCACACAGGGGCGAGCCGTGCTAGGACAGCGATGGTCACAGCTCTGGGAGCACTGGTGTTCCTCAGCATCCCACACCTTCCTTGGCTTTCCAACACACCATCAGCAGACAAGTACGCGGGCAGCCAGCGAGGCTCTTTTGCCAGTCAGCCAATCGGGACAGAATTCCTACTTCAGTCACGGCCCGTTTCCCCGCAGTCACTGCACTTCCCGCCATTTCCCCAGCTCTTTTCCTACTTGAGCCATTGCGAAAGATGCTGCTATCGCCCGTCTGTTCCACGACACGGGACTTCCTGGCAAGGACGCTCCATGAACCTTCAGCTCCCAGCCGCTCACACAGGATGCCTCGCTTGACTCACCCCGATTTTCTAGGACACCCCATCGGGTTGGGTTTCTTCAGCAGGCAGACAGACCTTCGTGCCTGGCCTCCCGCTGTGGGCGGGCTCCCACGTGCACACACGCCTGCGCAACACCTTCCAAGGAGCCGCACCACCTTCCCAAGCCCTCCACAGCAAGAACCACCCCTCATGGCACCCCCCAGCCCAACTCCCTCATTCTGCGGTATGTTCTTCTCCTTTTTTTCCCTTCTCTGGGATAAAGGAGTCCCTAGCGTCCTGGCGTTACTGTGCCCACCTGGCACCGTGCCTTGGGGCACGGCAAAGTGAAATTGCTGCAATGCACCCACAGAACTCACAGGATGCACTAAGAAACAAGAACCAACAAGAGCAACTGGGACCTGCGTCTGGACCAGCACCTCCTCTCGGCTTGGGCTTTGGCTATTTGTGCTCCTTTTGTATCTTTGGTCGCAGGGACCGTAACTACATCGACATCAGCCTCCCACCACCCCAACCACATCCCTACCAGCAGCCCAGAGCGGCTGGGAGTCATCTACACTCGCTCCAGCTTCCGGAGAGATCCCGCTCTCTGCCCACACCTCCCAGATCCACCCCGTTTGAGGCAGCCCGGGGCTGAACAGGCAGAAGCCTTTGTCGTCGACCGCTTGGCTGGAAGCCCGGGAGGCGGCACGTGGCCGAGATTGCCCGCGCAGCGGCATCCGCCCTAAACCAGCCGGCTGCTTTCACACCGCTCTGGCTCGCAGACCCTGGCACGGCCCAACCACGCACGAGTGCGCGCGCACGCACGCACAAACACACCGTGCACAACATTTTTTCAAAAGAGGTCTGCATGCACCGCGTGCTCAGCTGCCGTTTCACCCTGCACACCTGGCAGCGGTGCACCCCGACAGCTCCCAAGCCCCCGCACTGATCCACATGCCTCAAACGGACCGTCCCCTTCGCATCTGAGCGCAAACCACAACACAGAAAGCAACCGGGGAAAGAGATCTGTCCTCTCCCCGAGCAGCGCGGGGCTCGTTTCTGCCCGCTGCCCGCCAGCAAGCCCAGACATTGCCAGGACTCGGGCCTGGCCCCGGGCCACTGTCCCAGGCCCTGAACAGAGCAGGGGAAAGCCACAGCGCTACTCTGGCAACGCCGTTTCCCTTACTCAGAAAGAAAGGGCACTAACAAAAGGAGCTTTGCCCTTTTCCACTTAGAAAACCCTCGTTTGGCATCAATTTGGTGGCTCAGAAAAGTCTGGCTGGCACGGGGGGAGAGGGGGTGAGAAGATACATGGGGTGGTCCTTCTGTAAAACACCACAAATTACACTTTTGCTGTTGCCAGTCTCCAGTTACTTCAGTGCACCAGACCCAGCGGCATCCAGGTTTCTTTCCCCACGCTCTTTTGAAAAACCCTGTCCAGGGGAAAGTTTGTCTAGTCCTCGTGCCGCAGCGCTACTCACCCATCGTGTCCTCCACGTCGCAGCTTCCAGGGAGCCCTGACCGCTTCTGCACCCACAGACTGAGCCCCTCTTACTGTAGGTTTGTTTTTTTTAAAAAAACCACAAAAAACCACCAAACCCCAGCAGCATCACAGAGCCTCTTTTCAGGTCATTTGCTGGCTCCCTGGTGCTCTCTCCTGGATCTCCTCGGACTTGGGCGGAGGGGTCAGCGGCTCTATCGTGACAGGGGCCGTGCTGTTCCCCTCCGCGAGGTTTAGTCTGACGTCCTTCATGTGCAGCTTCTCCGACTCGATCCTCCGCACCTTCAGTGGCTTCAGGCGCTTGCTCAGGTGCGAGTTGTGCCGGCTGGGCTGCCGCTCCGTGTAGGGCTCTGCGCCGGCAGCACCCGGCGGCTGGGTGTTTTCGTCGAGGCCCGTCAGCGACGCGTAGGAGGGCAGGGAGACGCTGATCCTGTTGCTCCTGTCCGAGTCTCTGCCCTCAGAGTAGCCCGTGTTCATCACCTCCTCGTAGCTGGGGACGTAGTACTGGGAAGACGCATCTTCGTCCTCTTCTGGGCTAGAGGGGACAAAATTCAGGCTATCAGTAGCACATCTTTTCAGATTCACTAGGGGCAGGGAGCAGAATAATACAACAGCAAAAGATCCCAAACATTTTCTTTGCCCTTCTGCCTCACACCAGTTCCTGTCACTGTGACAGAACAGATCGCAACCTCACCTACATTCAGACACGTTATTGTTTCCTTGTGACGTACGTCTGTCTTCGCTCTGTCGCCTTTCTGGCCGCAGCAGGCACGCCCCGCAGGTGCCCCACGCAAGAGATGCGTCCCCAGAGTTGCTCTGGCAACTTTCAGCCCGCTGATGCCCCGGGGGTCCCGCGCCACAACCCCTGCTCCTCGTTTCCCCGCTGCCGCCTGAGCGGCCCTCTGGGAGAGAGCAATATGACGCGTCTGCACCTGCGAGGGGAGAGGTCTCCTGCCTCCACTGCGGGCAACCGAGCGCCTGGAGAGCGTCAACGCCTTCCCACCTCACCTTCTGCAGTGTGGCCGCTTGCAGCAGCTGCTTCTCCCGGCTCAGTGCGAGCTGCGTCCTCTCCAGGGCCTCTCTCAGCACAGCCTTCTCCTCTGCCTCCCTGCAGACTTTCTTTTCCAGTTTGGCTATCTGCTCCTGGCACACTTGCAGGGACGCTTCTTTCAGCCTGCGCAAAACGGGAGGGGAAAGCGTCCGTCACCGCGTCAACCCCCCAAAACACAGCTGGCCTCCGCACTTGCACCCCTCCTAGGACCCTCCCCACACCATGGGGTGACGCTGAAGGACAGCGGAGCAGCAAGCGCCTTGAATGCTCCTCACTGATACCCTGAGCACCATGTCAGATGGGATGGAACAGCCCTTGGGCTCAGTTGGGTAAATTAACCCCAGCTGTTGGCTCATTATTTAACTATCCCAGCTGGGTGCTGCAGCCATAGGGGCCACCAGCTCCAGTTCTCTGCCCAGCTCAGGTGAATATTGACTCTGTTCTAGCCAGAACCAGGACATTATCCACCCCTAATTCCACACCATCTACATGATGCCCAGATCCTACACTTTCCAATCAATCATCACCTTTTTCTTTCTTTGACCTACTTGTATGCATACACACAGATGTAACTCCCTTAGTCTATGGCCCACCCCTCCAAAAGGTCTGTTGAGTTTATCCAGTCCATAACTTGGGGCTCCATCTGTCATAACAGTGTCTCAGCGTAGGACAGACAACGCAGTGTTTGCTCAGGTGCGTATCTGGTGCTGCTGGGGACAACGAGGATCAGAAGCCATGGGAATGAGAAACAAAAAGCCACGGGAATGAGAAACAAGGGACTTTCCAAGAGAAGGAAAACAAGAGAAAGGACATCTGGGGGTGGATGGGCGATGGGAGGGTAGATAAGCACATAAGCTGTAACAATAAATTATTTCACTTAGCGTGCAGCGGGGGTCCGTGACTACGTTCCCACAGCCTTCCCTCAGCCATGACACTTTCTGAGGCCAAGAAAAGCTCACAACGCTCACCTGGCTGTCCTGTCCGGGCCAGGCCACGGCACTCACGCTGATCTGCTCCACAGCCTTCCCCGGCACTGAGGCCAGGCTGACAGGCCTGTGCTTCCCTGCATCCTCCTGTGGCTCTTCCTGTGGACGGGCGTCACGCGTGCTGCCCTCCCGTCAGCCGGGGCCTCCTCGCTCGGCCAGGGCTGCTGGGCAGTGGTGGAAAGTGGCCTGCCGAGCGCTTCGGCCAGCACCCTCAGCCCCAACGGGCGGGTCCCGCCCGGCCCCGCAGATCTGTGTGTGTCGCAGTGCGGTCGCAGGGCGCTGACCATTTCCCCCGGGGGGTGGGGGCTGCATCGTGCTCCCCGTGCCGGTCTCTGGCTCGGGGGCTGGGCACCCTGAGCACAGCTCGCCGGCACAGATGAGGCGCAGGAGGCGTTCAGCGCCGCAGCCTTTTCCTCAGCCTCTGTCCCCGCGCTGCCCCTGCCCCGCCAGGGACGGGGATTCTCCTCAGCCCTGCTGCTGCTGCTCCTGTCTGTGCAGACACAGCTTTCACGCTCTCTCACGGCAGCGGCAGATTCAGCTCTCGCCGGGCGCTGGCACTGCCAGTTCTACGCCCGCACACCCTCACGGCGTCCTTGGCGTCCTGCGCAGCTGCTGACCAGGCCCGGCCGCGCGGGGGCGGTGCTCGGCCTGCGCCCGAGGGGATGCCGCCTGGGATTGGTCGCTGGGCTGTCACTCTGCCCCCGTTTGGGCCTGCCCTGAGGCAATGCTGGCTCTGATTGGTCCTCTGGGCTGTCACTCTGCCCCCATTTGGTCCTGCCCTGAGGCAATGCTGGCTGTGATTGTCCCCGGGTGGTGAGGCTGCTGGGCTGCAGTGCCCGCCCTCCACCTGGGGCAATGCTTCCTCTGATTGGCTGCCTGGGATTTCCCCCTTGCTCCTCCCATCTAATGACGGGTCAGACAGCTTATCAATCATCACGTGCTGCTCTCCCACACGGCGTGATTGGTGGAGCCAGCCTGCCCCGCCCCTGCAGGGTGCCCAGCTTTTTCCACTCTTGCCGCCTTTCCTGCAGGCCAAAAGTGAGAGTGCAGACTCTCTCGGTGCATCTTTGGACCTATAAAAAGTGGGCTTTGCCCTAAAAATGAGAGTTTAGACGCTTAAAATGAAGCTCTAGGCCTGAATAATGTTGTGATTCCTAAAATGAAGGCTTTGAGCTGTAAAAGTGGGGTTAGGGCCCTGTGAAAGAGAAGTTGGACTCCAGAAATGAAGCTTGGAGCCCTGTAACGGATGGTTTGGAAACGGAAATGAGGCTTTGGACACTGCAATGAGCTTCAGTGTCTTAAAGCAATGTTTGGGCTCTAAAAAGGAGACTTTGCAAACTAACCCCGAGGCTTTGACACTGAAAATCAGGAGTCAGGCCACATATTAGACATTGGACCTAAAGTGAAGGTTTGGACCATAAAAACGAGGCTTTGAAATCTGTAGGAGAGAGTTCAGGCCCTCAAAATTGAGGTCTGGAAAATAAAAATGAGGCTTTGGACCTTAAAAATGAGACTTTGGCCACAAGAAGTTGATGCCCCAAGCCTGTCAGTGTTTAAGAGGCACTTGGGCAGTGTCGGTATTAACGAGCTTTAACCTGGTCAGGCCTGAACTGGTCAGGCAGTTTGACCAGATGATCGTTGTAGGTCCTTCCAACTTAAATACTCTATTCTATCATATTGTAAAAAAAAAAAAAAAAAAAGAGGCTTTAAGCCCTAAAAATTCCAGAATGGATCCTACAAATTAGTCTATGGGAGCTTTGGGAGCTAAAGAGAGTGTTTGGACCTGGAAAGGAGGCCTTGGACCCTAACAGAGAGCCTTTCAACCCTCAAAATCAGAGTTGAGGCATTAAAAATGACACTTTGGGCCCTTAAAATGAGTCTTTGAACCTTTGGAGCAGGGCTTGAACTTCTAAATGAGGGTTTGTATCCTAAAAATGAGAATTTAGATCTTGAAAATGACTATTTGGACAACCAAAATGAGAGTTTGGGCCCTAAAAATGAGACTTGAAGTTTGAACTTTAAAAACATGTGACCAGATGTTAAAACTGGGCCTTTGGACACTGAAATGAGCCCTTGGACCCGGAAAATGATTGTCGTAGTTCAGCCCCGATCGGGACCAAACTACGCAGTCTCCGTTCCTCTCACAAGGAAAATTCTTCACAACAGGCTGGCAGACACCTCTCAGGACGTTTTTACATCTCATTCACATCTCCTCTCCTCCCCACTTCTCTCAGCCGGGCTGGGCCCAGTTGGGCCCAGTTGCCGCCCGTCGGGAGGCCAGAGGGTGAAACCTGCAAGGCCCACGAGGCTCGCGCCTCCCCCTCTCTGTCCTGCTCAGCTCCTTCACATCTTCTCTACTTCCTTTTTGTCTGTTTTCCCCTTCTTAAATGTGTTACGGCAGAGGCGTTATCATGGAACGTGCTGACACCAATTGGCTCGGCCTTGGCCAGCAGCGGGTCCGCCCTCGTCCCGGCCGAGTCCACTGAACAAAGAGGAGCAACTTCTAGCAGTTTCCGATAGAAGCTGCCACCTTAGGCCCCCCTCGCTAAACAAAACCAGAACAGTGATGATTTAGTCTCTAAATTGAGGATTTGGGGCCCTTTAAATAGGATTGTGTGGCTTGAAGATGCAGCTTTGGACTAAGAAATGAGGCTTTGTGCCCTAAACATGAAGGCTGGCAATGAAAAATGATGATTCGGGCCTTCAAAAGGAGGACATATCTAAATCTAATTAACATTTTCCCTTATATCTACTTAACAACATCTTATCTGAGTAAATTATGTTAACATCTCTAAATCTAATTAACAACGTTTTATCTTACCAAACTAAAAATGTGTCCCAGGCCAAGTTTGAGGCCTGTGGCTCTGGGGGATCAGAAGAGGAGGGTGATTGTTCACGAGGACAATCACAAGGTGAACACAGGTAAACCAACACAAGCATAGCAGTGCCCAACATCAAAAGTGCCCCAAAATAAAGCGCCATCAAAGCGTTAATCATTTTGCTCATTTTTGCAACCTTTTTTTTCCTTTGTGATGGTTTAGCCCGAATTACCACACAGTTTCTCGCTCACACTCCCCCTCCCCAGTGGGGAAGGAAGGAGAACCCATGGGTTGAGATGAAGACAATTTACTAAAATAACAAGGGAAAACTACAATAATAACAGAATATACGGATATTAAAATATACAAAGTAAACAATATGTGTTTTCTCACCACCCAATGTCCCAATGACCGACACAGCCCGTCCCGAGCAGCGATCATGGAAACAAAACCGAGCAGCAAGCAAAGGAGCAAAAGGGAGCCAGCAAGGGAGAGGGAACGATGCCAGCAAACGAGGAAGGAAGATGGATGCCAGGAAGGCAGATACCCGCCCTGGCCAGCCCCCACTTCTCTACTGAGCATGGCGTTCAGGCATGGAACACTCTTTGGCCAGTTTGGGTCAGTTATTCTGTCTGTCTTTCTCCCAGCTTCCCGCATCTGCAAATTAGCGAGACTTGGAAAGCAGGACGGTGTCCTTGGTCTCATTCACAACAACTCATATCATCAGGGTGTTTATCAACATTCTTCACACAGGGCATCCAAAACACACCGGCTACTGAGAGGAAAAATTAACTCCATCCCTGCCAAAACCCGGACAGTGTCCACCCCTTATTCCATACAATCTACGTCATGCATATACATATATACGTGTGTGTGTATATACACAGAGATGTAACTCCTTCAGTCTGTTGAGCTCATTTAGTCCATGACTTTGGGCTCCATCTGTCCTGACAGTCTTTCAGAACAAGAGAGATGGTATGTAGTGTGGGGTTGTTGCCTGCTGCACCTGGAACTCACAGTTGGTACATCTGGCGTGGCTGGTGGTCTGCGAGTGGAAGATGTTGATCTTGAGGAAGTTGTTGGGCGCCAGTTCCTGTTCCATCACCGTTGCATCTCTCGGTTTTATTGAAGCTCATTCTTCACTGATCAGGGTGTTCCTTGCTGCAATACCTTTGACGTGACATGTAAGAACTATAGAAATGATTATATACAGGTCAAATTATTGGCTATTTTCACCTAACATCAGATCTCCTTCAGCTACACGTGGGACTTCCCCATCCTCCCGCATCACCCACCAAGTACATCCAGGCCCTTCAGCAAAAGCAATCCCACGGGTGGGTTTGCCTTTGCCCAGGGGAGGAATAACCCAGACCGTCTTTCCTAACATACTCCTTAGATGCACCACAGGGACTTTATCACCCTCTGCCCTCTGGCTGGGCAGGGCCAGCTCGATTGGTGGATCCCCGAGTGTTGACTAACCAGGTGGCTTTTGCTAAATGTTTATCCCAATTTTTGAAGGTCCCACCACCCATTGCTTTCAGTGTAGCTTTCAGCAGTCCATTGTGCCGTTCAATCTTTCCAGAGGCTGGTGCGTGATAGGGGATGTGGTATACCCACCCGATGCCGTGCTCTTTGGCCCAGGGGTCTATGAGGTTGTTTCGGAAATGAGGCCCGTTGTCTGGCTCAATTCTTTCTGAGTGCCATGTCGCCAGAGAACTTGCTTCTCAAGGCCCAAGATGGTGTTTTGGGCAGTGGCGTGGGGTACGGGATAGGTCTCTAGCCACCCAGTGCTGGCTTCCACCATTGTAAGGACGTGGCGCTCACCTTGACGAGTTTGTGGGAGTGTGATGTAATCAATCTGCCAGGCCTCTCCATATTTATACTTCAGCCATCGTCCTCCCTACCAAAGAGGCTTTAACCGCTTGGCCTGCTTAATAGCAGCGCATGTTTCACATTCATGGATAACCTGTGCAATAGTGTCCATGGTCGAGTCCACCCCTCGATCACGAGCCCATTTGTATGTTGCGTCTCTTCCTTGATGGCCCGAGGTGTCATGGGCCCACCGAGCTAAAAATAGCTCACCCCTGTGTTGCCAGTCTAGGCCCACTTGGGAAACTTTAATCGTAGCAGCCTGATCCATCCTTTGGTCATTTTGGTGTTCTGCCGTGGCTCGACTCTTGGGTACGTGAGCATCTACGTGACGGACTTTTACAACCAGATTCTCCAGCCGGGCAGCAATCTCCTGCCACAGTGCGGCAGCGCATATGGGTGTCCTGGTTCTGGCTAGAGCAGAGTTAATATTCACCTGAGCTGTGCAGAGAACTGGAGCTGGTGGCCCCTATGGCTGGGGCACCCAGCTGGGATAGTTAACTAATGAGCCAACAGCTGGGGTAAATTTACCCAGCTGAGCCCAAGGGCTGTTCCATCCCGTCTGACATTGCTCAGGGTGTCAGTGAGGAGGGTGCTGAGGGGAGCCTCCTGCTACTTGGAAGAAACTGGGTGTGGAGATTTGTAAGCCATCGTACTGTATTTGTATTCCATCACTGTTTTGTTTTGGTTTTTTTTTCTGTTATTGCTGTTAAATTTACTTTTTGTTCAATCTCAACCCACGTGTTTTTGCTGGTTTTTTTTTGTTTACCAGTTCTCCCCCTATTCTCTCGGAGGGTGGGGGAACGAGAGAGAGACTGCGTGGTCTGGTCCCGGTCAGGGCTGAAGTACGAAACATGGTGTTTCTGTGCCTGTGAACCCCCTGGAAAAGAGCGCTCTGGGGCACTCAGAACCCTGGGCTCTGTTTGCCCCTTACACACAGACGTGTGTGACCCATCCAGCCTTCTTCAAAGGGAAGCTGTGGGTAGAACAATTTATGGTCTCCAGCATTTTTAAACTGGTATTTAAGGTGCAGACTATTTGAAGGAGAAGCTATCCACTGCACCTTTAATTGAGAAAGACAGATGCAAGTGTCATGATTTCATTTTACAGCAATAAAAGGACACACAGGTTGGGAGCTGGGAGATTAATTTTGCATTCACATTAAGTGATTTTCCGACAGTTAGCACAACCTGCAGGTTTTTACAGTTGACTGTGTCCTTTCAACATACAAATTGTAACATCAGCCTTATGCAGAACACATTACTGAAGGCAGTTGGTTTTTTTTTTGTTAAGTAGAATTGTTCAAATGTTTTTATGACACACTGGTCCAGACACCAGCAGGGTCTAAGGGAGTGACTGTCGGTTATTTGGACCTTCAAGCCCCTGTCGCTCAGATCAACCACTCATGGTTTCGTCTTCATATGCATTAATTCACCAAAGACTCCAACTCGTTTCAAAATTTTAATAAATGGTTCTCTCATATACACAGTCTTTTCCCCACAGTAACATAATCGCGATCGACATCTACAAAATAATTTCCATTAACATTTACAAAACACTTTACAGATACATTACTAATTTGTCTGAACTGAAACGGTTTACAAAACACATCCAAAACCCACAAAACATTAGTAAGGCTATAGCAAAATTAAGGAATTTAAGACATACTAATAATGAAACTGGATACTACTCTTCCATATTGTTTCTACTCCTGTTTCACACTGTTTCTCTATGGCTACTCCTTCTTTCATAAGCCTTCCTGTGATATGGTGGAACACCTCTGTATCTGTTAACGTTCCCCCGCTCTCGTCCCCCTTCAGGTACAGTCTGTTCAGTGGGAGTCCGACCTCTAAACCCTGGGGACCTCGATCGTGAACGGTATCTTCTGTAGGGGGGTGACCTTGATCTGGAATGGCGAGAGCCACGTGACCTTGACCTGGCACGAGAGTTACGGCTCTTCCCTTTGCCTCTTCTTGGATGAGGTGGTGATCGCAGGTAGGAACGGGAACGGGAATGGCTAAGTGATCGAGAGGAGGAGTTAGTGCGGGAGGAACTTGATCTTGAATTGGAGTAGCTGAAAGAGTAAGATGAAGCAAGATGAGGAGACTTGGATCTTAAAAAAACCACAGCACACACAAAAAATAGATGATGTTAATTCAAAACAGTCACTCTCCCCAGTTCTTTACCTCCCAAATTTGGTTTGGTTTCTTTACCTCTCCACAACTGCTGCTTTGTCAGTGGAAAAGCAAACAGGAAGGGTCAGTGTATGTATGGTCTGTCCCATGAACGACCATAGCTGTTGACTGATTTAAACTGGTGCATACTGGCCGCTACTGGTATGTGAACGTGCACATTTTTCACTGCTCCACAACTACATCCAGTGCAAATCAGTTGTGTTGCAGTAAGATAGAAAAAGAGCAAGTCCTAACGGCTACAGGGCAGTAACAAACACCAAGAAAACGTGATTTAGCCTGGAGACAGTAAAGCTCAACTCTAAAAGGCCAGCTTAGTCTACTTCGCTTCATACTTAGGTGGTGCTTGGAACGGGGTGAAAAATACTTGTCCTGCAATCCTACATACAGGGCTATTTGATCAACACTTCTAGCCAGGTGTCCCAGCAAAATCTGGCACATACCTCTCGCTCTGACCAAGGACAGCGATCGCATTTCAAGCAAAATCATATCGTAACGCTTCTACACTCCGCCTCTCGTCATACGACTCCATGCCATTACTCTAGGAAAGACCCTGACAGCATGACTAAGAGAGAGTCCCGGTTAAAATCTCTCCATGTATCCACAGGAGATACAGAAAGGAGGAAATGAAGACAATTTCTCTCATGTATCTCCTCCCCGGTGCTTTGAGGCAATGCTTACAAGCAGAACAGGGAGACGCAGGAAATCCAGCAGCCACAGCTATTCAGTTTCTAGCCTCCTCACGGCTGCCGGGAGGAGAAGGCTGTCGTTACAGAGAAGCTTTAGCAAAAGCGACGCTTGTTCCTTAACAACTGCTGCCCAGTTATAACTGTCCGTCACCTGTAACCGCTGCCGTATCTGAGCTGGCAACCCACACATGAAACTGCCATCACTGCTGATCTCCTGAACCATCCACTGCATCTGACGACAGAGAGGTGGAGTGGAACTCCCCCTGATCCTTCTAGACAATCTGCTTCTCCTTCACGGAGGAACCGAGAGGAAACGGCCTTAAGCTGCACCAGGGGAGGTTTAGATTGGATATCAGGAAAAATCTCTTCACCAAAGGGTGGTCAGGCACTGGAACCGGCTGCCCGGGGAAGTGGTTGAGTCACCATCCCTGAAGTTGTCCTAAAATAACAGTGTGGAATTTTCCAATCATTTGCTCCAGCAGTATTGGCTAAGTTGTTAAAGGAATCATGTCGGAGGCCGATTTCTATTGGGAAATCAATTTCTACAGCCCTGTTCAGCCAGCAATCAAAAGCCTGGCTTTCCACCTGATCCTTTAATTAGATTTAGATTTTATATGTAATTATGGTTTGCTCAAAAAGTATTCATTGTTCAGAGTCCTCTTTTCAATCACGTAGCAGAGGTTTTTGTAAAATAATCTTACTGCAAGCACAGAACCCCTTTGTTAAAGCCAAGTCCAATTAAGCCATTTAAAAATTAATTACCACCTGTATTTTCCACAGCTCTCTGCGCATACGTATTCCATTATAAATCAGCTGCTGTATAAGTGATGTGTTACGGCCTCATTTAACAGGTGACAAGTAGTCACCTACTGCATTTCTGTAGAACACTTACCGTTCCCAGCCCGGTCTGGCACCTGAGCAGTGAACTGCAGTGGCTCTCATGGGGTGACCTTTTGGAGTGGGGAGAGGGAAAAGGGAAAAAAAATCCCATTCAGTTTATCTGAAGATTTTTTTATTTAAGAAATTCTGAAGTTCCTGTCACTTACCAGCTGTGGGTATGGGCTGTCCTGGGGGGCCCAGCAGACTCGGCAGTGCTGGCTGTCTCAGTGCAGGAGCCTGACAGCCCTTGTGAATACAAGCAAGAGTTGCAAAATAAGCTCTACTGAAATACAAGACTCGCTGCTTGTGTTGACATAAAACTGAGCTTCTCTTCCAACACACTGCCGACGGACAGCGAGGAAGATGTAGCGAGTTCAGCAGCACTCACCAGAGCAGCAGGAGGGGTAACAGCCAGGAGTGGTGGTGGAGGTGGTGGCAGTGGCGGCGGCTGCTGCTGCGGCTCCCGAATCTGCGCAGAGCGCCTTTTTGTGTAGCCAGTTCCGTTGCTGAAGCTGTTCACAGCCTAGAGGCAGAGAAACATTTACAAAGAGGTGACAGGAAACTTCAGGAGATGTACGAAGAAAAGCCTCCACAGGGTACAACCCCTTGTGTATTCCTGTCCGTGCTATCAGCCCTACAATAAATCAACACACAGAGGTGTGAACAGATGGCACTAAACACCGGTATCAATGACTGGCAACGCAGAGTCTCTGTCTTTGAGGGCCTTCACTGTTAACACCAAACTTGAAAGGGAGGCAATCCTGTTAAACAACAGCGGGACCTGAATTTGCCCCATGGCCTCCACAGCGTTGTGAGCTTCTGTAACAGCAGATCATGTACTTGAGCAGGAAACTGAGCCGTATTCAATCCAGCCCTGCTTAAGGCCGTGTCAGTGAATGCTTCCTTCCCTGCCAGCTGTTTGCAAGTAGACTTTTCTGACAAACAGTTTACGGAAACGTCATCACGTTACCTGGCGTAGGAACCTGTTGGCAACTAATGCATCTGGAGAAACGTCTGTCTGGTGACACGTTGGGCAGGTGTGTTCCTCAGATTCCAGCAGCGCTGTTCTAATGCCTGTGAAGAATTAGAATCATCAACACAGATTTTAGCCCAACCATGGATATTTTGTGAGTTCTAACCAATGATAAAAAGACAATGGGTGAATGTGGTCTTGAATGGAGAGCATGGAGCTCTAATTGTCCAACAGCGTACAAAATGTCTAGTACGAAGCAAATACCTGTACGGTTTTGATATTTCACTGTTGTAACATTGGAAGCTGTGGAGAAGGCTCTGTCCTGGTGTTTTGACTCGACTTTTTTCAGCTGTCTAGTACAGCGAGCGGTCCCCAAGCTCAACATTAACGAATAAAACACATCTCAAAAAACATTAGTAGGTTCCAGTTCTGAGGGTTTTATCCAGCTCTCCCGTGGAGAAGAATGTGCATTAAATGCCTGACTATCTGTTGGTTGCAGACCACAGGAAATCACCAGAGCTGGCTACAGAATTCTGTATGAGAGAACGGGCTGTGGACAAGCTCAATGCTTTCAAGATCTCACGCTGTAATCACCTGCACAGTTCCGCACTCTCCTCCCACTCATCTTTCCACATGTAAAGAGGATTTAACAACAGGTAAAAAGGGAAAAAAGCTTTCTGCCTTTTTTCCTTTATACAAGAAGAGACCTTTCCTAGTCACAGTGTACTTCAGTGTGAAACAGAACTGGTCTCCAAGTACAGCCGTTATCTCCTGTATCTGCTTTCAGAAGGTCAGATGTGATCTTTTGAATCAACAAACATGGGGGTAACACTCACATTCATCACAGTAACTGTTTCCACAGCAGGGAATCACAGCTGCGTCAGTCATGATCTCTTTGCACATGGGACACAACAGCTCCTCTGGAACGGGATCTGAGGAGGAGGAGGGTGGCTGCTCTGACAGAAAAGGAGGCTTCTCCTTCTTTCCTCTAGCATAAGCTTCCCTGGGGGGGTTGGGGAAGGAAAAAGACAAAAGTTAAAGATGGGTAAAGGAAAACATTTCCAAGCTTTGGATTTTACCACAGCAAGATCATAGAGTCATAGAATCTTTAAGGCTGGAAAGATCTCCAAGATCATAAAGGCCAACTGTCAACCTAACACCACCACGCCTACTAAACCATGTCCTGAATAACAGATGGAATTCTTCTCCCTGCACATTCCCCTTCCAAAACACAGGCTTAGTTGTTCAAAATACTTTTCTACAGCGACAGCACTACAAGAGGGAGGGAGGAACAATTTTCCTTCTGCAGAATTCTCCCATTCATTGGATCAACTAAGAGATTAGCTCAGACTAGGAAAATAACTTTTGGACAGCTAGGAATCAGGTGAAACGAACCCCCCTCTCCTTTGCCAGAGGGGAAATGTGAACTGCAGGCTCAGGATAAAGTTATCTCTGTGCAACTACATTTTATAAATGACAGAAGTCTATGTCACAGCTTCCACTAAAGGAGATCCGTGACGGAAGAACGGAAGTGCTGCCACGTGCATTGTCAAACAGCCACTCTTCTCAGCACACAGCAGGATTTTTTTAGTTTAGAGTCACAGGAAAACCTCAGTCTGCTTCACACATGAGATCTGATCAAAGTCAGAGCGGGAGGAAATCTCTGTCCAACAGCAATTGGTTAAATTTTGCAAGAAGCCTTTGAAAGATCAACCAGAAGCAAAACGAGCTCTCAATGAGAACGACTTGCCTGGAAACTCTACTGAAATGTTCTGCAGACAGACAGATCCTTAGCGTACCCGCAATTTAACCAACTTCCAGGGGCACGAGCAGTTGGTACCACCCTAATTCCATATGGGAAAGGATCCCGGATTTGAAGGTGAGGATACAACGACAGTGTTTCCTCCCTCGAAATGACACAGCCTGGCCAGCTGGCTTGCACTGCCACTCGGACATCTACGCATGCTTTCCCTCGTTCGCTTCTTGGTCAGTCCAGTTAATTCCATACTTACGCATTAATAAATGGTATGACGTATTTTCCATCAGTGGTTATCATCGCGCCCTTTGTGCTGGGATCTTTCACCTCCATCATGAAACTCCTTGGAATTCCTGTGCTCTTTCTCAGTCTGGGAACAGACCCCAGCTTTTTGTCCTGTTAAGAAAAGAAACGCAGACATCTCTCATCTTAACACCCACACGCAAAATGACATTTCAATGATGATTTTAGGCGGCAAAGCCTTTACTCCTCTCCTTTCACCTATCGTAGGGGCTGCTCGGCTGAAATACTTATTTCCTAAATGACTATAGCCAGGATGACCCAAAGCCTTGAGCAGTGCTTTGAACTCAGTCGATGTTCTTTGGCTTAACTTCAGGTTCCTAAGGGTGAGATATCCCTTGGCTCCTTCCACTCAGAGAAGAGACACAAACCCGCTCCTCCTGCAAAGCGCAGTTCAGAGGGAGAGCTCAGTTCAGTGCTCTGAACCAGTCACTGGGGAAACTGACATTCACTGTCTCTGTAGGAAGGCTGGATTCACACCTCATGCATATCCATTCAGTGCCCAACGCTAAATGGCAGGAATGCTCAACCAGAGGCCGTGGAATTCACATCAGCAAATATTCCACAGATGGGGTCAACAGAAACATCTTGTGTTTACACAAAATACTAAAAACTGTGAACGGTCTTTGAAAAAAAAACCTAAAACCAGAAAAATTTCCATTAATACTGAAATATAGAAAAATAAGCCCGAAAGTTCACAGAGAAACATCTGTGGACAAATTTAATGTCCATGACGTAGAAAATCCAAAACAGTTACACTGATAATTCCAGGTTTCCCTTCCAGTTTGAAGGCCTTTGCAGCATTGCCGTATAAGCTCTGTATTTCACCCCAGGAGAAACAACTCTTAACGTGAGCATTCACGGATTTGTTACCTAAGTGCCACGGCACAAAAATTAAAAGCTTGGTAACACCACAAATCCCCCACGGTCTTACCCCATGTGCTGGGCAGTTCCTTATGTAGTGGCCAGGTTTCCCACAACGGAAGCAAGTATATGATGGTGGAGGGGCAGCCAAGGGATTCTTCACGTAACTAGAAGTTTTTTGGGAAAAAAAAAAGAAAAAGGTATGCATGTGTCTCTCTACAATTTGTCCACAGGCTCCAAAGAACACATTTGACATTATCAACACCTACTTGACTGGATCATATTCACGGCAAGACTGCGTCATCATAGCTTTTATCTTCTCTTCTTCGGTGGCACTGGCTTCAGCCAGGTTGGCAGTCTGTGTAACGGGGAATTATTTGACACACATTAGAAACACCCTTCAGCCCACACAGCCAACGACACCAGCACTCACCCACTGCTGTAAAGAGCAGCACGGCGCTGGCTGCGCTTGCGCAGAAACAGCTGCTCATACAAAACACAGGTGTCCCGACGGTGTTCTGGGGGTCCTTACGCCGTTACATGGTGTTTCTGTGCCTGTGAACCCCCTGGAAAAGAGCGCTCTGGGGCACTCAGAACCCTGGGCTCTGTTTGCCCCTTACATACAGACGTGTGTGACCCATCCAGCCTTCTTCAAAGAGAAGCTGTGCGTAGAACAATTTCTACTCTCCAGTATTTTTAAACTGGAATTTATCTGCAGATATTCAAAGGAGAAGGTATCAACTGTACCTTGAATTGAGAAAGATGTATGCCTGTATCTTTATTTCATTTTACAGCAATAAAAGGACACACAAGACTAGGAAAATTGTTTTTTGCTTGCTGAAATTCAGCCTCAGACACAGAAGCATTAAAAGGAATCAGGTTTTTTATAATCCCTCATCAGGACAAAATACTCTTTTCAGTAGAAACCTGGCCACCGTGTGCTGTAGGCAGGCCAAACTGTGCGTTCCCCCGCTACTAACGTCTTCACATTAAGTGATTTAACGACAGTTAGCACAACCTGCAGGTTTTTGTTCCAGCTGACTGTGTCCTTTCAACATTCAAATTGTAACATCAACCTTACACAGAACTACGTGTTCACATTATTGAAGGCAGCTGGGTTTTTTTTTTAAGCAGTATTTGCTCAAATGTTTTCATGACACACTGGTCCGGATACCAGCAGGGTGTAAGGGAGTGACTGTTGATTAGCAATAATAAACCAGAAATCTGTTAGCACCTTGCCCGCACGCACTGCCAGTCTGCACTAAAGAGGTTAAAGCAACACTTTTGAGCTGCTCTGTGTCGTGTTCCTGAATTTTCCTGAAATACTTGATGTTATGCAGCCTTATGTAGAGGCTGCTCAGGTGTCTTCCCAAACTGAGAACTACTCTTTACACGACAGCATCAAATATACACACAGCTGTACATCACCGTATAACATTTAAAAACACCGAGCAAACACTTTTTTTCTTTTAAGTATTTGACAGAACATATCTATACCTGTGTAAGCTGGGACACAGAAATCGATGCGGAAGAGCCGTGCACCTGTTCACAACACATTAAACACATAGTCAAGTTCTACAAGCAAAACACAGCAACAGTGAACCTCTGCTGTAGTCTGAACGTCTGCACTCTGTCCTCTGAGTGTCACTGAAAGAGGCATTTCCAACCTGCTGTCGTTTGAGTTTGTTCAAAACACAGTCCCAGCCTATGACCGCTGAAGAGTGCCTCTGTGGTTCCTGAGAAGAAATGAAAATAACCAAACCCGCTTGGGATCAACCTATTGCTCCAGAATATCTCGGAGAGGGACCCTGGCCCAATCCTCGGAAAGCAAACAAGAAATTAGGAAAGCTGTCTATTGGAGTCCAGCATTAAACAGTTTATCATCGACCAGTTACTGAAACGGAACCGTTCAGAAACTGTTAATTAGTTCTTGTCCTTTTTCAGGAAGCAGTTGTTGTATGGCCTGCAGGCAACAGTCTGATTTTCTTACGAAAGTGGTGGCACTCTTTTCTCCTAAACAAATATCAAAAGCAGCAAGTATGCACAAAAGCTTATACTTTGTTCATGAACTTCTGGATTAGATGACAGCTTATCCAGGATCAGATCCAATGATCCAGGGTTAGAGGAACGCCTCTCACCATTCCAGAGAAGAGAAAGCAGTTATCCTTAAAAGAAAGGTGAAAAATACAAAACACCACCTAGTAACTTTTCTGCTATCAGGACTATTTTGAAATGCGTAGTTACGCATAGTATTCGACCCGAGTGACAAATCAAGATCTCGACCATCACCAGTCAAGTATCTCCTTCTGTTACTTCTTTATATTTCAGCAGCCGAATGGCAGTGCTGTCAACTCTGAAGAAAAATGCTGTCCCTTCTCCACGGGTAAATTCCAAGTGGCAGTACACTAAAGAAAGGCTTCACCTTTGGGAAATTAAAGCAGCATCAACCCTGAAGTCACCCAGATCCAAAAATGTGCTGCAGGCAGAAGTTCAGGAAAGCGACGGGGATTTTACCCACAGGTGCACCCGGCTCTAACCCTGCAGCAAGATCTCCACACTGGGTTTTAGATATTTTCATTTGCAGACAAACTGCTAAACTGAACTGCTTCATCAGATAAAGTGGAAAGATCAAATGCAGAGCTGTAGAAGACCACTTTGTGTCACAACGAGAGTTAAATCCACCGCAATCTATTAAAGAAGTTTAAGCCCTCAGAGGGGCCCAACCAACATCACTTCAATTATCCAGTTCTAGGAATAAAGACCCAAGTATTGAAGGATGTGAAAAGGAATCAGTTAGCCTCACAGAACTGTTCTCAACATGGATGGGATGTGTTGGGTTTGGTATTTGTTGGAACCTCAAGTCCCATGTAAGGAACAGCACCAACTTTAACAAGAGTGGTTTGTCAGTGGTTTTTGATAACGTGTGTAAACTGCATTAGGCAAAAAAAAAAGTATTTAAAACAAAAGCGAAGGACACAAAGTGAAAATGGCAAAAATGACACAGGTGTGTGTGTGTTTTATATAAAGTGCACAAGTATGTGTGTATGTGGGTATGGAATCAAACGCGGTGTGTAGGAACAAGTGTGAGAGTGTGTTTTTACATACTGCTTTTGGTGTTCCGCTCACTGGCTCAGCTGGACTTCTAGAAAAAGAAAGAAAGAAAGGTGATCAGAACTTGAAATAAAGCACTTGTACCCCACAGAAAGCAGTGAAAACAGATTATAAAGCCTCAGCATCAGCACCTTATGTACTGATAGCCCAGCGAATGTGGGAATTTATTCATATACATAAACTGTTCTCTCCTGGAACATCCAGTGCCACTAAAAACAACCACAAACATCCCAATTCTACTCTGTCACAAATTATTCCAAGACTTCCAGGGACAGAACACAACAGGGCAAGAGGAAGTCCTCAGGTATTTTGCCTCTGCTCTCTAAGTATCAAAACCAGGAAATCTGTGCTACAGTGTCCTGTTCTTAAATAACCAGCCATCAAACCAGGAAGGTAACTGTAGCCAAGCTGTAGATCCCTGGTGTTACAAAGAGGCACCAGATACAGAACTGAGTTTCTAAGAAAGAACAGTGATGGCCTAGACACTGCGAAGGGCAAGTGTACTTAGCGCAAAAAGATCAGTCACCTGACCATATTTAGCCATGGCAGCGCCAAAAATACCAAATGTGTTACATCTGCTGTATGGGCTGAAAACAGGAGTAGAAATGTCACCTGACAGCAGTTCCTAGGATCTGGTGTGATTTAGGAGTCCTGTGACAAACGTACTGTCCCAGCAGGCTTAAAAATGTCTGTCTGCTTTGGGACATCGAACCTACCCCATCACAACAAAAATTAACAGCAGCTTTAACAGGAAAGAGAAATCTGAATGCCTCTGTACGCCAATATCCAGGAAAAAGTGAACAGACTGCACCCGCTACCAAAGAATACAATGCTTTAGGGACACTCACGGGACAGAGGTTTTGCTGGGAGCTTTAACTCCTCCAGCAGGGATTCGTCTCACAATTACCGAGCAGTTCTTCGGAATCAAGGTATCATCATCTGTGTATTCTGAAAGCAATACAGGAATAAATCAGGAAGAGATAAAAAACTCTAGAACACATTCTAAAGAAAAGACTGTTGTAAGGGTGCCAGAGAACTAACGGAAAAAAGATAATGTTCAAGGAGTGAAAACAATTTACAAGTCTCATTATTTCTGAAAATCCCATCCCAAAGTCTCCAATCACATTCAAGCTCCTCAAGATGGCAGATCACCAAACGGAAACATCATACTAAGTAATACAAACCTATTATCAGCTCCAAGAATCAAGCACCATTGAGCAGATTTAAATGAATTTATGACTTCTCTAAGAATCCTTCTTGCTTATATTCACCATAAATGTTCTGCCACAAAACTTCAGTACCGGCCCGACACCGTTACCGTGCACTATCAGGGAAAAAACCACCCACGGTTAGAAATGAATGATGAACTGATGCTCCATAGCATCTGCGTGGCAGTGTCCCTGGTGTACAGCAGCAGTTCTATTAACAAGAAATGCCAAACTGTCCTTCAGAGGCAGCCAACACTCAAGTGCACGATGGCTTTTAAGGGCTCTGCTGAGATTCCAACTCACAGCTGCACTCTTGACCCAAAATGTTGCTGGGGAGCAGTTTCTGCAACAGCCACAGAACCAGTTTTCCAGTGCCGCGGCGTACAAGAAGTTGAAGGCAAAGTTAAGTGACCAAACCCGCTGTTTTTCTTCAAGTCAGCCACCTGTTCCATTGCCATCCCGTTCAGCTTCCTCCAGCAGATTTCAAAGAAATCTGGCAAGCCTGTTCTTATCAGATATCCTCCCACATTTCCGTATCATTTTCCCTGAAGAATTCCCGGAAAGCAAAACCTTAGTGAGCTCTCCACGTTGCACATGAAGCGCGGGCACTTGTAGCCTGGCTGTGTGGCTGAAACACAGCTCTGGCGGTGGTTGTCAGAAGAGCCGCGAGGAAGGAACAGCTCTGTGGGGCTCCCAGCACAAGTCCCAGCTAGGGATGGAGGGCGAATCCCATTGTCGCTTCCCACCCCGCGCCCGCCGCCCCCACGCACCTTCTTTGGTCTGGGCGTTGGTGATCTGCAGGTCGCTGTTGGGCGCCTTCAGCTTCTCCCGGGCCATGATCTGGCGCTTGAGGTCGCGCAGGGAGATGTGCAGGCCGTTGAAGATGAGCGTGTGGTACTTGAGGCTGGAGGAGAACTTATAGTGCAGGCAGGACATGGTGAGGGCAAGGCGGTGTGTCCTCGGCAGCGGCGCCTACCGCAGCACACAGGGCCGTGGGCTCTGCTCTGAGTTGGGGCACGCAGCCCCGGCTCGGCCTCCGCTCCCTGTCTGGCACACAGCGCTGCCAGGCCGGTGTGTTTGGTGGCTACGGCGACTGCGGTGCCCCGGCCTCAGCGTTCCGCCAGGGCTTTAGGGGCACCAAGCAGAGGGGCTGGGCCAGCGGTGGTTCTAGGCCACGTTCTGTTGCCCCGACAAGACGCTGCCTGGCACCACGAGCGGAACCAAACAGAACAGTCCGGCCACGCCCGGTCACCTGTCTGCTGGCTGTGCAGCCAGGGCCACTGGACTGGATCACCCTGACCGGGAGGAAGATGGAGGAGGCGCTGAAGCTGGGCCGCAGGGAGGCAGGCGAGGAGGGGGAGCTGGGTGGGCTGCTGGCTGCCTCGTTAGAGAAGCTGCAGGAGATGGAGTTGGAGCCCACCAGCCGCAGCTCCTCCTGCCCATGGGAGCAGCTGCGGGGCAAGTACCCGCTGCTCGGCCCCCAGGCTGAGGCCGCTGACGGCCAACGCGGCCCCGAGGAGGGGCTGCCCGGCAAGCAGGGTAGGCAGAGAGGGCGAGGGGGAGCCTCCCCGCGCTCGCAGCCCTGCGGCTCACCGCCCCTCTCCCCGCAGGCAGCGGCCGTGAGTCGGGGAGCGTGGGAGATGGCATCCCCGCACCCCAGAAGGTGCTCTTCCCTGCGGAGCGCCTCTCCATGGAGTGGGAGCAGATGTACCCAGTCGGCGCCGGGCTGCACAACGTGGGGAACACCTGCTTCCTCAACGCCGGCCTGCAGTGCCTGACCCACACGCCGCCGCTCGCCAACTACCTGCTCTCCAGGGAGCACAGCCAGACCTGTGAGTGGGGAGGCCCGGCTCGGCGGGCGGCAGGGGAGGAGGAGTGCCTGCCTGTCCTGCTCCCGGCGCCGCGCTCAGCACCTCTGTGCGTGGCTCTGGCCAGGGCCGTGCGGGTGTCGGGATGTGCCTGCTCTGCTCCCTCCTGCCTGTTTCTCCGTCCAGAGGTCATCCTTGTGTCCGGGGAGGCTTTGTCTCTGCTGGGCGTAGCCAGGACTGAGATGGGTCCAAGGGGGTCTGCTGGCTTCCTGGGGGCTGAGCTGCGGGTCCCACACAGCCCCTGCCTGCGGGGAGCGCGTGAGGGCAGGGCCCAAGGCTGCGTGCAGGCAGCAGCTGCTGTTGCTGGGGGGCTTTGAAAGGGAGTCCGGCGGGCACCGCTCCCAGCTGTGCCCAAGGGGAGCACGCGGGGCTCGCAGCTCTGTGCGTAGGGCTCTGCTGGGATCTGCCCCTCAGGGCCGAGCGCTGGGCTCCTCCAGCGCGTCCCTGTGACCTGTTTTCCGTCCACGTTGTCATGGTTTTGTTTAGTGAGGGGGGGCCTAAGGTGGTAGCTTCTGTAGGAAACTGCTAGAAGTCGCTCCCCTTTGTTCAGGGGACTTGGCCGGGCCTAGGGCGGACCCACTGCTGGCCAAGGCCGAGCCGATTGGTAGCAGAATGTCTCGTGATAACGCCTCTGCGATAACGTATTTAAGAATGGGAAAACAGAAAAAAAAGAGAGAGGAGAGAAGATGTGAAGAAGCTGAGCGGGGGCAGAGGCGCAGAGGGGGAGGCACAGGCCTCATGGGCCTTGCAGGCCTCACCCTCTGGCCTCTCGCCAGGCAGCCGACTGGGCCCGACTCGGTCCAGCCCAGCTGCAAGAAGTGGAGAGGAGATGAGAAGTGAATGAGATGTAAAAAGGATCCTGAGAGACATCTACCAGCCTGTTGTGAGGAACGGCTGCAGGTGCCAAGGTCAGTTCAGAAGGAGGGGGAGGAGTAATGTGGCTCCTGGCCAAGATTCCCCTGCAGCCTGTGGTGACGACCATGGTGAAGCAGGTTGTCCCCCTGCAGCCCGTGGAGGTCCACGGAGGAGCAGAGATCCACTTGGAGCCCGTGAAGGACCCCGTACCGGGGGAGGTGGATGCCTGAAGGCAGCTGTGGCCCGTGGAGGGCCCGCTGGGACAGCTGTTCTAGAGGGACTGCACCCGTGGAAGAGATGACCCACGCCGCAGCAGTTCCACGAAGGACTGTGGCCCGTGGGAGGGACCCCACGATGGAGCAGGGGAGGAATGTGAGGAGTTCTTCCCCCGACCATGAAGCAGCGGTGTGAAACAACGTATGATGAACTGACTGCAACCCCCATTCCCTCTTCCCCCCCCTGTGCCGCTCGGGAGGGGAAGGTAGTAGAGATAATGTTAAGCTTGGGAAGACGGAGGGGTGGGGGGAGGTTATCTTGTTCTCTGTCTCATTATCCTGCTGTTTGTAGTAATAAATGAATAGTTTTCCCCAAGTTGAGTCTGTTTTGCCCGTGACGGTAACTTTAAGGATTTCTCCCTGTCCTTATCTCAAACCTCGAGCCGTTTTTCCTTATATTTTCTCTCCCTGTTCTCTCAGAAGGTGGGGGGAGTGAGAGAGAGACTGCGTAGTCTGGTCCGATCGGGGCTGAACTACGACACACGTGGACAGTGTCTCGTCTGGGGGGTTGCGCTGGCTGGTACTGTGACTCGGGCTGCGCCAGCTGGGGTGGCGTGTGGTGGTCCCTGTGCACCCGGGATGCCCCCGAGCTGCACCGGAGCACAGAGCTCCTAGGGAAAACTGAGCGCGGCTGAGCTGTGTTGGACCAGAGGTCCCCTGCCCCCTGTCCTGCCTCCATCTCTCCGGAGTTTGTCCCGACGTCCTGTCTTCTCTCCTGCTGCAGGCCAGCGAAGAGGCTTTTGCATGCTGTGTGTTATGGAGAAGCACACGTTCCAGGCTTTTTCCAGCAGCGGCACAGCAATAAAGCCAGTGTCTATCATCCAGGGCCTCAAGCGTAAGGATGGCTGCCCTTCCCTCCCCTCCCGTCACCGTGCAGGAGCGCGGTGCCTAAGGCGGGAGATCGGGGCGGGTCTTGGCAAGCTGGCTCTTCAGAGGTGACTCACGGAGCCTGCCAGGGGCTGCGTGGAGCTTCCTCCGTGGCCGGCATGAGTCTGTCGTGTGGTTTGGGTTGAGGGGGCTCAGACCCCGAGTCCCTGCCCCGAGGGAGTGAGGGAGGGAGGGAGGGAGGACAGGTCTGCATCTGTTGCATCACGTGCTGGGGCTGATTCCTCCCTCTCCTGCAGGGATTGCCTGGCACATGCAGTTCGGCAGGCAGGAGGACGCGCATGATTTCTTGTGTTGCACCCTTGATGCCATGCAGAAGGCCTGCCTGAATGGCTCTAGCAGGTATGTGGGGCCTCTGACGGCCCACGGCTGCTCTTCTGCGCTGCCCCCTCGCTGGTCCCCTGCGCCCGCGGGAGGGGACGGTAGGGTGAGCGTGTCCCCCACTTGGGACTCCTAGAGGGAGGTGCTGCCTCCAGGGGCCCTGGGGGTGCATGGCCCCCCTCTGCCCCTCTGTGACACAGCTCTGCCTTCTCCCTTCTCCTGACCCCTCTGCCCCAGCACAGCTGTGCTCCTGTCCCCAAATGCTGAGGCTGCTACGGGTTTGGATGCTGTCCCAGTGGTTGAGGAATGCAGGCGTGCTTGCTAGGGCAGCCCCAGCTCTGTGGCTGCGGGAGAGCAGCTTTCCCCTGGGCCCTCTGTCCCGGGCAGCCTGCGTGGCCTCTGTGCGCAGCGCCCAGCTCTGAGCTGCGGCCAGGAGTTTCTGCTCCTTCTAGAGGAAGGTGCGCGTGGGAGCCCGGTGTCACCCTGTGAGCCCCGGCACTGGGAGGGCAGCCTGGCAGAGGCTGCGACTTCCCTCTGCTCCCGCAGCTCTGCAGCCCCTTGGCTGGCCGGAGCGCGCAGGGGAGCTGCGCTGAGAAGACAGCGGTGGCCGGCGGGGGCGGCCGTTGTGGAGGGGTGGTGCGTGATCTGGTGCTGCTGTCTCTAGGTTGGATCGCCAGACCCAGGCCACGACGCTGGTTCACCAGATCTTTGGCGGCTACCTGCGGTCCCGTGGTGAGTGCTGGCCGCCAGGTCCTGGGCCTGTGACTCTCAGCGCTGCTGCTTCCCTGACAGCCTTGCAGTACAAATCTTTGGGAAGATTGCTGAGCTGTGCAAATTCCCCACAGCTGGGTGTCTGCAGTTGCTCAGTCTTGCGGCAGCAGTGGGTGGTGGCCCCTGTGGCGGCCATGGAAAAGGCTGTTGGCTGCGGGTCCCCGGCTCGCTGCCACCAGCAAAGGAACCTGTGTTGCCAGCTTTCCAGCAGCACTTGCTGTCCCAGCGCACCGTGGAATTGCCAGCCTTCCTCCTTGCCAGGCTGTGAATCGCGGTGCTGCCATCCCAGAGCCCACACCCGCAGAGCAGGAATACTGCAGCTGCCTGCGCTGCGCTGGGCTGGTGGCGGGTGCAGGTGTGGTGCCAGGCTGTGCTCACTCCTCTTTCTGTCGCAGTGAAGTGCTCGCTGTGCAAGGGCGTCTCGGACACCTATGACCCGTACCTGGACCTGACGCTGGAGATCGAGGTAGTGCGGCAGGGTCGGGGACGGGGAGGAGCTCTGCTCTCGCGGGGATGTTCCTGCAGCTGCCCCGTGCCTGCTCTCAAGGCTCCTTCACCTGCCAGTGCCAAGGCACGCTGCAGGCCAGGGGGAAGCAGCTTCCGTTGTTGCGCTGCCTTCTGTGCCGGGCAGAGCAGCGCCCGTTGCCTGAGCGTGAGCCACGACTCCTCCGCCGGGGCTCTGTGGTGGTGAGGGGCAGTGGGGCCGTCCCTCGCGGCATGCTGGCCAGCGGCTAGCTGGTGGCCGGCTCACAGGTTTGGCGCTGTCCGTGGCCCTGTGCTCATGTTCTGGGTTCTGTCTTGGGGCCGGCATCTCGGCAGGGAGCTGGTCTGTCGTGTGGACAGGCCGCTCGTGCCCTGACCTCTGCTCTGTCCTTGCAGCAAGCCGCAAACCTCGAGCAGGCGCTGGAGCAGTTTGTGAGGCCGGCTGTGCTGCGCGGGGAGAACGCCTACACATGTGCCAAGTGAGTGTGTGGGGCTGTGGGCGGGAAGGGGCCCGCGGGTGTGCTGGTGGGAAGCAGGTGGAAAGCCTGTCGCTCTACGGGAGGGCTTCTCTACCTGCTCCGTGGCCACACCGTGAAGTACGTGGCCATGGAAGCCTGCGATGAAGCCCGCCACTCCTCAGCTCCCTCCCCTCGTGAGCAGGACGTGGGCCAGCAGACGTGGCCGTGAGCAGCTGCCCTGGAGCGGTGCTTGGGGTCGTCAGGGTCGTTTCTGTGGGGTTTGCCGCTTGGCCAGGGCTGGCAATCATCTGGGTGGTGGAACACAGCTCCAGCTCTTCCTCTCCAGGTGCATGCAGAAAGTGTCAGCAAGCAAAGGCTTCACTATCCACCGAGCCTCCAACGTTCTCATGCTCAGGCTGAACCGCGTTGCTAAATTTGGTGGAGGCAAAATCACAAAGGTGAGTGCTTGGCAACACCGATGAGGGGCTGTCTCCTGGCCCCAGGCCCCGCTGCCCAGGGCAGGGTGGGAGGGGGTCCTGTGCACAGCGTGAGCTCTGCTGCAGTCCTGCAGCCCCTCCCCAGCTGTGTGGTGCGGGGGGAGCTTGGCTCATCATGGCATCTTCCTCAGCGTGACCTCTGCCTGGGGAGAGCGCGTCCCCCTCCCTCGAGCGATGGGACGCGTAGGACCACTGAGCTGCTCTTGCTGTAGCAAGAAAGCCATCTGCTGTGCAGGCTCCCAAGGCGTCCTCTCTCCGCAGAACGTGCCGTATCCCCAGCTCCTGAACGTCCGCCCTTACATGTCCCAGGAGAACGGGGATCCTGTTGTGTATGGGCTCTATGCCGTGCTGGTGCACGCTGGGACCAGCAGCCAGTCAGGGCACTACTACTGCCACGTGAAGGTGAGCCCGCGGCGCTCTCTTGGCTCCAGTCTGGGCTGGGGGCTGCTGGCCGCTGGTGGGTCCCTGCTGGTGGGGCGCAGGAAGGAGGGTGCTCAGCAGATGGAGTGGTGTGGAGCAGTGGGTGGGGGGTGCAGGCTGTGCTCTGCCACAGAAGCGTGGAGGTCTGCTCTCGCAGAGTCCCCTTGCCTGCCCTGGGCCGCCTGTGGGTTTTGGGGGGAGGGGCTCTGCTGGCGGGCGCTGTTCCTGCTGCTCTTCAGGCCAGGAGGGTCCCCGGACACAGCCCGACCCCCTTCTCTCTTCTCCTTCCGCAGGCCAGCAACGGGCAGTGGTACCAAATGGACGATGACCTGGTCCGCCCCAGCAACATCTCAGTGGTCCTGGCCCAGCAGGCCTACCTGCTGTTCTACCGGAGGTGAGAGCGCCCGGTGTCTCCCGGCCCCTGTCCCCTGCTCTCAGCATCTGGGACAGGGCTGGTAGCACGTGCCTGCCTGTTGGAAGGAGCTGGGCCCACGTAGCCCCATGCCCGTGCGCACGCGCTGGCTGGGAGGAGGGTGGCAGGGAGAGGTCCAGCCCCGTGCCGTGACCTTGTGCAGGGCAAGAGCCCCTCACCTCCTCGGAGCTCCTGGCTCCTGTTGTTGCGTGCATCTCTGGCGAGAGCATTACGATCACGCAAACCCTCGCAGTTAATGCGTGCGCTGCTCTGCCTTTGCCAGAATCCCCAGCCCCAAGAAGAGCCCCACCACCACCCACTGCGCCTCCACTCCCTTTGCCAAGACCAGGTAAGCGGTGCTGGCCGCTCCCGGGCTCCTGCACGGCAGCCAGGCCAGTAGCAGCCTTGGGGTCCTCCATGAGGCAGCTGTGGCATTGCAGTCGGCTCAGGGGGCGATTTTGGCAGCCGGCTCTCCTCTTCTCCTGGGCTGGCAGGGCTGGCTCTGCATCCTAGAAGCAGGGCAGCTTCCCTGACTGTGGGCACGGTGTGGGAGGGGGCTTTGCAGGCTCTGGCCGCACACTGCTGTCCTGCAGGATCAGGAGGCCTCAGCCTGCTCTAGATCTTGCTCCGGGTCTCCCTTGTAAGCCTCACTACTGGCATGTGCTGCAGCAACACTCACTCTTTCCCAGTCCCCTGCAGGACAGTGTGTGCCCTGCGCGTGGCGGGCACGGGGCCGCTGCTCCCCCTCTGCCCCCACTTTCCTCCATTTCACAGGATGGAAAAGAGACCCCCCAGCCGCCCCAGGGTGGCCTGGGAGGAGCTGGGGGCTTCCCAGGAGAGCAGCTCTGCGCCGGAGCCCTACGAGATAACCATGGTCGAGCCGCTGAAGACCGGTGAGCGAAGGGCCGCACGGGGCTGGGCAGGGTCGAGGCCAGTGAGCACAACTGGCTCAGCGCCGGGATTCCTTTCCTCAGTGTGCTGGCAGCAGGGGTCCT
The DNA here is from genome assembly GCF_036417535.1 of Chlamydotis macqueenii. NCBI lineage: Eukaryota > Metazoa > Chordata > Aves > Otidiformes > Otididae > Chlamydotis > Chlamydotis macqueenii. Next base: position 45,232,794 of record NC_141561.1, read on the forward strand.
GTGGGCGGGGGACAGGGTGGTGCCCAAATGCCAGGGCTGCTGGGGCCTGGGAGCCGGCCCCAACACAGCCTGAGCCGTGCCGAGCTGACAGCTCTTGGCACCGTCTGGGAAGCGTGTTGGCAACAGCGCTGTGTGCTAACAGCTCTTGCGTGTTTGCCCTCCACCTAGGCCAGACACTGCCAGAGGAGCATCCAGAGAATCCCTTCCTCAGACCAAGATTCTGGGACTGTGGGAGCATCTGCTCACTTTCTTCATTAGAGAGCATCAGCATGACCACGGTAATGAGCTCCCCCCGTGCTGGGACTCTTGGCCGTGGCACTGGCAGGAGGCTTGTGTGAGCAAAGGGGCTCAGAATCAGTGGGGCTAGCATGGCCTCGCTGTCCCTGCTGAGAGGCTTCCTGCTGTCGCCGAGCAGGGACTACGCCAGGGCAGCCCTCCAGCGTCCCAGCAGAGCTCCAGCCCTCCTGGCCACCAGCGAGCCCTGCTTCTCTGTAGGGCCCACACACGGTGCCCATGGCCCCAACCCTCCTCCCTCGCCCTGGGGACCCTCCGCTCTCATCCTCAAGTGTGGCCCATCCATCCAGCCTCTCCAGATCCCTCTGTAGTTCCCTGGATCCTCCTTCTGGCTCTTCCTGTAGACGGGCGTCACGCGTGCTGCCCTCCAGTCAGCCGGGGCCTCCTCGCTTGGCCAGGACTGCTGGGCAGTGGTGGAAAGTGGCTTGGTGAGCGCTTCCACCAGCTCCTTCAGTGCCCTTGGGTGGGTCCCTTCTGGCCCCATAGGCTTGTGCGTGTCTAAGTGCGGTAGCAGGTCGCAAAGCATTGCCTCTTGGATGATGGGGGCTTCATTCTGCTCCCCGTCAGTCTTCCACCCCAGCGGGCTGGGTATCCTGAGAACAACTGCTCTGTTACAGGCAGAGGCAAAGGCAGCATCAACTACCTCGACCTCTTCCTCGGCCTGAGTCACTGTTTCCCTCCTTGTCCAACAAAGGACGGAAATTCTCCTTAGCTCTCTTCTTGTTCCTCATGTGTTTATAGGGGGAGCCAGGGGCCTTGGCTGAGGAGGAGGAGGACAGCGAAGCCCTGCCCCTGCAGAGTGTGTCTCCTGCCCTGGGCACAGCTCCTGAGGAAGAGGGGCACAGCGCGCCTCTTGCTCCAAGGGCACAAGAGGCGGCAAAGGCACCAGCTTCTCCTGCTCTCGATGAGCAGGCCACGGCAGCACAGGTGGAGAAGCAGCCGTCTGCCCTGCACAGCCCCAGTGCCGACATCGTGGCTCTGCTGGACACAGCCCAGTGCACTGCGAGCCAGGATGTGTGCGAGGCTGTGGCTGCCACCCAGGAACTCGGCCAGCGGCCGGCAGAGCAGCGGGACCTGGCGCAGAGCATGGACGCAGCGAGGGCAGCAAGAAGACCTGCAGCACCTCAGGACGCTGAGGCTCCCTTGGCTGCAGAGCCTCAGGGAGAGGCCAGCACAGCCTCTCTTGTCCCGGGGGCATGCAAGGAGGGAGAAAACGTGGCTGCACCCTCGTCTGAAGAGAGTCAAGAAGGGGCCAGCAAAGCCAGGGTCATCCTGGCAGTGCATGAGGGTTCCGTGGCTCCTCCAGTGCCTCAAAACCCTGCGGCAGATGCTGGCACCACCCGCCTTGCCCCAGATGAGGAGGACAGAGGGGACGCAGCAACTTTTCCCTTGGCTCGGGACCCCTGGCACCAGATGAGCCAAGCACACGTTGCTAGCACCGGGCATCCCGAGGCGCCGGAGGCAGTGGCAGCGCCCACGGTCTGTATGGCAGGGGGATGCCTGGTGCTCTCCAGGGCATCCTGCTGACACCCTTTCCATCCCCTGTCTGTGCTCTTGCTCTTCCTGTGCAGGTGGCCTCCAAGCACGGAGATGGCGCACCGCCCTCCTCCAGCTGCAGAGACGTCCCCGAGGAGGACCCAGGTATGTCCCCGAGTCCAGCGCTGCCCCGCTGAGGGCCGGCCAGGCCCAGCCGTCCCGATGAGCAGCACCCAGGCCAGGCCAGTCGCCCTGCGCACAAGACGGCTAGCCGTGTTCCGGCCACCTACAGCTCTCCTTCCCCGACAGGCATTGCAACCCTCCCGCATGCCCCGGCTCAACGGCAAAGGCCCTCCCTCTTCAGGAGGGCACTCAGGGCTCTGAGAAGGGCTTTCAGCTGCAGCTGCATCGCGGGACAGCACGAGCAGCAGCACCCAGCCAGCTCCAGACGGGTCCCCAGAGATGGCTGCTGGCCTTGTGTAGTGGATGCGAATGTGAGCAAGTGTTTCGATGTGAGCGAATGTAGCGAAGTGAGTTATGCGGCTGGGAATATGGGTGAATGTATCGAAATGAACAGGATCTGAGAACAATGGACAAAGCGGGAGTACGTGCTGAGAAGCATCGGTATGATGGACAAAATAAGAAGTACGTGATGAAGAACAATGCTACAACGTCAATCAGGAGCGTGAAGCTGATTGGACAAATGGTGGGGTGCTAGAGCTTGTGCTAATAGTTGCCCTATAGGAATAGAAATCGTAGACAAAGAGCATCCGGGTAAAGAGTGTAGAACACTGCTTGTAAAAATAAACTTTGCCCTCACTTTGTCTCACTTGCACCATGAGTGAGTGCGTGCCGTAATACGCCACAGACGGCGCCCGAACAGGGACAGAGACTTCAAAAGAGGCTTGAGTAGAGCCCGCACTGGTGGCGCAGCCCAGTTGAATCAAAGGCCGGCATCCAGAAACCGGGATTGAGGATCCACACATCAGAAAGCGTGCTCATCACCTGCATACAGGTGAGCAACCGGGAACCATGGGAGGGAAAACATCCTCGGAGCAGATGCAAGGCATTGACGTAATGGGAAGAATGCTAAAAACGCAGGGCAGGACTGTCACCAGCCCACAATTAATGCCTTTATTAGAGTGGATTTGTGATAATCATCCACAATTTCCTGCAGACGGGACTTTTCAACTAGAGGCTTGGGAAGGAGCGGGTGCAAGCCTTCAAAAGGCCGCCACAGCAGGAGACAGCCTAGCTTGCAAAAACTTAGCCACCTGGGTACAAATCATGCTAACCATCAGAAATGTTTCAACAGAATCTACTGATACTTCTTTGCCTGAGGCGTCGGCACCCCCATTACCAGACCCTCAACCTGTGAGCGCGTCCCTCGGTAACAACGGCATCTCCCCAGAAACTGGTGGGGGGGCGGGGTTAGCCCAGAGAACTCCGTGCTGCGGGTCTGTGCAGAAAAATCCGTGCTGTATTCCTGTTCCCCTGTGACCTCGGCTTGTAAACCCTGCTTCCGCGCCTTTACTGTCGCTGTCGTTGCCGCAGTCTCTCGCGCCAGATTTGCCTCGGGTTCCACCTATCAATTCTTTTCCTGATACTGCGCTTGCTAATAACAAAACCTCTCCGGAGGTAGATCTATTTAATGTGGGTTCAGTAGGCTCTGAAAAGAAACCTGATCTGTTCCCTCCTCCGCGAGATGTGAATGCTAGTCATGCAGCTGTGAGTGCTGAAATGCGCAATATCCGGGAAGAGCGTAAGAAAGCGGCACTGCAGAATGGTGACTGGCAAATTGCCTTAGCCTGTCTGATTATGTACCAAGCTAATCAGCAGCCGGTTCGGCAGCCTCTTAGTTATGATGCCATAAAGGAGCTGCGACGAGCAGTAAAGGAGGGAGGGATACATTCTCCTTTTACCACAACCTTACTTGAGGCAATAGCAGAGTCGCATACTCTGGCTGCACATGATTGGAAATCGTTAATGAGAATGGTGTTAACACCTACACAATTCATCATGTGGCATGCAGACTTTAAGGAGGGATGTACTGTGCAACGCGATACAAATTTAAATCAACAGATTTCCATAGGATACGAACAATTGGCAGGAGAAGGTGCTCATAGTAACCCGCTCCTGCAGGCACAGTTCACGCGGGAAGCGTATGCTCAAATTAGACATATTGCTCTTCCGGCAGTGCGAAGAATTCCAGCATCAAGGGGCGAAGGACCTCAATCTTTTGTTAAGGTGCCGCAAGGAGCTGATGAGCCATATGCAGATTTCATAGATTGTCTGCCAGCTACTTCAGGGCGGCAGATCGACAACGATGATGCAAGAGGGCTGTTGCTATTACAATTGGCTGTTGAAAATGCTAACAATGATTGTAAGCGCGTATTGCAATCTATGAAAAGCCGTACTCCCTCTTTGGCTGAAATGGTCAGAGCGTGTCGATATTGGCTCAACAGGACCCCAAGCTGACGCTTTAGCTGATGCCCTCGCAGCACCGTTAAAGATATCGGATAAAAGGTCAGGACAAGGCAGGTTCTATCGCTGTGGTGCTCTGGGACATTTAAAGAGAGATTGCCCCAAAAAAGCAGACAGAAAAATTCTTCCGCCCCGAGACTGTCCTCGTTGCAGGAAAGGAAAACGTTGGTCTAATGAATGTCGTTCCAGATATCGCTGATGGGCAGCCCTTATCAGATCGCTCGGGAAACGTGAGGCGGGGGGCGAGGCTGTGTGCCCCGGACAGTCAAATAAATCCGTGTCACACTGTGTGGTGGGCGACCTCACTCCAGCCACCGCAGGGAGTGCGGGGCTGGACCTGGCCGCTGCCCACTCAGTCACAATAACCACTGTCGTAGTTCTTATCCTGACGGGAGTTTGGGGTCTGATGGAAAAAGGGATGCATGCCTTGTTAATTGGTAAATCATCAACCACTAAACTGGGACTTTTTGTTTTACCTGCAATCATTGATTCAGATTACAGTGGAGAAATTCAAAGCATGGCATGGACACCGGTGCCTCCTTGTGTTATCCCGGCAGGACAGCGTATCACACAGCTTGTACCTTTTCAAGGGGAAACTGCTGGGGAATCTGGACATTCAGGTAAAAAAGGTTTTGACAGCACTGGAAAACCGCAGGTATTGTGGACAAAATCTATAAAGGGGACACAACCAATGATAACATGCACCATTGACGGACCTTGTTTTGCAGGACTTGTAGGTACTGGTGCGGATGTCTCTGTAATCCAGAGTTCTGCCTGGCCGTCAGAATGGCCCACAGCAGACCCTGCTTCCACGATTGTGGAAGCGACCAAAACAGAGCGCATATCTTTGAGTGATCATTGGACCAGATGGACAGGTAGCCCGTGCTGCTCCGTTCATTGCTCCAGTTCCGTGCACCCTATGGGGTTGAGACGTGCTTGGACAGTTCGGAAGTACGGTCCACACAGCAGAACCAAAACAGAGAAATTGTATGCAGAGACCATCGAACAACCGATCAGAGCCTGGCAGCAACCCATCTTCAAACTCACCTGGCTAACACAACAACCGGTGTGGGTCGACCAATGGCCCCTACGTCGAGAACGCCTGGAACAACTGCATAGACTGGTGGAGGAGCAGTTGGGCCGCTGGATACATCACGCCCTCCGTGAGCCCTTGGAACACTCCTGGTTTTTGTACTCCAAAAAAGAACGGTAGATGGTGCTTGCTACATGACCTCAGAGCAATTAATGCTGTAATTGAGCCTATGGGAGCTCTTCAGCCAGGGATGCCCTCACCATCTACGCTTCCAGCCAATTGGCTTTTAACAGTGATTGACCTAAAGGACTGCTTTTTCACTATTTCTTCTTTTCACAGGCAATCGAAAATCGGCAAGGATGGCAAAGTCTCCTTGAACTACCAATCATGGTGGCAATAATTGCTAATGTCTTTCAGCCTTTTGCAGTTCTCTTTCAATGGGCAGAGAGTGCAAAAGACCCTCTATGAGTAATTGAATGGCTCTCTTTGCCACATTCTCAATCAAAAACAGTGGTAACAATTCTTGAAGCTTACGCTCAATTGATACGAAAGGGAAGGGCCAGATTACAGGCTCTTGATGGAATAGATCCATGTGTAATTTTTGTTCCTGCAACCAAAGAAAATCTGAATTGGCTTCTTGCTGAGAATCTCGATATGCAAATTGCTTTAGCTGATTTTCAAGGCCAAATCTCTATTCATTATCCCAAACATCGAATCTGGGCTGAAGTTACTAAATTGCCCCTGTATACAAAATTACGTTGCAGACCAAGCCCTGCACAAGGCATTACTGTCTTTACAGATGGCTCTGGCCACTCAAGGAAAGCAGCCATGGGATGGAAACCATCCCAAGAGGCGGAATGGCCACATGAAGTAAAAATTGTTCCGCAAGGCTCAACTCAAGTAATTGAGTTGGTTGCAGTAAACATGGCTTTGTTAAAATTTAAGGATGAGCCTGTTAATCTTGTCACAGATTCATTTTATGTAGCAGGGATAGTAGCGAGACTTGATTATTCAGTGATTAAGAATGTGGATAGCTCTTTTTTAATGGCTGAACTTCGCATGCTTTGGTCCTTAATAGATCAAAGAAAGCATGATTTCTATGTGATGCATGTTCGCTCTCACAGGGATTTGCCTGGTCCTATAATGGAAAGTAATCCATTAGCAGATTTCTACACCATGTCTGCGATAGTTCCCAATCGATTTGAGCAAGCTAAATTGTCACATTCCTTTCATCATCAAAATGCTAGAGCACTTAAAAGGCATTTTCAGCTAACCATGACGCAGGCACGTAGTATTCCTGCAGCCTGTCCCGATTGCCAACTCTTAGCCCCGTTGCCTGCCAAGGAAGGAGTTAACCCACGTGCCCGTAGATGGCAGCTGGCCTTGAGTCTGCACAGCCCCCAGAGGGAGCTGCGTGGGGAGGCACACGAGGGATGGGTGCATTGACAGTGCCCCAGGCATTCAGCTGCCCTGAGGACGTCGTGCTGCCAGCCTTCTGTTGGGGACAACGAGTGTTGGAAGCCATGGGAATGAGAAACAAGAAGGCATGGGAATGAGAAACCAGGGACTTTCTGAGAGAAGGAAAACAAGAGAAAGGACATCTGGTGGTGGTTGGACGATCGGAGGGTAGATAAGCACACAAGCTGTAACAATAAATGATTTTCACTTAGCATGCAGCGGGGGTCCGTGACTATGTTCCCACAAATGGCACCCGAACAGGGACTTGTTAGAAGTAGTGAAGATTAGAAGATTGTGATTCCGGTGGGAACGCCCGGCCGATTGGTAGGAAGCCTGCGCAGCGAATTCGTTACCTCGAGGAAGGGAGGTAAGCGGCCGGGAACGAAGGGAGCGCGGCTCTAAAGAAACCTGGCCGAACTGGGGAAGTCTGTGCAGTATCCCTTACCTCGACTAAGGGAGGCAACACGGCTAGGAACGACGAGAAGCGCTGCTTCAAAGGAACAGAAATCAATTTTAACGACTCTAACAAAAGCGTTAGAGGAACAGAACTGTGCTATTAATAACCCTGACCTGAAGAGCTTGTTGGTTTGGGTGTCCGCCCACATATCAAATGCTAACACCTCTCATGTCTGCACGGTGGGCACCTGGGACAGTGTAAGTGTTGAGCAGTGGGCCTGTGCAACGCGGGGTGACCCTGCTGCTCAAAGGTTATGACCGGTGTGGCGTGTAATGTTTGAAGCCTTAAAGAATCACGCGCAGAAAGGGGATCCGACAGCACCCGTTACCCTGTCCGCTCCTCCGCTCGTGGAAACAAAGACTGACAGCGAGCCGGAAAATCCCTTTGATCCAGGTCCCATAGATCTGGAAAAGGAGCCTCCAGTCTTCCTCGTTACAGAGGCGGCGTGTTTGTGTCTGTGTCCTTTGTGTCGACAGTGTCATGTTTTTGTTACTGTTCAGTGCTGTTGGTGTGGACATCAGCTTATTCCCGCTGATTTCTATTTGCGCTACAGCTGAGTGTTCTGGTGTGCGTGGTGTCGCAGGTCGACCCCGTTGGAACAAGGGATACATCCAGGTTGGTATTGTTGCCGTGCAAGGTGCAGCGTTAAGTTATAAGATCTCTAAGTGGAAACGGAGAGGCAGTGCAAACAGACAAATTAACAGATGACAGTCCGGCGGAAATTAAAAGTTTCCTAGACAGACACAGGCAGTCTGTGTGTGTGCGTGTAAGCATGAAGTAAATGGTGTGCAATAAGGGGTGAATACTGTCTTGGTTTTAGCAGGGATGGAGTTAATTTTCCTCTCAGTAGCTCTGGGTTTTGTATGCGAAGAATGTTGATAAAAACGCTCTGATGATTAGGGTTGTTGTTAATGAGACCAAGGACACTGTCTGGCCTTCCAAGTCTCGTTAACGAGCAGGTGCAGGGAGCTGGGCCAAAGGCAGACAGCGTACCGGTCATTCGGACATCGGGTGGTGAGAAATTGTACATTGTTCATTTTGTATATATTAATGTTCTTATATTTTGTTATTATTGTAGGTTTCCTCTTAGTAACCTGCAGCATAAAGCAACATTTACTTAACTGACTGTGGCCCCCATTCCCTCTACCCACCCACCCCTGCCCTGTCCCGCTCAGGGGTGGGAAGGAGGTGGAGATGGTGTTAAGTCCAGGCAGAGGGAGGTTGGGGGGGAGGTTGTCTTGTTCCCTTTCTCATTGTCCTGCTTTGGTTTTAGTAATAAATGGTTTCCCCGGGTCAAGTCTCTTTTGCCTGTAACAGGAGCTTTAAGGATCTCTCCCTGTTCTTGTCTCAAACCTCAGGCCTTTTTTTTTTTTTTTGTCTTCTTATGTGCCCAGGGCCGTGGCCACCGCCAGGCACCCTCCCCATCCGGCGGGGAAGGGCAGCTTACCCAAAACCTGACATGGTTACAGATACTCCTGTCTGGGTCGGCCAGTGGCCTTTAGCAAGAGAAAAGCTGCACCATTTGAATGAGTGAGCTGACGAGCAATTACAGCTTGGACACAGACAGCCAACAGACAGCCCCTGGAATACACCTGTGTTTGTAATACAGAAAAAAATCAGGTAAATGGCGACTCTTACAGGATTTAAGGGCAGTAAATTTGGTAATTGAGGGTATGGGACCTTTGCAACAGGGGTTACCATCTCCTTCAATGATACTTCAAGACTGGAATATTGTCATTATTGATTTAAAAGATTATTTTTTCACTATACCTTTGCATCCTGAGGATGGTCCATGACTCGCATTTTCTGTGCCTTCAACCAATATGGGAGAACCCAGCCAGCGATATCACTGGACGGTATTTCCGCAAGGTATGAAAAATAGTCCAACCATCTGCCGATGGTACGTCGCACCAGCCATAGCACCAGTAAGGTGCTTGCATAGGAATAGCCTCGTTTATCATTATAGGGCTGACATCCTAATTGCAGCACCTGATGATTCTCTGGTAGACAGAGTTCTTAATGCTATCACCAGTGCATTATCCAGATTTAAATTGGCTATTGCTCAAGGAAAAATTCAAGAGGTGTGTCCCTGGCAGTATCTCGGCTGACAAATTATGGAAAGAACAATTGTGTCGCAAAAGTTAAAACCCCTCCAACAGTGTTTACCTGAAACGATTTGCAGAAATTGCTGGCAGCTGTCAGCTGGGTACACCCGGGATTAGGCCTCTCTACGGAATTGCTTTCTCCACTCTTCCAAACGCGTAAAGGAGACTCAGATTTACCCTCTCCTAGGAGACTCACCCCAGAAGCACAGACGCATTGCAAACAGTTTTGCTACAGATTTCCATTCGTTGGCCCCAGCAACCAGTGCTGCAATTTTTAGGAGAGTTAACGTTGCATCCAGCAACTCTGCTCAGTTACACTCCCATGGAAAATGCCTTGGAAATGTTTTCAGATGGATCAGGACAAACGCACAAATCTGTAATGGTTTGGAAGCAGGATGGTGAGTGGCATCATGACGCACAATCGGTCGAAGGTTCGACCCAAACTGTAGAACTTGCGGCGGTGGTACGAGCTTTGTACAAGTGGAAAGATGAACCCCTCAGTGTTGTCTCCGATTCTGCCCGTGTGCTCAATGTAATACAACGCGCTGAGCGGGCAGTGCTAAAGGAAATTAATAATCCTTTGCTGTATGACCAGTTTCAACAGCTGTTATCGGTGTTACATGTGCGGGATCGTCCTCACTTTACTGTACATCTGAGAGCTCACACCCCGCTCCCAGGACCTGTCACAGAAGGTAACGCGAGAGCAGATGCTCTCACTAACGCGGCCCTCGTTCCAAACACACTCACGCAGGCTGAGCTGTCCCATGAATTTTATCACCAAAACTCTGCAGCCCTTCAACGACAATTACAGCTGACACGGGAACAAGCTCGGGCAACTGTGCGTTCCTGAAGCAGCTGCCAGAACACAGTTACGCCCCCTTGATATGGGGTTAATCCGCGTGGTTTGTGCTCTCAAGAATTGTGGCAATCTGATATAACTCTCGTCCCGTCATTGGGCCCACACAAATATGTGCATGTAACTATCGACACCCATCCCAGCTTATTGTTTGCCTCTGCTCATGCAGGAGAACGTGCTCAAGATGTTTGCCAACACTGGACGTCAGCGTTTGCTTTCATGGGGGTTCCCACGCGTGTCAAAACAGGTAACGGGCCAGCGTATGCTTCTCGCGCAGTCCAAAACGTCCTTGCTCTGTGGGGCACCCAGCATGTTACTGGTATCCCGCACAACCCCACTGGACAGGCCGTCACTCAACGCGCCCATGGCACACTTAAAAATATGCTGTTAGAACAAGAAGGGGGAACGGAAGGGAGATCTGCAAACGAAAAGTCAGCGAAAGCAATGTATGTGCTCAGTTGTCTAAATGGTTGGAGTGACAATTCTTCCCCAATACAGAAACATTTTGGATCGTCTCCTGTACCTGAGGCCATCCGAGGGCAAGCTCCGGGGATGGTTCAGAATCTGGAAGCAGGGAACTGGGAAGGACCGTTCCCTCTTGTAACGTGGGGAAAAGGATACGCTTGTGTCTCTACAGGAGCAGTGAACACGTGGATCCCTGCGCGATGGGTACGACCGGCGCTCCAGGCTGCCTCACGTTCGTAGGATTGTTAACGAGCTGTGTGGCAGCTCCGTGGACATCAGTCACGGAAAGCAGAAATGTGTAGGGAACTATCAAAACCCAGCACTACTCCAGTGCCCGCCCTGATGGGGGTTTTTCATATGTGGGGACCGTGCGTGGGCAGGGATGCCCTCCCATATGGGGGGCCCTGCACCATGGGAACCTTGGGGATGTTTACACCCAATAACGCAGTGATTTTACAGCGTAAAAGACCTAAACGAAGTACACGTAGCTTTGAATCTGACTGCCAAGACAATACAGAGTTTGGGAACTCAAGTGAAATTATTGCTGCTCCAGTCTTTGCACTTGGTGTGGCAAGTGCCCAGGCTTCGCTACGCTAAATAAATTGGGCTGTTGGCTTGCTAAGCAAACAAATGCAACTGCATCGGCGCTGTCAGCGCTGCTGACTGATGCAGGTGCTGCACGTGACGCTACTGTACAAAACAGAACCGCTGTCAGCCTGCAGAGCACATCTGACAGGCCTGGTTGCGTGCGCTGGCCACGCGTGCAGCAGCGTCTGGTCAGTACTCTTCCTCTGAATCTGCCGAGGGGATAAACAGAGGCGGCTCGGGGCGCAGGAGAGAGACAGGGCCCAGAGCGCACTCTGCGAACAACAGGGGAGCCCTGAAGGTGCTGCGCCTGCCTCCTTTCTCTGCCCTGACCCTGCTGATAAGCACCCTCCTGCTCGGCGGTGTCTCCGGTGTAGTCGGGGTGGTAACAGAACAGAGCAGCAATAGATTTTTTATTATGAGCACAAAATCACGGTTGCCAGGATTTTGATGGGCTTTGCTGCGTGAATCTGTCTGATCATTCGGAATCCATTCACAAAAGCATTCAAAACTTGCAAAAAGGAGTACAGAAACGGCAACAAAGGGATGGCTTTGATGTATCCAGAAATCTTTTTGGTGGGTTGACAAAAGCTTACTACAAGTAGCTGTAGGATGCTCATTCATTCCTTTTAGATGTGCATTTTGATCTGCATTCCGTGCGTGTGGAAATGTGTGCAGACTTTAATAGACAAAGCCTTGGAACAAGCCTCTTCTCAGAAACAAAGCAGGGGAGATGTGGGTATTTCTCCAGCCAGTACGGTGCCAGTGAAAGCGCACCGTCCTTGGGGGAGGGATACAATCCTGCTCGCAGGAAGAAGCCATGGCAGGAGAAGGGAAGCTTTAGGATACAAGACATTGTCAGCAGAACTTATGGCTTGTTTCAACAGAGGCTTGCAAAAAACTAGTCACTGGCTTTGTAGGTAAGGAGGTTGCTGCAGTTGTTATGTCTGTAACAGCAGAAGAATGCTGTAGTAGAAAATTACTTTAAACAAGAAGGGGGAATTGTTGGGGACGACGAGTATCAGAAGCCACGGGAATGAGAAACAAGAAGCCACGAGAATGAGAAACAAGGGACTTTCCAAGAGAAGGAAAACAAGAGAAAGGACATCTGGGGGTGGATGGGCGATGGGAGGGTAGATAAGCACATAAGCTGTAACAATAAATGATTTCACTTAGCATGCAGCGGGGGTCCGTGACTACGTTCCCACAGCCTTCCCTTAGCCATGGACACTTTCTGAGGCCAAGAAAAGCTCACAACGCTCACCTGGCTGTCCTGTCCGGGCCAGGCCACGGCACTCACGCTGATCTGCTCCACAGCCTTCCCCGGCACTGAGGCCAGGCTGACAGGCCTGTGCTTCCCTGCATCCTCCTGTGGCTCTTCCTGTGGACGGGCGTCACGCGTGCTGCCCTCCCGTCAGCCGGGGCCTCCTCGCTCGGCCAGGGCTGCTGGGCAGTGGTGGAAAGTGGCCTGCCGAGCGCTTCGGCCAGCACCCTCAGCCCCAACGGGCGGGTCCCGCCCGGCCCCGCAGATCTGTGTGTGTCGCAGTGCGGTCGCAGGGCGCTGACCATTTCCCCCGGGGGGTGGGGGCTGCATCGTGCTCCCCGTGCCGGTCTCTGGCTCGGGGGCTGGGCACCCTGAGCACAGCTCGCCGGCACAGATGAGGCGCAGGAGGCGTTCAGCGCCGCAGCCTTTTCCTCAGCCTCTGTCCCCGCGCTGCCCCTGCCCCGCCAGGGACGGGGATTCTCCTCAGCCCTGCTGCTGCTGCTCCTGTCTGTGCAGACACAGCTTTCACGCTCTCTCACGGCAGCGGCAGATTCAGCTCTCGCCGGGCGCTGGCACTGCCAGTTCTACGCCCGCACACCCTCACGGCGTCCTTGGCGTCCTGCGCAGCTGCTGACCAGGCCCGGCCGCGCGGGGGCGGTGCTCGGCCTGCGCCCGAGGGGATGCCGCCTGGGATTGGTCGCTGGGCTGTCACTCTGCCCCCGTTTGGGCCTGCCCTGAGGCAATGCTGGCTCTGATTGGTCCTCTTGGCTGTCACTCTGCCCCCATTTGGTCCTGCCCTGAGGCAATGCTGGCTGTGATTGTCCCCGGGTGGTGAGGCTGCTGGGCTGCAGTGCCCGCCCTCCACCTGGGGCAATGCTTCCTCTGATTGGCTGCCTGGGATTTCCCCCTTGCTCCTCCCATCTAATGACGGGTCAGACAGCTTATCAATCATCACGTGCTGCTCTCCCACACGGCGTGATTGGTGGAGCCAGCCTGCCCCGCCCCTGCAGGGTGCCCAGCTTTTTCCACTCTTGCCGCCTTTCCTGCAGGCCAAAAGTGAGAGTGCAGACTCTCTCGGTGCATCTTTGGACCTATAAAAAGTGGGCTTTGCCCTAAAAATGAGAGTTTAGACGCTTAAAATGAAGCTCTAGGCCTGAATAATGTTGTGATTCCTAAAATGAAGGCTTTGAGCTGTAAAAGTGGGGTTAGGGCCCTGTGAAAGAGAATTTGGACTCCAGAAATGAAGCTTGGAGCCCTGTAACGGATGGTTTGGAAACGGAAATGAGGCTTTGGACACTGCAATGAGCTTCAGTGTCTTAAAGCAATGTTTGGGCTCTAAAAAGGAGACTTTGCAAACTAACCCCGAGGCTTTGACCCTGAAAATCAGGAGTCAGGCCACATATTAGACATTGGACCTAAAGTGAAGGTTTGGACCATAAAAATGAGGCTTTGAAATCTGTAAGAGAGAATTCAGGCCCTCAAAATTGAGGTCTGGAAAATAAAAATGAGGCTTTGGCCATGAGAAGTCGATGCCGCAAGCCTGTCAATGTTTAAGAGGCACTTGGGCAGTGTCGGTATTAACGAGCTTTAACCTGGTCAGGCCTGAACTGGTCAGGCAGTTTGACCAGATGATCGTTGTAGGTCCTTCCAACTTAAATACTCTATTCTATCGTATTGTAAGAAAACAAAAAAAAAAGAGGCTTTAAGCCCTAAAAATTCCAGAATGGATCCTACAAATTAGACTATGGGAGCTATGGGAGCTAAAGAGAGTGTTTGGACCTGGAAAGGAGGCCTTGGACCCTAACAGAGAGCCTTTCAACCTTCAAAATCAGAGTTGAGGCAATAAAAATGATACTTTGGGCCCTTAAAATGAGTCTTTGAACCTTTGGAGTAGGGTTTGATCTTCTAAATGAGGGTTTGTATCCTAAAAATGAGAATTTAGATCTTGAAAATGACTGTTTGGACAACCAAAATGAGAGTTTGGGCCCTAAAAATGAGACTTGAAGTTTGAACTTTAAAAACATGTGACTGCACCTTAAAACTGGGTCTTTGGACACTGAAATGAGCCCTTGGACCCGGAAAATGATTGTCGTAGTTCAGCCCCGATCGGGACCAAACTACGCAGTCTCCGTTCCTCTCACAAGGAAAATTCTTCACAACAGGCTGGCAGACACCTCTCAGGACGTTTTTACATCTCATTCACATCTCCTCTCCTCCCCACTTCTCTCAGCCGGGCCGGGCCCAGTTGGGCCCAGTCGCCGCCCGTCGGGAGGCCAGAGGGTGAAACCTGCAAGGCCCACGAGGCTCGCGCCTCCCCCTCTCTGTCCTGCTCAGCTCCTTCACATCTTCTCTACTTCCTTTTTGTCTGTTTTCCCCTTCTTAAATGTGTTACGGCAGAGGCGTTATCATGGAACGTGCTGACACCAATTGGCTCGGCCTTGGCCAGCAGCGGGTCCGCCCTAGTCCCGGCCGAGTCCACTGAACAAAGAGGAGCAACTTCTAGCAGTTTCCGATAGAAGCTGCCACCTTAGGCCCCCCTCGCTAAACAAAACCAGAACAGTGATGATTTAGTCTCTAAATTGAGGATTTGGGGCCCTTTAAATAGGATTGTGTGGCTTGAAGATGCAGCTTTGGACTAAGAAATGAGGCTTTGTGCCCTAAACATGAAGGTTGGCAATGAAAAATGATGATTCGGGCCTTCAAAAGGAGGACATATCTAAATCTAATTAACATTTTCCCTTATATCTACTTAACAACATCTTATCTGAGTAAATTATGTTAACATCTCTAAATCTAATTAACAACTTTTTATCTTACCAAACTAAAAATGTGTCCCAGGCCAAGTTTGAGGCCTGTGGCTCTGGGGGATCAGAAGAGGAGGGTGATTGTTCACGAGGACAATCACAAGGTGAACACAGGTAAACCAACACAAGCATAGCAGTGCCCAACATCAAAAGTGCCCCAAAATAAAGCGCCATCAAAGCGTTAATCATTTTGCTCATTTTTGCAACCTTTTTTTTCCTTTGTGATGGTTTAGCCCGAATTACCACACAGTTTCTCGCTCACACTCCCCCTCCCCAGTGGGGAAGGAAGGAGAACCCATGGGTTGAGATGAAGACAATTTACTAAAATAACAAGGGAAAACTACAATAATAACAGAATATACGGATATTAAAATATACAAAGTGAACAATATGTGTTTTCTCACCACCCGATGTCCCAATGACCGACACAGCCCGTCCCGAGCAGCGATCATGGAAACAAAACCGAGCAGCAAGCAAAGGAGCAAAAGGGAGCCAGCAAGGGAGAGGGAACGATGCCAGCAAACGAGGAAGGAAGATGGATGCCAGGAAGGCAGATACCCGCTCTGGCCAGCCCCCACTTCTCTACTGAGCATGGCGTTCAGGCATGGAACACTCTCTTTGGCCAGTTTGGGTCAGTTATTCTGTCTGTCTTTCTCCCAGCTTCCCGCATCTGCAAATTAGCGAGACTTGGAAAGCAGGACGGTGTCCTTGGTCTCATTCACAACAACTCATATCATCAGGGTGTTTATCAACATTCTTCACACAGGGCATCCAAAACACACCGGCTACTGAGAGGAAAAATTAACTCCATCCCTGCCAAAACCAGGACAGTGTCCACCCCTTATTCCATACAATCTACGTCATGCATATACATATATACGTGTGTGTGTATATACACAGAGATGTAACTCCTTCAGTCTGTTGAGCTCATTTAGTCCATGACTTTGGGCTCCATCTGTCCTGACAGTCTTTCAGGACAAGAGAGATGGTATGTAGTGTGGGGTTGTTGCCTGCTGCACCTGGAACTCGCAGTTGGTACATCTGGCGTGGCTGGTGTATCATGCCCATGGTCTGCGAGTGGAAGATGTTGATCTTGAGGAAGTTGTTGGGCGCCAGTTCCTGTTCCATCACCGTTGCATCTCTCTCGGTTTTATTGAAGCTCATTCTTCACTGATCAGGGTGTTCCTTGCTGCAATACCTTTGACGTGACATGTAAGGACTATAGAAATGATTATGTACAGGTCAAATTATTGGCTATTTTCACCTAAAATCAGATCTCCTTCAGCTACACGTGGGACTTCCCCATCCTCCTGCATCACCCACCAAGTACATCCAGGCCCTTCAGCAAAAGCAATCCCACGGGTGGGTTTGCCTTTGCCCAGGGGAGGAATAACCCAGACCGTCTTTCCTAACATACTCCTTAGATGCACCACAGGGACTTTATCACCCTCTGCCCTCTGGCTGGGCAGGGCCAGCTCGATTGGTGGATCCCCGAGTGTTGACTAACCAGGTGGCTTTTGCTAAATGTTTATCCCAATTTTTGAAGGTCCCACCACCCATTGCTTTCAGTGTAGCTTTCAGCAGTCCATTGTGCCGTTCAATCTTTCCAGAGGCTGGTGTGTGATGGGGGATGTGGTATACCCACCCGATGCCGTGCTCTTTGGCCCAGGGGTCTATGAGGTTGTTTCGGAAATGAGGCCCGTTGTCTGGCTCAATTCTTTCTGAGTGCCATGTCGCCAGAGAACTTGCTTCTCAAGGCCCAAGATGGTGTTTTGGGCAGTGGCGTGGGGTACGGGATAGGTCTCTAGCCACCCAGTGCTGGCTTCCACCATTGTAAGGACGTGGCGCTCACCTTGACGAGTTTGTGGGAGTGTGATGTAATCAATCTGCCAGGCCTCTCCATATTTATACTTCAGCCATCGTCCTCCCTACCAAAGAGGCTTTAACCGCTTGGCCTGCTTAATAGCAGCGCATGTTTCACATTCATGGATAACCTGTGCAATAGTGTCCATGGTCGAGTCCACCCCTCGATCACGAGCCCATTTGTATGTTGCGTCTCTTCCTTGATGGCCCGAGGTGTCATGGGCCCACCGAGCTAAAAATAGCTCACCCCTGTGTTGCCAGTCTAGGCCCACTTGGGAAACTTTAGTCGTAGCAGCCTGATCCATCCTTTGGTCATTTTGGTGTTCTGCCGTGGCTCGACTCTTGGGTACGTGAGCATCTACGTGACGGACTTTTACAACCAGATTCTCCAGCCGGGCAGCAATCTCCTGCCACAGTGCGGCAGCGCATATGGGTGTCCTGGTTCTGGCTAGAGCAGAGTTAATATTCACCTGAGCTGTGCAGAGAACTGGAGCTGGTGGCCCCTATGGCTGGGGCACCCAGCTGGGATAGTTAACTAATGAGCCAACAGCTGGGGTAAATTTACCCAGCTGAGCCCAAGGGCTGTTCCATCCCGTCTGACATTGCTCAGGGTGTCAGTGAGGAGGGTGCTGAGGGGAGCCTCCTGCTACTTGGAAGAAACTGGGTGTGGAGATTTGTAAGCCATCGTACTGTATTTGTATTCCATCACTGTTTTGTGTTTTTTTTTTTCTATTATTGCTGTTAAATTTACTTTTTGTTCAATCTCAACCCACGTGTTTTTGCTGGTTTTTTTTTGTTTACCAGTTCTCCCCCTATTCTCTCGGAGGGTGGGGGAACGAGAGAGAGACTGCGTGGTCTGGTCCCGGTCAGGGCTGAAGTACGAAACATGGTGTTTCTGTGCCTGTGAACCCCCTGGAAAAGAGCGCTCTGGGGCACTCAGAACCCTGGGCTCTGTTTGCCCCTTACACACAGACGTGTGTGACCCATCCAGCCTTCTTCAAAGGGAAGCTGTGGGTAGAACAATTTATGGTCTCCAGCATTTTTAAACTGGTATTTAAGGTGCAGACTATTTGAAGGAGAAGCTATCCACTGCACCTTTAATTGAGAAAGACAGATGCAAGTGTCATGATTTCATTTTACAGCAATAAAAGGACACACAGGTTGGGAGCTGGGAGATTAATTTTGCATTCACATTAAGTGATTTTCCGACAGTTAGCACAACCTGCAGGTTTTTACAGTTGACTGTGTCCTTTCAACATACAAATTGTAACATCAGCCTTATGCAGAACACATTACTGAAGGCAGTTGGTTTTTTTTTTGTTAAGTAGAATTGTTCAAATGTTTTTATGACACACTGGTCCAGACACCAGCAGGGTCTAAGGGAGTGACTGTCGGTTATTTGGACCTTCAAGCCCCTGTCGCTCAGATCAACCACTCATGGTTTCGTCTTCATATGCATTAATTCACCAAAGACTCCAACTCGTTTCAAAATTTTAATAAATGGTTCTCTCATATACACAGTCTTTTCCCCACAGTAACATAATCGCGATCGACATCTACAAAATAATTTCCATTAACATCTACAAAACACTTTACAGATACATTACTAATTTGTCTGAACTGAAACGGTTTACAAAACACATCCAAAACCCACAAAACATTAGTAAGGCTATAGCAAAATTAAGGAATTTAAGACATACTAATAATGAAACTGGATACTACTCTTCCATATTGTTTCTACTCCTGTTTCACACTGTTTCTCTATGGCTACTCCTTCTTTCATAAGCCTTCCTGTGATATGGTGGAACACCTCTGTATCTGTTAACGTTCCCCCGCTCTCGTCCCCCTTCAGGTACAGTCCGTTCAGTGGGAGTCCGACCTCTAAACCCTGGGGACCTCGATCGTGAACGGTATCTTCTGTAGGGGGGTGACCTTGATCTGAAATGGCGAGAGCCACGTGACCTTGACCTGGCACGAGAGTTACGGCTCTTCCCTTTGCCTCTTCTTGGATGAGGTGGTGATCGCAGGTAGGAACGGGAACGGGAATGGCTAAGTGATCGAGAGGAGGAGTTAGTGCGGGAGGAACTTGATCTTGAATTGGAGTAGCTGAAAGAGTAAGATGAAGCAAGATGAGGAGACTTGGATCTTAAAAAAACCACAGCACACACAAAAAATAGATGATGTTAATTCAAAACAGTCACTCTCCCCAGTTCTTTACCTCCCAAATTTGGTTTGGTTTCTTTACCTCTCCACAACTGCTGCTTTGTCAGTGGAAAAGCAAACAGGAAGGGTCAGTGTATGTATGGTCTGTCCCATGAACGACCATAGCTGTTGACTGATTTAAACTGGTGCATACTGGCCGCTACTGGTATGTGAACGTGCACATTTTTCACTGCTCCACAACTACATCCAGTGCAAATCAGTTGTGTTGCAGTAAGATAGAAAAAGAGCAAGTCCTAACGGCTACAGGGCAGTAACAAACACCAAGAAAACGTGATTTAGCCTGGAGACAGTAAAGCTCAACTCTAAAAGGCCAGCTTAGTCTACTTCGCTTCATACTTAGGTGGTGCTTGGAACGGGGTGAAAAATACTTGTCCTGCAATCCTACATACAGGGCTATTTGATCAACACTTCTAGCCAGGTGTCCCAGCAAAATCTGGCACATACCTCTCGCTCTGACCAAGGACAGCGATCGCATTTCAAGCAAAATCATATCGTAACGCTTCTACACTCCGCCTCTCGTCATACGACTCCATGCCATTGCTCTAGGAAAGACCCTGACAGCATGACTAAGAGAGAGTCCCGGTTAAAATCTCTCCATGTATCCACAGGAGATACAGAAAGGAGGAAATGAAGACAATTTCTCTCATGTATCTCCTCCCCGGTGCTTTGAGGCAATGCTTACAAGCAGAACAGGGAGACGCAGGAAATCCAGCAGCCACAGCTATTCAGTTTCTAGCCTCCTCACGGCTGCCGGGAGGAGAAGGCTGTCGTTACAGAGAAGCTTTAGCAAAAGCGACGCTTGTTCCTTAACAACTGCTGCCCAGTTATAACTGTCCGTCACCTGTAACCGCTGCCGTATCTGAGCTGGCAACCCACACATGAAACTGCCATCACTGCTGATCTCCTGAACCATCCACTGCATCTGACGACAGAGAGGTGGAGTGGAACTCCTCCTGATCCTTCTAGACAATCTGCTTCTCCTTCACGGAGGAACCGAGAGGAAACGGCCTTAAGCTGCACCAGGGGAGGTTTAGATTGGATATCAGGAAAAATCTCTTCACCAAAGGGTGGTCAGGCACTGGAACCGGCTGCCCGGGGAAGTGGTTGAGTCACCATCCCTGAAGTTGTCCTAAAATAACAGTGTGGAATTTTCCAATCATTTGCTCCAGCAGTATTGGCTAAGTTGTTAAAGGAATCATGTCGGAGGCCGATTTCTATTGGGAAATCAATTTCTACAGCCCTGTTCAGCCAGCAATCAAAAGCCTGGCTTTCCACCTGATCCTTTAATTAGATTTAGATTTTATATGTAATTATGGTTTGCTCAAAAAGTATTCATTGTTCAGAGTCCTCTTTTCAATCACGTAGCAGAGGTTTTTGTAAAATAATCTTACTGCAAGCACAGAACCCCTTTGTTAAAGCCAAGTCCAATTAAGCCATTTAAAAATTAATTACCACCTGTATTTTCCACAGCTCTCTGCGCATACGTATTCCATTATAAATCAGCTGCTGTATAAGTGATGTGTTACGGCCTCATTTAACAGGTGACAAGTAGTCACCTACTGCATTTCTGTAGAACACTTACCGTTCCCAGCCCGGTCTGGCACCTGAGCAGTGAACTGCAGTGGCTCTCATGGGGTGACCTTTTGGAGTGGGGAGAGGGAAAAGGGAAAAAAAATCCCATTCAGTTTATCTGAAGATTTTTTTATTTAAGAAATTCTGAAGTTCCTGTCACTTACCAGCTGTGGGTATGGGCTGTCCTGGGGGGCCCAGCAGACTCGGCAGTGCTGGCTGTCTCAGTGCAGGAGCCTGACAGCCCTTGTGAATACAAGCAAGAGTTGCAAAATAAGCTCTACTGAAATACAAGACTCGCTGCTTGTGTTGACATAAAACTGAGCTTCTCTTCCAACACACTGCCGACGGACAGCGAGGAAGATGTAGCGAGTTCAGCAGCACTCACCAGAGCAGCAGGAGGGGTAACAGCCAGGAGTGGTGGTGGAGGTGGTGGCAGTGGCGGCGGCTGCTGCTGCGGCTCCCGAATCTGCGCAGAGCGCCTTTTTGTGTAGCCAGTTCCGTTGCTGAAGCTGTTCACAGCCTAGAGGCAGAGAAACATTTACAAAGAGGTGACAGGAAACTTCAGGAGATGTACGAAGAAAAGCCTCCACAGGGTACAACCCCTTGTGTATTCCTGTCCGTGCTATCAGCCCTACAATAAATCAACACACAGAGGTGTGAACAGATGGCACTAAACACCGGTATCAATGACTGGCAACGCAGAGTCTCTGTCTTTGAGGGCCTTCACTGTTAACACCAAACTTGAAAGGGAGGCAATCCTGTTAAACAACAGCGGGACCTGAATTTGCCCCATGGCCTCCACAGCGTTGTGAGCTTCTGTAACAGCAGATCATGTACTTGAGCAGGAAACTGAGCCGTATTCAATCCAGCCCTGCTTAAGGCCGTGTCAGTGAATGCTTCCTTCCCTGCCAGCTGTTTGCAAGTAGACTTTTCTGACAAACAGTTTACGGAAACGTCATCACGTTACCTGGCGTAGGAACCTGTTGGCAACTAATGCATCTGGAGAAACGTCTGTCTGGTGACACGTTGGGCAGGTGTGTTCCTCAGATTCCAGCAGCGCTGTTCTAATGCCTGTGAAGAATTAGAATCATCAACACAGATTTTAGCCCAACCATGGATATTTTGTGAGTTCTAACCAATGATAAAAAGACATCTCTGATTAATGGGTGAATGTGGTCTTGAATGGAGAGCATGGAGCTCTAATTGTCCAACAGCGTACAAAATGTCTAGTACGAAGCAAATACCTGTACGGTTTTGATATTTCACTGTTGTAACATTGGAAGCTGTGGAGAAGGCTCTGTCCTGGTGTTTTGACTCGACTTTTTTCAGCTGTCTAGTACAGCGAGCGGTCCCCAAGCTCAACATTAACGAATAAAACACATCTCAAAAAACATTAGTAGGTTCCAGTTCTGAGGGTTTTATCCAGCTCTCCCGTGGAGAAGAATGTGCATTAAATGCCTGACTATCTGTTGGTTGCAGACCACAGGAAATCACCAGAGCTGGCTACAGAATTCTGTATGAGAGAACGGGCTGTGGACAAGCTCAATGCTTTCAAGATCTCACGCTGTAATCACCTGCACAGTTCCGCACTCTCCTCCCACTCATCTTTCCACATGTAAAGAGGATTTAACAACAGGTAAAAAGGGAAAAAAGCTTTCTGCCTTTTTTCCTTTATACAAGAAGAGACCTTTCCTAGTCACAGTGTACTTCAGTGTGAAACAGAACTGGTCTCCAAGTACAGCCGTTATCTCCTGTATCTGCTTTCAGAAGGTCAGATGTGATCTTTTGAATCAACAAACATGGGGGTAACACTCACATTCATCACAGTAACTGTTTCCACAGCAGGGAATCACAGCTGCGTCAGTCATGATCTCTTTGCACATGGGACACAACAGCTCCTCTGGAACGGGATCTGAGGAGGAGGAGGGTGGCTGCTCTGACAGAAAAGGAGGCTTCTCCTTCTTTCCTCTAGCATAAGCTTCCCTGGGGGGGTTGGGGAAGGAAAAAGACAAAAGTTAAAGATGGGTAAAGGAAAACATTTCCAAGCTTTGGATTTTACCACAGCAAGATCATAGAGTCATAGAATCTTTAAGGCTGGAAAGATCTCCAAGATCATAAAGGCCAACTGTCAACCTAACACCACCACGCCTACTAAACCATGTCCTGAATAACAGATGGAATTCTTCTCCCTGCACATTCCCCTTCCAAAACACAGGCTTAGTTGTTCAAAATACTTTTCTACAGCGACAGCACTACAAGAGGGAGGGAGGAACAATTTTCCTTCTGCAGAATTCTCCCATTCATTGGATCAACTAAGAGATTAGCTCAGACTAGGAAAATAACTTTTGGACAGCTAGGAATCAGGTGAAACGAACCCCCCTCTCCTTTGCCAGAGGGGAAATGTGAACTGCAGGCTCAGGATAAAGTTATCTCTGTGCAACTACATTTTATAAATGACAGAAGTCTATGTCACAGCTTCCACTAAAGGAGATCTGTGACAGAACAACGGAAGTGCTGCCACGTGCATTGTCAAACAGCCACTCTTCTCAGCACACAGCAGGATTTTTTTAGTTTAGAGTCACAGGAAAACCTCAGTCTGCTTCACACATGAGATCTGATCAAAGTCAGAGCGGGAGGAAATCTCCGTCCAACAGCAATTGGTTAAATTTTGCAAGAAGCCTTTGAAAGATCAACCAGAAGCAAAATGAGCTCTCAATGAGAACGACTTGCCTGGAAACTCTACTGAAATGTTCTGCAGACAGACAGATCCTTAGCGTACCCGCAATTTAACCAACTTCCAGGGGCACGAGCAGTTGGTACCACCCTAATTCCATATGGGAAAGGATCCCGGATTTGAAGGTGAGGATACAACGACAGTGTTTCCTCCCTCGAAATGACACAGCCTGGCCAGCTGGCTTGCACTGCCACTCGGACATCTACGCATGCTTTCCCTCGTTCGCTTCTTGGTCAGTCCAGTTAATTCCATACTTACGCATTAATAAATGGTATGACGTATTTTCCATCAGTGGTTATCATCGCGCCCTTTGTGCTGGGATCTTTCACCTCCATCATGAAACTCCTTGGAATTCCTGTGCTCTTTCTCAGTCTGGGAACAGACCCCAGCTTTTTGTCCTGTTAAGAAAAGAAACGCAGACATCTCTCATCTTAACACCCACACGCAAAATGACATTTCAATGATGATTTTAGGCGGCAAAGCCTTTACTCCTCTCCTTTCACCTATCGTAGGGGCTGCTCGGCTGAAATACTTATTTCCTAAATGACTATAGCCAGGATGACCCAAAGCCTTGAGCAGTGCTTTGAACTCAGTCGATGTTCTTTGGCTTAACTTCAGGTTCCTAAGGGTGAGATATCCCTTGGCTCCTTCCACTCAGAGAAGAGACACAAACCCGCTCCTCCTGCAAAGCGCAGTTCAGAGGGAGAGCTCAGTTCAGTGCTCTGAACCAGTCACTGGGGAAACTGACATTCACTGTCTCTGTAGGAAGGCTGGATTCACACCTCATGCATATCCATTCAGTGCCCAACGCTAAATGGCAGGAATGCTCAACCAGAGGCTGTGGAATTCACATCAGCAAATATTCCACAGATGGGGTCAACAGAAACATCTTGTGTTTACACAAAATACTAAAAACTGTGAACGGTCTTTAAAAAAAAAAACCTAAAACCAGAAAAATTTCCATTAATACTGAAATATAGAAAAATAAGCCCGAAAGTTCACAGAGAAACATCTGTGGACAAATTTAATGTCCATGACGTAGAAAATCCAAAACAGTTACACTGATAATTCCAGGTTTCCCTTCCAGTTTGAAGGCCTTTGCAGCATTGCCGTATAAGCTCTGTATTTCACCCCAGGAGAAACAACTCTTAACGTGAGCATTCACGGATTTGTTACCTAAGTGCCACGGCACAAAAATTAAAAGCTTGGTAACACCACAAATCCCCCACGGTCTTACCCCATGTGCTGGGCAGTTCCTTATGTAGTGGCCAGGTTTCCCACAACGGAAGCAAGTATATGATGGTGGAGGGGCAGCCAAGGGATTCTTCACGTAACTAGAAGTTTTTTGGGAAAAAAAAAAGAAAAAGGTATGCATGTGTCTCTCTACAGTTTGTCCACAGGCTCCAAAGAACACATTTGACATTATCAACACCTACTTGACTGGATCATATTCACGGCAAGACTGCGTCATCATAGCTTTTATCTTCTCTTCTTCGGTGGCACTGGCTTCAGCCAGGTTGGCAGTCTGTGTAACGGGGAATTATTTGACACACATTAGAAACACCCTTCAGCCCACACAGCCAACGACACCAGCACTCACCCACTGCTGTAAAGAGCAGCACGGCGCTGGCTGCGCTTGCGCAGAAACAGCTGCTCATACAAAACACAGGTGTCCCGACGGTGTTCTGGGGGTCCTTACGCCGTTACATGGTGTTTCTGTGCCTGTGAACCCCCTGGAAAAGAGCGCTCTGGGGCACTCAGAACCCTGGGCTCTGTTTGCCTCTTACATACAGACGTGTGTGACCCATCCAGCCTTCTTCAAAGAGAAGCTGTGCGTAGAACAATTTCTACTCTCCAGTATTTTTAAACTGGAATTTATCTGCAGATATTCAAAGGAGAAGGTATCAACTGTACCTTGAATTGAGAAAGATGTATGCCTGTATCTTTATTTCATTTTACAGCAATAAAAGGACACACAAGACTAGGAAAATTGTTTTTTGCTTGCTGAAATTCAGCCTCAGACACAGAAGCATTAAAAGGAATCAGGTTTTTTATAATCCCTCATCAGGACAAAATACTCTTTTCAGTAGAAACCTGGCCACCGTGTGCTGTAGGCAGGCCAAACTGTGCGTTCCCCCGCTACTAACGTCTTCACATTAAGTGATTTAACGACAGTTAGCACAACCTGCAGGTTTTTGTTCCAGCTGACTGTGTCCTTTCAACATTCAAATTGTAACATCAACCTTACACAGAACTACGTGTTCACATTATTGAAGGCAGCTGGGTTTTTTTTTTAAGCAGTATTTGCTCAAATGTTTTCATGACACACTGGTCCGGATACCAGCAGGGTGTAAGGGAGTGACTGTTGATTAGCAATAATAAACCAGAAATCTGTTAGCACCTTGCCCGCACGCACTGCCAGTCTGCACTAAAGAGGTTAAAGCAACACTTTTGAGCTGCTCTGTGTCGTGTTCCTGAATTTTCCTGAAATACTTGATGTTATGCAGCCTTATGTAGAGGCTGCTCAGGTGTCTTCCCAAACTGAGAACTACTCTTTACACGACAGCATCAAATATACACACAGCTGTACATCACCGTATAACATTTAAAAACACCGAGCAAACACTTTTTTTCTTTTAAGTATTTGACAGAACATATCTATACCTGTGTAAGCTGGGACACAGAAATCGATGCGGAAGAGCCGTGCACCTGTTCACAACACATTAAACACATAGTCAAGTTCTACAAGCAAAACACAGCAACAGTGAACCTCTGCTGTAGTCTGAACGTCTGCACTCTGTCCTCTGAGTGTCACTGAAAGAGGCATTTCCAACCTGCTGTCATTTGAGTTTGTTCAAAACACAGTCCCAGCCTATGACCGCTGAAGAGTGCCTCTGTGGTTCCTGAGAAGAAATGAAAATAACCAAACCCGCTTGGGATCAACCTATTGCTCCAGAATATCTCGGAGAGGGACCCTGGCCCAATCCTCGGAAAGCAAACAAGAAATTAGGAAAGCTGTCTATTGGAGTCCAGCATTAAACAGTTTATCATCGACCAGTTACTGAAACGGAACCGTTCAGAAACTGTTAATTAGTTCTTGTCCTTTTTCAGGAAGCAGTTGTTGTATGGCCTGCAGGCAACAGTCTGATTTTCTTACGAAAGTGGTGGCACTCTTTTCTCCTAAACAAATATCAAAAGCAGCAAGTATGCACAAAAGCTTATACTTTGTTCATGAACTTCTGGATTAGATGACAGCTTATCCAGGATCAGATCCAATGATCCAGGGTTAGAGGAACGCCTCTCACCATTCCAGAGAAGAGAAAGCAGTTATCCTTAAAAGAAAGGTGAAAAATACAAAACACCACCTAGTAACTTTTCTGCTATCAGGACTATTTTGAAATGCGTAGTTACGCATAGTATTCGACCCGAGTGACAAATCAAGATCTCGACCATCACCAGTCAAGTATCTCCTTCTGTTACTTCTTTATATTTCAGCAGCCGAATGGCAGTGCTGTCAACTCTGAAGAAAAATGCTGTCCCTTCTCCACGGGTAAATTCCAAGTGGCAGTACACTAAAGAAAGGCTTCACCTTTGGGAAATTAAAGCAGCATCAACCCTGAAGTCACCCAGATCCAAAAATGTGCTGCAGGCAGAAGTTCAGGAAAGCGACGGGGATTTTACCCACAGGTGCACCCGGCTCTAACCCTGCAGCAAGATCTCCACACTGGGTTTTAGATATTTTCATTTGCAGACAAACTGCTAAACTGAACTGCTTCATCAGATAAAGTGGAAAGATCAAATGCAGAGCTGTAGAAGACCACTTTGTGTCGCAACGAGTTAAATCCACCGCAATCTATTAAAGAAGTTTAAGCCCTCAGAGGGGCCCAACCAACATCACTTCAATTATCCAGTTCTAGGAATAAAGACCCAAGTATTGAAGGATGTGAAAAGGAATCAGTTAGCCTCACAGAACTGTTCTCAACATGGATGGGATGTGTTGGGTTTGGTATTTGTTGGAACCTCAAGTCCCATGTAAGGAACAGCACCAACTTTAACAAGAGTGGTTTGTCAGTGGTTTTTGATAACGTGTGTAAACTGCATTAGGCAAAAAAAAAAGTATTTAAAACAAAAGCGAAGGACACAAAGTGAAAATGGCAAAAATGACACAGGTGTGTGTGTGTTTTATATAAAGTGCACAAGTATGTGTGTATGTGGGTATGGAATCAAGCGCGGTGTGTAGGAACAAGTGTGAGAGTGTGTTTTTACATACTGCTTTTGGTGTTCCGCTCACTGGCTCAGCTGGACTTCTAGAAAAAGAAAGAAAGAAAGGTGATCAGAACTTGAAATAAAGCACTTGTACCCCACAGAAAGCAGTGAAGACAGATTATAAAGCCTCAACATCAGCACCTTATGTACTGATAGCCCAGCGAATGTGGGAATTTATTCATATACATAAACTGTTCTCTCCTGGAACATCCAGTGCCACTAAAAACAACCACAAACATCCCAATTCTACTCTGTCACAAATTATTCCAAGACTTCCAGGGACAGAACACAACAGGGCAAGAGGAAGTCCTCAGGTATTTTGCCTCTGCTCTCTAAGTATCAAAACCAGGAAATCTGTGCTACAGTGTCCTGTTCTTAAATAACCAGCCATCAAACCAGGAAGGTAACTGTAGCCAAGCTGTAGATCCCTGGTGTTACAAACAGGCACCAGATACAGAACTGAGTTTCTAAGAAAGAACAGTGATGGCCTAGACACTGCGAAGGGCAAGTGTACTTAGCGCAAAAAGATCAGTCACCTGACCATATTTAGCCATGGCAGCGCCAAAAATACCAAATGGGTTACATCTGCTGTATGGGCTGAAAACAGGAGTAGAAATGTCACCTGACAGCAGTTCCTAGGATCTGGTGTGATTTAGGAGTCCTGTGACAAACGTACTGTCCCAGCAGGCTTAAAAATGTCCGTCTGCTTTGGGACATCGAACCTACCCCATCACAACAAAAATTAACAGCAGCTTTAACAGGAAAGAGAAATCTGAATGCCTCTGTACGCCAATATCCAGGAAAAAGTGAACAGACTGCACCCGCTACCAAAGAATACAATGCTTTAGGGACACTCACGGGACAGAGGTTTTGCTGGGAGCTTTAACTCCTCCAGCAGGGATTCGTCTCACAATTACCGAGCAGTTCTTCGGAATCAAGGTATCATCATCTGTGTATTCTGAAAGCAATACAGGAATAAATCAGGAAGAGATAAAAAACTCTAGAACACATTCTAAAGAAAAGACTGTTGTAAGGGTGCCAGAGAACTAAAGGAAAAAAGATAATGTTCAAGGAGTGAAAACAATTTACAAGTCTCATTATTTCTGAAAATCCCATCCCAAAGTCTCCAATCACATTCAAGCTCCTCAAGATGGCAGATCACCAAACGGAAACATCATACTAAGTAATACAAACCCATTATCAGCTCCAAGAATCAAGCACCATTGAGCAGATTTAAATGAATTTATGACTTCTCTAAGAATCCTTCTTGCTTATATTCACCATAAATGTTCTGCCGCAAAACTTCAGTACCGGCCCGACACCGTTACCGTGCACTATCAGGGAAAAAACCACCCACGGTTAGAAATGAATGATGAACTGATGCTCCATAGCATCTGCGTGGCAGTGTCCCTGGTGTACAGCAGCAGTTCTATTAACAAGAAATGCCAAACTGTCCTTCAGAGGCAGCCAACACTCAAGTGCACGATGGCTTTTAAGGGCTCTGCTGAGATTCCAACTCACAGCTGCACTCTTGACCCAAAATGTTGCTGGGGAGCAGTTTCTGCAACAGCCACAGAACCAGTTTTCCAGTGCCGCGGCGTACAAGAAGTTGAAGGCAAAGTTAAGTGACCAAACCCGCTGTTTTTCTTCAAGTCAGCCACCTGTTCCATTGCCATCCCGTTCAGCTTCCTCCAGCAGATTTCAAAGAAATCTGGCAAGCCTGTTCTTATCAGATATCCTCCCACATTTCCGTATCATTTTCCCTGAAGAATTCCCGGAAAGCAAAACCTTAGTGAGCTCTCCACGTTGCACATGAAGCGCGGGCACTTGTAGCCTGGCTGTGTGGCTGAAACACAGCTCTGGCGGTGGTTGTCAGAAGAGCCGCGAGGAAGGAACAGCTCTGTGGGGCTCCCAGCACAAGTCCCAGCTAGGGATGGAGGGCGAATCCCATTGTCGCTTCCCACCCCGCGCCCGCCGCCCCCACGCACCTTCTTTGGTCTGGGCGTTGGTGATCTGCAGGTCGCTGTTGGGCGCCTTCAGCTTCTCCCGGGCCATGATCTGGCGCTTGAGGTCGCGCAGGGAGATGTGCAGGCCGTTGAAGATGAGCGTGTGGTACTTGAGGCTGGAGGAGAACTTATAGTGCAGGCAGGACATGGTGAGGGCAAGGCGGTGTGTCCTCGGCAGCGGCGCCTACCGCAGCACACAGGGCCGTGGGCTCTGCTCTGAGTTGGGGCACGCAGCCCCGGCTCGGCCTCCGCTCCCTGTCTGGCACACAGCGCTGCCAGGCCGGTGTGTTTGGTGGCTACGGCGACTGCGGTGCCCCGGCCTCAGCGTTCCGCCAGGGCTTTAGGGGCACCAAGCAGAGGGGCTGGGCCAGCGGTGGTTCTAGGCCACGTTCCGTTGCCCCGACAAGACGCTGCCTGGCGCCACGAGCGGAACCAAACAGAACAGTCCGGCCACGCCCGGTCACCTGTCTGCTGGCTGTGCAGCCAGGGCCACTGGACTGGATCATCCTGACCGGGAGGAAGATGGAGGAGGCGCTGAAGCTGGGCCGCAGGGAGGCGGGCGAGGAGGGGGAGCTGGGTGGGCTGCTGGCTGCCTCGTTGGAGAAGTTGCTGCTGCAGGAGATGGAGTGGGAGCCTGCCAGCCGTGGCTCCTCCTGCCCGTGGGAGCGGCTGCGGGGCAAGTACCCGCTGCTCGGCCCCCAGGCTGAGGCCGCTGACGGCCAGCGCGGCCCCGAGGAGGGGCTGCCCGGCAAGCAGGGTAGGCAGAGAGGGCGAGGGCGAGCCTCCCCGCGCTCGCAGCCCTGCGGCTCACCGCCCCTCTCCCTGCAGGCAGCAGCCGTGAGTCGGGGAGCGTGGGAGATGGCATCCCCGCACCCCAGAAGGTGCTCTTCCCTGCGGAGCTCCTCTCCATGGAGTGGGAGCAGATGTACCCAGTCGGCGCCGGGCTGCACAACGTGGGGAACACCTGCTTCCTCAACGCCGGCCTGCAGTGCCTGACCCACACGCCGCCGCTCGCCAACTACCTGCTCTCCAGGGAGCACAGCCAGACCTGTGAGTGGGGAGGCCCGGCTCGGCGGGCGGCAGGGGAGGAGGAGTGCCCGCCTGTCCTGCTCCCGGCGCTGCGCTCAGCACCTCTGTGCGTGGCTCTGGCCAGGGCCGTGCGGGTGTCGGGATGCGCCTGCTCTGCTCCCTCCTTGCCTGTTTCTCCGTCCAGAGGTCATCCTTGTGTCCGGGGAGGCTTTGTCTCTGCTGGGTGTTGACGTGCAGAAAACAGACTCCACAATCTGTGAGATTTTAAAGTAGGTATGTTTATTCGGCACCGGGCAGCACGGGGGGTAGTCCCACCAAAACCGTGCGCACCTGACGTGGCAACTCGCTTTGAATTTATACATCCAGGTGTTACGTATACATGAAGTTTCAAAAAAACACGCCTATACATATGCATGAGCTATCCCCGCTTCATATTAAAATTAGTTCCAGGGAGTCATTTGGTCAGTTTTAGCTGGTTCTTGAAGGAGGCCCCTTAGTTCTTATCAGGAACTGTCCGTGTGAGGAGGTGCAGGACTTCTCGTTTCAGATAAAGAGTTCAAAGCACAAAGCAAGGCCCCTTGGTTCTTATCAGGAACTGTCTTTTGAGGAATGCAAGACTTCCCCCCCTCGGATAGTTTTTACAATAGCTAGTTAGTAAATTATAAAGCATAAAGCGTCATATGTATTAGCATGCACAGCAATAATCAATAAATGCCATATCTATTAAAGTTTCTTTAACCCCTTCTCTCAGTCCCCCCTTTTTTAGAGAATTATTAAATTCCTTTAGTATACCTAATTCTGGCAAAATGTTTATTTATTTAGCACTTTCTCAAAGTATTGATTAGACTTAAGCCTCTGTCGTAATTGGTTTGTCTTCCAATTACTATAGGAATTTCCTGTGCTTTGGAAACACGAAAAGTCATACCGAATTGTTATAAAAAGGATTATGAATAAAACTCCAATTATAATTGTTACAATAAATAGTTGTTTCAGCCATGTTAAATTTGGTAGCCAAGAGGTTAACTTTTCCCACAAGTCAGAAAATCCCCAGGAAATGTTGTCCCTGGTTATTTCACGAAAACTTTTAGTTTGTTCCCAGATTTTAGATAAGTCTTTCTCTATCCTTTTTTCTTGGTTTACATATGTACAACAATGCTCGCCTGTAGCAGTACACAATCCCCCTTGCTGGGCAAACAACATATCCAAACCCAGTCTATTCTGGAGGACCATTTTTTTCAGGGAAGAAGTCTCCTCTTGGAGGGCTTGGATTGCATCCCCTGTCGCAGTACCGAGACTTTCCACAGCAGCTGAAATATTTACTAAAGCCTTTTCTAACTCACTCACTCCCAACCATGGAATAAACCACCGCACAAAACTATGAAAGCCAGTGGGCCTGTCTATTAGGGGGTTGTTACCACGCCTCTGCCGAAAGAGTCTCATGTGGGCGTGTAAGAATTTTGGTGTGTTAAGGTAGGTCAGGTTCCGTGTAACAGTGATGTTAGGTATTATGATCCCTATAGTACATCGGCCAGCCCAATCAAATGGCAAGACTTTATATCCTGTATGTCCACAAATCCAGTACCAACCATGTGGGGCGGGGAATCCCATCAGTTTGATTTTTTTTATTCTTGTGGACTTGTCTTTTGTCCACAAGTATTTAGCGCCTTTGGCCTTTGGGATCTGGTCTCCTGCCCACTGAAGATAGCTGGTACAATTGGGGTACTGTCCTACAAATGTCTTCCCCTTACACCTTGGAGCAGTGCTAGTTTCCCCCACAAGTGGTGCGGCAGTTGTAAAATTGCACCCTTGAATGCACGGTACACCTTGGGTTTCATCCCATAAATTTAAGTTTATCTGCCAATTAAGATCTTCCCATTTTATCTCTGCATATGCCTCGGGAGACATGCCTAGGAAAGCCTTGAGACCTTTTGGGAAGACCATAGCCGTTACGGGGTGTCCACTCCCACGTTTTTCGGCAGATGCGAGCATAACCAACAGTCAGACCAACTCATGACTTTAGCAACTTTTTCATGGAGCTGCAGAAATGTGTTACTTTCCCGTGCCCCGACTTTATTTGTCAGGATAACGACTAGCGTCGTGATAATACAAGTTTTTGAGGCTGTACTTGTGTGACCCTCCATGTAGACTTAGGTGCTCTTTTTACCCTAGTGCGGTGTATCCAGGCGCTCTGCTCTCTGATCTTGATTGCTGTGAAGAAGGTGAGGAGTACCTGATACGGTCCTTCCCACTGCGGTTCCAGGGTTTTTTCTCTGACCCAGGATCCAGCGGTGTGCTGCGGCGCATCGCGTCCCTCAGTCGATCCAGGAACTCAGATGGGGACTTGGAAGGGCCCTGTCTGATTGCATACAAAGCTGACCAATTTATAGTTTTGGGGATTGCCCTCTCCATTCCCTTTGAAGTCCACTCCTGATACGCCTGTAATCTTACCATATGTACAGATCTATTAACATCCCACTTTGGATCTTGGAGAGGGAAATATTCCTTAATATCCCCTCCTGTAATCTTATAATGGTCTTCGGCCAGCTTCCCTGCTGTTGTTAAAATCAGTTGTTTCTCTGTCACAGTCATCTATTGCAGTAATAGTTGTATATCCTTCCAATCAGGATTGTGTTGTTTTACAATAAATTGGAAATGTTTAGTTACACTTACCGGGTCACTTCTATAATCTTTTGCAATCTTTTTCCATTCCCCTAGGTCAGCAGTAGAAAAGGGTACTTTGATTAACATCATCCCACCATCTGGCCCCACCGCCTCCCGGAGAGGTGCTTGCAAAACCGTTGGAGCGGATTTCTTCCTGGTATGGGAAGATACGGGGCTGTCCGGGGGGGTCGAAGCTCTGTCCGAGTCCGCATCCTGTTCCTGTGGTCGAGGGGGAGGCTTAAACAAATCAGTTAAATCTTGTTCTGATGTCTGGTGAATTTTATCTGTCTTAGTACATCTTTGTCCAATGCTACATGCAGAACAGCACCGCCTCAGTTTACCTCTACGCTCCTTGTTGTTTTCTCGCTCAAGCGCGAGTACCATAGGGTCCTGTGGGGGTACCATTCCACAGCCCCTTTGCCACTCCGGGTGGTTTCGGAGGGTGAAAAACATATCTGCATAGGAAACCTCGTCCCATTTCCCTTCTCTTCTTAAAAACAGCATCAGGTGTAAAAGGGTGTTATAATCTATTGACCCATTGAGTGGCCACTTAGCCTTGCCTTCTAGCTTATACAACGGCCACCACTGATTGCAATATTTGATAAGGGTCTTCTTACTTTCTGTACCTCCAGTCCCAACAATATCTTTCCAGTGAGCAAGTACACAACCTAGAGGACTTTTCCTTAATATTCCTCCACTCTGACCCCCTCCCATATTTATTGATTTATTATTTATCCCTCTTTTCTGCCGTACACAAACAGAGCCCTTTCTTTCCTATCCTAATTTCTGTCTAAATTTTACAGTTAGAACACTCAAAATCCCAGCCAAACTCTACCCACAACTTTTCACTACAACACTTACACTCTGGAACAAATACAGGTTTACAAGAGTTATCGTGGTGTAAAGGACACCATTCAGGACCATCGGGGTCCCACCACAAGGCAACAAAGGAATCTACAATGACAAAACACAATAAACTACTACCGCGGTTACAAACACACACTTTGGATCCAGTTCAGTCTTCGCACACAAACAATACAATCCACACAGAAAATCGTCTCTCACACCTCTATGTAAGCTCTCTTCGTGCCGACATACAAAGGTGCTCACAGTGTCCACACTCTCATGGACATCTGCACACTCACAGTGGTCACACAATCATACAAGAAACTTCAGAAAGAGGAAAGTCCCCTTGCTTTCTAGCCCACCTCAGAAGAATCTGGGTGGCTAGGGGTGGCTGGACAGACCTCACGCCACACACACAGTCACAGCGTTGCTCAGATTCCCGGGACTCACTCACGCTCTCACAACACAGGTATTTACACTGTAGAAGGTCCTGCACACAACATAGAATTTTACCACGCAGCACAGAAGATCACACACACAAAAATCCCTCACACGAACACTGTGGTTCAACAAGTCCAAACCAGTAGCCAACGCCAAATGCCTTATTACGACAGCCAGAAATCAATACCGGCAAAACACAGACTCACTCGATCCACTCCCAAGATCGCTAGCGGCCGCTCTATCGGTCAGGGAGTCCCAATTGGCGCCCCAAACCAACCAAGCTGGGTACCCACCCAACGGGGACTATGCTGCACGCCAGACGTCTCTGCGCGATTTACCAGCTGCCCCAGCCACGCGTACGACTTACAGGCCCCTACCATTAAACATACCGTTTGGTCTGCGGCTTCAGGAGGTTGTTGTCTGCTCCCGCGGTGAGCGGCTGGCAGCGGAGGCTCCTCCGAGGAAAGTGCTCGGGGCGCGCCTAGGAGTGTCCGCTCCACAGCTGCTCCCGTAGCCAAGCAGAGATCCTCCTGGCTGGCTCGCCAAACTGACGTGTGGAAAACGGACTCCACAATCTGTGAGATTGTAAAGTAGGTATGTTTATTCAGCGCCGGGCAGCATGGGGGGTAGTCCCGCCAAAACCGTGCGCACCTGACGCGGCACCTCACTTTGAATTTATACATCCAGGTGTTACATACACATGAAGTTCTGTAATTCACCTGTACATATGCACGATCTATCCTCGCTTCATATTAAAATTAGTCCCAAGGGGCCATTTTCATAAACTCCCCCCACCTGTGCTTGCGCAGTGCCTCCTGGTGGTGGTCGTCGGGGGTCGTGGGGATGAAGATGAGCTGCTCCTCTTCGTCACCGCTAGTAACCCTTTGTTTTCGTGCAGACTCGGTTATGCTTTGGTTCTTGTCCAGCCCGCAGGGTCGGTTCTGGCTGGTTCACGCAGAAGGCCCCTCCGCTCTTATCAAGAACTGTCCTTGGGAGGGAGACAAGACTTCTCGCTTTAGATAGTCTGCACGATGGCTGGTTAGTAAAGCACAGAGCACCATCTGCCTTAGTGTGCACAGCTGCAATTGATTAATGCTATACCTACTTAGGAGTTTTCTTTTAACCCCTTCTCTCACAACCAGGCTTTCTCTAAAGACTGCACCGTTACACCCACCCATTACTAACCAAAACCGAGTGTGACTGGCAACCATCTGCTTTCATCCCCCAAAAAACAAAGCAACACACAAGTAGTAGGTAGACTTGCCATTTACTTTCAAAAAACACAACAGAAATGAGTTTTAAACGAGTTTTACAATTATTTATTGCAACACAACAACAACAGAACTATCAGATTTTTTTTTAAAGGAAAATTACAAATATTTGAGAACCAGACAAACACAAGTCAAAACAAACTAAGACTAACTAACACTCTGTGCAAACTGGTCTGGATCCCCCAGAGGATCTGCAAGAAGATGTGCTAGAACATGAAGATCTGCCCAAATATCTGGCACAAGATCTGCCAGAAGATGAAGATCTGGATATGGATCACCCTCTGCCAGAGGATCACTCGCTGCCAGAGGCTCTGGAGCAGCCTCTGCCAGAGGAACAGCCAGAGGAAGAGCCTCTGCCAGAGGCTCTGGAGCAGCCTCTGCCAGAGGCTCAGCCTTTGCTCCACAGGTCTTGTTCCCTCCACGGCTCCTGTGCCATCCACGCAGACTGGCAAGAAGTCTCCTCCACCACCTCCGCCTGAGGGGTGGCCGATCATCCTTGCCAGTCTGCCCATCTTCCTCCAAGACGCACAGGGCATCAGCCAACAGATCCCCTGGGGCTGACAGCTCCGCAGCAGCACCTTCTCTCCTCTCCACATCTTTAAGAAACAGATAAATGCAACAGGTAACACAACAACGACTGTGCATCAGGCACAAAAGGGTTTCCTCAATTCATAAATACAATGGACACAAACCACACAAATCCAAGTTAGTGGACTGGGGGCTCGGGTGCACCAGGGGGGCTGGCATCAGTCGAGCGGGGTTGCGCCGTCCACGCAGGCGAGCCGCAAGTCTCCTCCGCCAATTGCTGCTGACGGGTGGCTGGTCGGCCTCGTCAGTCTGCCCACGCTCTATCGAGACAGGCGGCCAATGGGTCTCAGCTGGGGCTGAGAGCTCGGTGGCAGCAGCCTGTCTCCTCTCCCACTCAGGCTCCTCCCGCCAGCTCGTGCTGGGGAGCAGGAACCGGACATGCTTGGGTGGGCTGTTCCTCCGCCCTTCCTTACACGGCATGGCTCCCAAGGCTCCTCAGAGATGCAGATGCCACATGGGCGATGCCACAGGACACAGGGAAGGCGTGAAGTGCTCCTACAGCTCCTGCGATGCAGGAACCGCAGAGCCACGTCTCTCGCCTCCTTCCAGCTCCACGCTCAATGCAGGAGTGCGGCCAACTGCCACGGAAGTCCCACAGACAACATCTGCCCACAGGCGCCACGGAAACAGAACCGGAACCAAGGAACTCTTCTGCCTCTGCTGCAGGGCAAGGATGAAGCTGGAACTCACCTTTACAAACCACAGAATCCCCCTGGGAAAACCAACACCAAGTACCCGCGAGACCAAGCTGCCCAAAAGCCAGTCGTTCGTCACCCGTCAAGAGACAAGGGAAGGACCTGATAGGTGCCATCCCTTCTCCTCTGTCTCACACACAAGCCATCCCTGCCTTGGCCTTGGTGCCACTGACCACAGGAGCCTAACACACCAGCACATCCAACGCCCCTGAGGAAAGAGCTGGGAAAGCAGCGTCACCTTCCCCTTCCAGAACGTGCATCACCGAGTTTTATTTCCCCGCGCACAAATTTCCCTGTGCTGCCTCCCTCCCTCAAATCCCTCACCCTGTTTGAGAGACCTTCCTGGCCCTTTTGGAAAAGCCCTTGCCAGCAGCTGGGGGACCACGACAACCAGCTTGGCTGCCCAAGCAGGACAAGGGACTCTTCTGCAGGCCCTGCAGGGGAACCACCAAGGCATTGCTCCCCGACAGCTCAACAACCACACGACCTGCTTCTCCCCACCCCCCTCCTCAAACCGCTACAGCCAAGGGGCCAGGAACACCCAGACCCTTAGCCCAGGCTGCCTTCCCACACTCAAGCATTACACCAGGCTTCTGTCTGTTCACAAGAAGCGTGCCTACAGAGCTGAAACACCAAAATCAAATCATTACAGACAAGGAGAGCCAGTACTCATCTAACGCATCCACATATTGCGCTTCCAATAAACAATTACCCTGCTTCTGCAATGTGTTGGGCTCCTTCTCTCTACCTCCTACTGGGCCACGGGCAAGCAGGAAGAGGCGGGCAGACACAATCCATGCCGAGAGGTCCCAGCACCATTCCACCGGGAAGCTGCTTTCATCTGACTCAGCACCACATTCACAGAAAGGACACCTTTAGCTTCTTGAGCTGGGAGTTATTTCAGATTTATTAGCAGTATCAGTAATGACCTACCAAATAACAGAGAAAGCACCGACCTCCTCCTCTTTGCAGATTTTTGCCAGAGAAGTACTTTGTGCAAAGAACAGGAAAAGTGCTGGTACATTTATTCCACCACTTTTGGCTGATTTTGTCCAAAAGGGCTTCAGCATAGTCCACACACCTCATTATACCCAGCTACTACTGGGTATAACAAGCATCCTGACTTCTAGAGGTTTTCTTGTTTCCGTTTTCAGAGCCTGTCGTAATTACTCCGTTTCAACGTTTGCCACCACAACAGTAATTCCTACGTTCTTCTCTAACATCAGCTGCTGTCTGTTGAGTTCCTTTGCCTTTTGTGTTTAAACAGCGTTTTTCCTGAAGTTACACAAGTCGGTCTTGCATTCCTACAACCATCTCTAACACCTACAATCGGTTTACCTGTCTTTTCCTGTAGCTGCTACTCTTTCAACCTCTTCTTCTCCTCCTCCGCCTCCTCACAGGAGCTGCTCCCCTCCTCTGCATCTAGACAGACACGATACCAGACCACAGTTTCTGGATTCGTTAACACCATGCACTCCTTCTGGATCCTGTACGCTAACACTGTGTGTAGGAACACAGTGGCAGCACTTACTCTGTACATAAAATGCTTTCATTTGAGGAAGTCAAGCAGGGCTGCTGAGTGACTCTAGTCCATCTATCCGGATGAGGCAGTATTTTCATCCTCACACATCAACAGGTCAGTTCGGAAAAAAACAAACAAACAAGCAAAAAAACCCACAAACAAACAAACAAACAAACAAAAAGAACTCCTCCAAATAGTCCATGTGCCATTAAAGACAAAACGAATTCTTTGCCAAAAATGCTCTTGGTTTTGTAGATCATCACTCCAAAGTAGCATAAGCATAGATGAGCCCAGGAGGATCAGGGGAAACACAGGAAAGATACCAAAGATCTATCCAGACGGTTAGCAACAGAATTGGCATCAGCAGTCCAGAACTACCACTTCCTGTTGTAGGAGAAGACACCACAAAACCGCAGTCTCACCTCTTCCTAAACCAGATCCACGCCAGTCCCTTGATCTGCCTCGGTTAATTAAGCAGTGGCACACAAGAGCTGATTTTCCTTCTCTCTCATGAGCTGCTCAGTTTTCACAGCGTGGTATTACTCAGTGGCACAATTTCTTACATTGAGTTTTGTGATCAAAGTTATCTCTCCAGGAGCTCTACAAAGTTCCTTCAAGAACAGCACAGAAACAGGACAAAGAAGCTAAATTCCGATAGCCGAGACCTGTACAACACTAGAGAAGAAATAGTTTGAAATTATTTCTGTCACTCTGCCCCGGTTTGGGCCTGCCCTGAGGCAATGCTGGCTCTGATTGGCTGCCTGGGATTTCCCCCTTGCTCCTCCCATCTAATGACGGGTCAGACAGCTTATCAATCATCACGTGCTGCTCTCCCACACGGCGTGATTGGTGGAGCCAGCCTGCCCCGCCCCTGCAGGGTGCCCAGCTTTTTCCACTCTTGCCGCCTTTCCTGCAGGCCAAAAGTGAGAGTGCAGACTCTCTCGGTGCATCTTTGGACCTATAAAAAGTGGGCTTTGCCCTAAAAATGAGAGTTTAGACGCTTAAAATGAAGCTCTAGGCCTGAATAATGTTGTGATTCCTAAAATGAAGGCTTTGAGCTGTAAAAGTGGGGTTAGGGCCCTGTGAAAGAGAAGTTGGACTCCAGAAATGAAGCTTGGAGCCCTGTAACGGATGGTTTGGAAACGGAAATGAGGCTTTGGACACTGCAATGAGCTTCAGTGTCTTAAAGCAATGTTTGGGCTCTGAAAAGGAGACTTTGCAAACTAACCCCGAGGCTTTGACCCTGAAAATCAGGAGTCAGGCCACATATTAGACATTGGACCTAAAGTGAAGGTTTGGACCATAAAAACGAGGCTTTGAAATCTGTAGGAGAGAGTTCAGGCCCTCAAAATTGAGGTCTGGAAAATAAAAATGAGGCTTTGGACCTTAAAAATGAGACTTTGGCCATGAGAAGTCGATGCCCGAAGCCTGCCAGTGTTTAAGAGGCACTTGGGCAGTGTCGGTATTAACGAGCTTTAACGTGGTCAGGCCTGAATTGGTCAGGCAGTTTGACCAGATGATCGTTGTCGGTCTCTTCCAACTTAAATACTCTACTGTATTCTAAAAAAAAAAAAAATAAGAAGAGGCTTTATGCCCTAAAAATTACAGACTGGATCCTACAAATTAGGCTTCAAGTTTGAACTTTAAAAACATATCACTGCACCTTAAAAAATGAGCCTTTGGACCCTGAAAATGATGATTTAGTCTCTAAATTGAGGATTTGGGACCCTTTAAATAGGATTTTGTGGCTTCAAGATGCAGCTTTGGACTAAGAAATGAGGCTTTGTGCCCTAAACATGAAGGCTGGCAATGAAAAATGATGATTCGGGACTTCAAAAGGAGGACTTTTTAACCCAAAGCGTGGACAGATCTCATAGCCAGAGGGGCAAGACTGTGGTGGTGTTCATACCTCAGCTGGGCATGTCCTTGGTCAGCCTGATGGGAGCTGCTCTGAGCTTGGAGTTGGGCTGGAAACCTCTCAGTGTCCCCGCCAAGCAGAATTACTCCATGGGTTTATGATTTCCCTCAGGAGAAAGACCCGATTTGCGAAGCTCGGCTGGACAGGGTGACACTCCAGACTCCCCAGCGAGACGCAGCTCATCCCAGCACCGAGCTCCCAAATCTGCGTAGATCTCTCCACTTTGGCACCTCACCAGGATGTTCAAATTCCCAGCCTGGCCCCTGGGGATCTCTTGCAAAGCGGTGCAGAAAGGTGCGCCCCTGCAAAGTGCCCTCCAGCTTTGCAGACGCTCCTCACTCACTGGCGCTGTTCTCCTCAGGAGCAACCTTTGCTGAAGGTCAGGGCTTGAATCTTTAGGGTGACGTCAGGGTGGGCCCTTCCCCCGCATGCTGAGGGGAGCCTAAGCAGAAGCTTCCCCTAAGGACACTTTGGTTCCCGAGTCGAACAGGATGGATTTGGGCAAGGAGGAAAATGCCAGGTCACGGGAGGCCGCACGAGCGCCATAGTGCTGGGACTGGAGACGGAGCTCCTGTGGCTGCGGGTGGCCCACGGGATGGCCAAACGGCAGAGCTACTTGGAGGATTTCCTAAGCAGAGGTGTAAATGGGACATAAATTGGATACTCTGGGAGGGAAATAGGGTAGTAGAGAGCCCTGGCTCTACCCCAGGAGGAAGGAGAAAGTCCAGCGCAGCGGAGCTGGGCTCAGCCTTGCGCTCTTTCCTTCCCCGCTCCCTGACGGCCCTGGGTGACAGCTCAGGTGGCCTCCACTGCCCCTGCACGGAGCTGCCCTCCGTGCCTCCCCAGCCGCACTTGCATCCTCTCCTGTCCACTGCGGGGACATCCAGTTCTTCACAACATTGCTCCAGGTGCCCACTTGCCCTCTTGTCGTGGTTTTGTTAGTGAGGGGGGCCTAAGGTGGTAGCTTCTGTAGGAAACTGCTAGAAGTCGCTGCCCTTTGTTCGGGGGACTTGGCAAGGCCTAGGGCGGACCTGCTGCTGGCCAAGGCCGAGCCGATTGGTAGCAGAATGTTCCATGATAACGCCTCTGCAATAACGTATTTAAGAAGGGGAAAACAGAAAAAAAA
Organism: Chlamydotis macqueenii; assembly: GCF_036417535.1. Lineage (NCBI taxonomy): Eukaryota > Metazoa > Chordata > Aves > Otidiformes > Otididae > Chlamydotis > Chlamydotis macqueenii. Next base: position 45,274,836 of record NC_141561.1, read on the forward strand.
AAAAAAGAGAAGAGACGATGTGAAGAAGCTGAGCGGGGGCAGAGGCGCAGAGGGGGAGGCACAGGCCTCATGGGCCTTGCAGGCCTCACCCTCTGGCCTCTCGCCAGGCAGCCGACTGGGCCCGACTCGGTCCAGCCCGGCTGCAAGAAGTGGAGAGGAGAGGAGAAATGAATAAGATGTAAAAAAAGATCCTGAGAGACATCTACCAGCCTGTTGTGAGGAACGGCTGCAGGTGCCAAGGTCAGTTCAGAAGGAGGGGGAGGAGTAATGCAGCTCCTGGCCAAGATTCCCCTGCAGCCTGTGGTGACGACCATGGTGGAGCAGGTTGTCCCCCTGCAGCCCATGGAGGTCCACGGAGGAGCAGAGATCCACTTGGAGCCCGTGAAGGACCCCGTACCGGGGGAGGTGGATGCCTGAAGGCAGCTGTGGCCCGTGGAGGGCCCGCTGGGACAGCTGTTCTAGAGGGACTGCACCCGTGGAAGAGATGACCCACGCCGGAGCAGTTCCACGAAGGACTGTGGCCCGTGGGAGGGACCCCACGATGGAGCAGGGGAGGAATGCGAGGAGTTCTTCCCCCAACCATGAAGCAGCGGCGTGAAACAACATGTGATGAACTGACCGCAACCCCCATTCCCTCTTCCCCCCTGTGCCGCTTGGGAGGGGAAGGTAGTAGAGATAATGTTAAGCCCGGGAAGAGGGAGGGGTGGAGGGAGGTTATCTTGTTCTCTGTCTCATTCTCCTGCTGTTTGTAGTAATAAATGAATAGTTTTCCCCAAGTCGAGTCTGTTTTGCCCGTGACGGTAACTTTAAGGATTTCTCCCTGTCCTTATCTCAAACCTCGAGCCGTTTTTCCTTATATTTTCTCTCCCCGTTCTCTCGGAGGGTGGGGGGAGTGAGAGAGAGACTGCGTAGTCTGGTCCTGATCGGGGCTGAACTACGACACCTCTCTTGCCCCAGAACGCAGGTTCCTTTCCGTAGCACCCACGCAAAAGGTCCTGAGGGAAGGGCCCTCCGATGGCCCCGCTTGCAGGACCCTGCTGGGCTGATCCTAGAGCCATGGCCAGCTGCAAACCCTCCTGCCCCGTTCTGGTGAAGGACCATTCCGAACAGCTGGAGTCAGAACACTTCTGCAACTTCTCTTCCGTGGTTTTATTCCTCTCTTTCCCGAGCTCCTTGTGTCCCGAAGACAGAGGACTTGCTGCAAAAGCAGAGAGACTTCTAAAACAATGCTGCCGGTTTGGGGAGCTCTTTGCGCGCACGCGGGCCCTCTGGATGGGTTCAGGTCAGGACGCTGATGGGAGGGCAGCCGTTTCTCTCCCTCTGTTTACCCCTTCTCTGCAGCCTCTCCAGCAGCAGCCCTTTGCTCCCAGCTGTGCCAGCCCCACCCCAAAAGCCTTTCTCCTCCTTAGCACCCAGGAATGACACCGGTGCCAATCACGTACCTGGTTTGCCACCCCAGGGGGGGCTCCCTCTGCTCCGGGCACCCCAAGCCCTCGTCACTCCAGCCAGGGCCGTGGCATCCTGGACCTGGTCTTCAGTGGGGGGCACTGTGTAGACTTGGACCCCTCGTACACTGGTGGCATGAAAATTGGGGGCTCAAATCTGTATCCCGCTAATATGGTCTTCTGCGGCTCTTTCAGCACGGACCAGAACCTCTCAGGCCTTGATATTGGTAATTGTGCGGTCTCAGGTCTTGGTGGCTGTGCAGTGAAGAACTTGTAGGTGGGCTGCTCAGGCACCCTGGCCTCAGAGCTCGCTGACAGTAATTTGCTTCCAACAGGAACTTTCTTTTCGCCTTCTCCTCCTCCTCTGCACTTCCGAGGTTTCGCTGTCTGTGCTTGGCTCAGCTTTGATGCTTGGCCTTTGGGCACGGGTTTGCCCTTGGGTTGGCCGGTCATGGGCTGTTCTTTTCCAGAGGAGGCCCCTGAGATCGCTGGTAGGCGCCTGAAAGGACACAGTGGGAGGGGTCTGTGTGAGGACGCGGTGTGTTTGGGGCCGCATCGTTCCCTCATGAGCCAGGTGCCTGATGGCGCAGCACCAGCAGCTCAGTCGATGGCTGTGCTCAGCTCCAGCGAGGAAAGCCCCTGAGACGGGACCCTCGACTGGCACACGGCTGCCCCCATGCGCAGCTCAGGAGGCCACGCTGGGGCTCTCCCGAAGGGAAGGAGGGGAACCAGCCCTGTGAAAGGGAGGGCTCCCGGCAGCCCCATCCCGCCCCTCTGGACTCTGTAGGGCAGCGATGAGTGGCGAGTGTTCGGGGCTGGGGAGTGGGCTCTTGCTGGGTCAGGAAACGACTCCATGGAGACGTCAGCCCTGAACCTCCAGACTCACCTGACCCGAGGGTTCTTCCTCCCCCCCACCGCCTCCTCGTCCCTGAGCTGCTTGCGTTCGTTACCAGTCGAGCTGGCAGGGGCAGGCAAGGGCAGTTCAGGAAATCCCACTGGAACCAGGAAGGAGAGACCTCGTCAGGAGAGCATGGCTGTGACGCTGCTGACCCCTGTGACACACAGGGGTGCTCAGGCCTCTTCCCAAAACCTCCGAGAGGGCTGATCTGCCCCCTCGCAGCCACCACCTCCCAAAACCTGGCACCTTCCCCAACAGCGGTGCTTGTCGGGCTCTTCTGCAGACGCATTAACGGTGCCAGATGTGGCAGGAGGAGTTGAATAACGCCAGGGAGGTGACAGAGTCTCCTTTGGAGATGTAATTCCCCGAGTGAGGAAAGGTCCTTGGATGCCCACCCTCCTGCTGTACTCGGGGCTGGGCGTCCTGGGCACATCCCACCCCAGGGCTGGGTTCTTGTGAAGTCAGCAAGTCTTTAGGAGAAAAGACTGCGCCGAGCTCTGCATGAAGCTTTGACGCAAGTCACATTTTGTGACGGTCATTGCCTGCGAGTTTTCCCATCAGATGGCAGAAGAAGGTTGCCCAAGCTAGGGAAAGGACTCGGGAGCGGCTTTACCTTCTTTGCCCCGTGTGACAGGTCGCAAACCCTTTTCCTCCTTGCACTTGTCCTCACTAGGAGCATTTTTCAAGGCCTTCAGGGAATCCCTGGGCGGTGATTTGGCCACCACCTCCAGTTCAAACCTGGAGACAAAAGACGACACCAGCATGGCCACGGCACCACTGGCCCTTGCCACTTGCCATGGTCCCCTGCTCACAGGCAGAGCCTGGCACTGTTGTACAGACCGTTGTTTTCCTAAGTCAGCCACGCCCCATCCCCTGCCCTGTCCTGTTCGTGCGTGCCAGAGGCCAAAGCTGCCGATGGACTCACTCGGGAAGGACGATGACACGACCAGTGAAGGTCAGGGAAGCAATGGGTACCATGGGCGACACCACCACATCCAGCAGCTGGGGAACCTGCAGTGCGGGAACATGGAGATGGCAGGACATCCTCAACGTGGGCAAGGTACTCAGTCGTGGAGGAGTTGAGGGCAGCAAGAGCTGCTGGAACCGTGCTCTCTCCTGGCCTGAGCATGGGCCGTGTCCTTTCAGGCCGCACGCAAGCAGTGCTGGGGAACCGCTGTGGGTCTCCCAAAGCGGTGGTGGAAGCCAAAGGCTCACCTTGAATGTAGCCTCTTCCTGGATCCTCTTCCCAGATAGCCTCTCCAGGAAATCATAGTAGAATCTCATTTGCACCCTCTTGCCTTCAATGAGGAGCACCCCCACATCCCTGAGGACAAGGGCGATGTTCTCCCCCTTCCCCAGGCAGAGAGACAAGAGGGAGGTGGTGCCTAGGATGCAATCCATCACTTTTTGTCGGGACACAGAGGCATCCTTGGTCACCTTGGCATATTTCAGAGGCTCCAGCTCCTTCTTGCCTGGAAAATCACACGAGAGGGACAGAGATGATCACCTCGTGGCCCTTCCACATGCCTTTCTCAAGGGCTGCTTTTTGCAGTCGTGGCCCAGAAAGGCGCCGTTACTGGGCCTGCTCCACAGAGGGGCAGTTTGCTCTTAGAAGGGGATGCGTTCCCCCCCTTCACCCCAACAGCGCAGTGCGCCAGTGTTTAATCCATTGTCTTACCAGGCACGTCGTCTTTATTGTCCATGAGATTGTGGACTTCACCAAGGCACCTGGCGAGGCGAAACACAGGCCTCCACAGAATCCCAATTCCATTCCCAACCTGGGTCTGTGTTGGGACCACATCGAAGGAGCCAAGGGTTGGAATTCGGACCCCCTGTGAGTGGAAGAGAAGGGAAGGGCCCAAGGGTGAGGACTTGCTGAAGGGAAGAGTTGGGGGTGACCCTGACCAGAGATGGGGCTTTGGACCCGCCCCTGACCACTCCTGCTGTTCAGAGGCGTAAGCCAGGGCAGTGGGGAGAGCTTTAAGGAGGAGATGCCAAGTCCTCTCCCTCAGCCTTTCTCTTTACAAGAGCAGTGCTGGAGTCAGGGCAGAGGCAGCCCGAGAGCATCCAGGGCTCTCCCTGCGGTACAATCCCACCTGCCACAGCCATGGCGCATCGCACAAGCCCTGTGTGTCGGTTGATGGGGATTGTTGGGGTGGGTTTCCTGCTCTCTGAGGAGGGGACGAGTAACCGCAGGCCATGCCCCATGGCCATGGGGACTCCCGACTTCTCTGGCTGGACTAGGAGGATGCAGGTGTCACCTCACCTTGTGCAGCAGAAGCTGATTCTGGACATAGCCAGCCACCGCGTCCCAGACGGCTGTTAGCTCTGGAAAGCAAAGGAAAACCAGGTCACGCTCTGTATCTGCTGGCTCTCAGCCCTTCAGCATCCTCTGATCTGTGTGCATTGGCACACAGTGCCACTGCTGTCCCCAGTCCCAGATGGAGACGCCCTGGAGATGGCTGTGGTGTGGTCTGGCTCGCTCAGCGCTGCCGCTGTTGGTCACGGCAACCCTCCTGTGGTGGCTGTGGATGCCTGTACCTTTGTCGGTGATGCTGGGCATCTGGAAGCTGTGCTCCATCCCATCCCAGAAGTCTGTCCTGATCCGCCTTACGCTGGCGAGTTGCTCCTTAGTGGCAACAGCCATGTGGGAGCTCAACCCTGCGTTCATCATCCAGACGCTCCTCCAGGATGCAGGACCCACCGCCCCGTGTCCGCTCTCGTACCCCGGCACGGCCGTCTCACAGACCCACTGTGACACTACAGTGACGTGGCCACTGCTGACTCTGCTGCCCACTGTGACACAGCAGTGACCTGCTGCCCACTGTGACATGGCCACAAGTGACCTGCTGCCTGCTCTGACACCCGTCCCCTTCTGCCTGCCATGACGTTGCCACCACTGTAACTGTTCCCTCAGCTCCTGCTCAGGGTTTGGCTGGACACGCAGCTTCTGCTGAGGCCTGGCGTGTGCTGGGAGCCTGGCCGCCAGGTCAAAGCGTGGCTAAGACATTCGCAGAGCACGATGGACAGGACAGGATGACGGCCGTTCTGCAGCCCTTACAACCTGCAGCTCGCTGTCTCCTGCAGCCCTCCTCTCCTGTGTTTGTGCACAGGAACCGTCCGGCAGTTTCTTCAATGCGCACTGCCTTACGGAAATGGTACAGACCAAACTTCCGAGCTGGGTGTCACACTCCGATTTCGGATGAGAGGAAGGCCCTCTTGCGTTCTAGCTGACCTCAGGGGCGGCTGGACCAATTTCTCACTGCAGATTTACACACCGGAGTGAGGTTTTGCTCGTTTTCTTGGGAACAGAATTAAGGCTCAAAAGGGAGTCAATTGCCAGGCAACTTTATTTGCCCGACAGCAAGTTCGCAAATGCCAAAGAAAGAGAGAAAGAAAGGGAAAAAAGAGGGGAAAAACCCCGTTAGGTTGCAATAGCTGCCACCACGGAGCTGCGGTGTCCCAACAGTCCAGTTCACTTGGCGGGGGAACATTGCATCCAATGTTGGTTGTTTCAGTTTCTTTATTGGGTCGTCTCATTGCACATCCATTGTCCTTCCGAGAATCACGCTGCATATTCCGAGAGCCGGTTTGCTTGACTGCGTCCCTCGCTCGGCGGTGGTGTGCGTGCCCAATACCGACTCTGGGCCCCTCGGTTGTTTCTGGCCTTGGGTCTGGGCGCATGCGTGTGGGAGGGTAAGGCTAAAGTTCTCGGAATCGGCTCTGTCATACTCAGGCTCGCAAGAGAACAGGAAGCCTCCAGTCCTGTGGTTTGACTGCTGCTCTGCTGTTGTGACGGGGATGGCAGGTGTGGTTTGATGTTCCGACAGCGGTGAGACAAACATCCCACGCAGTCTCTTACACCACCCCGGGGCTCAACATTGTTGCCTCAGGGACGGGGTTCCGTGGTGGCGTGAATGACAGAGGAAAGGCGAGAAAGAAAGGAAGAGCAAAAAGAGAAAAAAAAACATATCACAATAGTTCCTTGCTTTTCTTACCACAGTTCTAACCATTATTGTTTGTCAGGCAGGGTACAAAATCATCCAATTGTAATTACCAAACTACAACATCAAAATGTGATAACATCAAACGATATCCATAACGCGACGAAGAAGACCAAAGCGAGATAAAATGCGGCAGAAAGGGAGAGAGTGAGATAAGGTGCTGGCTGCAAAGAGAAGAAGAAAGAAAGGAAAGGACAGAGGTAGAGGCCGCATGGGGTGGATGTATATGGTGCAAGCAGCCTGCTCTGAAACTTTGTGTGAGTGTGCAAGAGATAGAAATGCTCAATGAAAACAAACAAAAATATTTCTCTAACCTATACCATTCTTAATAAATAACAACTTTAAACTAATAAACAATATTTTTCTTAACAATAACACCGTGGAGCTAATTAACAACGCCTTAACTAAGTGAATTATGTTAACATATCTAAATCTAATAAAGAATGTTAAAGAGACCTTTCCTGCAGGCCAAAACTGATAATGCAGACTCTATTGGTGCATCTTTGGACCTATAAAAAGTGGGGTTTGCCCTAAAAATGAGAGTTTAGACGCTTAAAATGAAGCTCTAGGCCTGAATAATGTTGTGATTCCTAAAATGAAGGCTTTGAGCTGTAAAAGTGGGGTTAGGGCCCTGTGAAAGAGAATTTGGACTCCAGAAATGAAGCTTGGAGCCCTGTAACGGATGGTTTGGAAACGGAAATGAGGCTTTGGACACTGCAATGAGCTTCAGTGTCTTAAAGCAATGTTTGGGCTCTAAAAAGGAGACTTTGCAAACTAAACCTGAGGCTTTGACCCTGAAAATCAGGAGTCAGGCCACATTTTAGACATTGGACCTAAAGTGAAGGTTTGGACCATAAAAATGAGGCTTTGAAATCTGTAAGAGAGAATTCAGGCCCTCAAAATTGAGGTCTGGAAAATAAAAATGAGGCTTTGGACCTTAAAAATGAGACTTTGGCCATGAGAAGTCGATGCCCCAAACCTGTCAGTGTTTAAGAGGCACTTGGGCAGTGTCGGTATTAACGAGCTTTAACGTGGTCAGGCCTGAACTGGTCAGGCAGTTTGACCAGATGATCGTTGTAGGTCCCTTCCAACTTAAATACTCTATTCTATTGTACTGTAAAAAAAAAAAAAAAAAAAAAAAAGAGGCTTTAAGCCCTAAAAATTCCAGAATGGATCCTACAAATTAGTCTATGGGAGCTTTGGGAGCTAAAGAGAGTGTTTGGACCTGTAAAGGAGGCCTTGGACCCTAACAGTGAGCCTTTCAACCCTCAAAATCAGAGTTGAGGCATTAAAAATGATACTTTGGGCCCTTAAAATGAGTCTTTGAACCTTTGGAGTAGGGCTTGAACTTCTAAATGAGGGTTTGTATCCTAAAAATGAGAATTTAGATCTTGAAAATGACTATTTGGACAACCAAAATGAGAGTTTGGGCCCTAAAAATGAGACTTGAAGTTTGAACTTTAAAAACATGTGACCAGATGTTAAAACTGGGCCTTTGGACACTGAAATGAGCCCTTGGACCCGGAAAATGATTGTCGTAGTTCAGCCCTGATCGGGACCAAACTATGCAGTCTCCGTTCCTCTCACAAGGAAAATTCTTCACAACAGGCTGGCAGACACCTCTCAGGACATTTTTACATCTCATTCACATCTCCTCTCCTCCCCACTTCTCTCAGCTGGGCCGGGCCCAGTCGGGCCCAGTCACTGCCCGGCGGGAGGCCAGAGGCTCACGCCTCCCCCTCTCTGTCCCCGCTCAGCTCCTTCACATCTTCTCTACTTCCTTTTTTTCTGTTTTCCCCTTCTTAAATGTGTTACCGCAGAGGCATTATCATGGAACGTGCTGACACCAATTGGCTCGGCCTTGGCCAGCAGCGGGTCCGCCCTAGGCCCGGCCGAGTCCACTGAACAAAGAGGAGCAACTTCTAGCAGTTTCTGACAGAAGCTGCCACCTTAGGCCCCCCTCGCTAAACAAAACCAGAACAGTGATGATTTAGTCTCTAAACTGAGGATTTGGGGCCCTTTAAATAGGATTGTGTGGCTTGAAGATGCAGCTTTGGACTAAGAAATGAGGCTTTGTGCCCTAAACATGAAGGCTGGCAATGAAAAATGATGATTCGGGCCTTCAAAAGGAGGACATATCTAAATCTAATTAACATTTTCTCTTATCTTATATCTACTTAACAACATCTTATCTGAGTAAATTATGTTAACATCTCTAAATCTAATTAACAACGTTTTATCTTACCAAACTAAAAATGTGTCCCAGGCCAAGTTTGAGGCCTGTGGCTCTGGGGGATCAGAAGAGGAGGGTGATTGTTCACGAGGACAATCACAAGGAGAACACACGTAAACCAACACAAGCATAGCAGTGCCCAACATCAAAAGTGCCCCAAAATAAAGCGCCATCAAAGCGTTAATCATTTTGCTCATTTTTGCAACCTTTTTTTTCCTTTGTGATGGTTTAGCCCGAATTACCACACAGTTTCTCGCTCACACTCCCCCTCCCCAGTGGGGAAGGAAGGAGAACCCATGGGTTGAGATGAAGACAATTTACTAAAATAACAAGGGAAAACTACAATAATAACAGAATATACGGATATTAAAATATACAAAGTGAACAATATGTGTTTTCTCACCACCCGATGTCCCAATGACCGACACAGCCCGTCCCGAGCAGCGATCATGGAAACAAAACTGAGCAGCAAGCAAAGGAGCAAAAGGGAGCCAGCAAGGGAGAGGGAACGATGCCAGCAAACGAGGAAGGAAGATGGATGCCAGGAAGGCAGATACCCGCCCTGGCCAGCCCCCACTTCTCTACTGAGCATGGCGTTCAGGCATGGAACACTCTTTGGCCAGTTTGGGTCAGTTATTCTGTCTGTCTTTCTCCCAGCTTCCCGCATCTGCAAATTAGCGAGACTTGGAAAGCAGGACGGTGTCCTTGGTCTCATTCACAACAACTCATATCATCAGGGTGTTTATCAACATTCTTCACACAGGGCATCCAAAACACACCGGCTACTGAGAGGAAAAATTAACTCCATCCCTGCCAAAACCCGGACAGTGTCCACCCCTTATTCCATACAATCTACGTCATGCATATACATATATACGTGTGTGTGTATATACACAGAGATGTAACTCCTTCAGTCTGTTGAGCTCATTTAGTCCATGACTTTGGGCTCCATCTGTCCTGACAGTCTTTCAGGACAAGAGAGATGGTATGTAGTGTGGGGTTGTTGCCTGCTGCACCTGGAACTCGCAGTTGGTACATCTGGCGTGGCTGGTGTATCATGCCCATGGTCTGCGAGTGGAAGATGTTGATCTTGAGGAAGTTGTTGGGGGCCAGTTCCTGTTCCATCACCGTTGCATCTCTCTCGGTTTTATTGAAGCTCATTCTTCACTGATCAGGGTGTTCCTTGCTGCAATACCTTTGACGTGACATGTAAGGACTATAGAAATGATTATATACAGGTCAAATTATTGGCTGTTCTCACCTAAAATCAGATCTCCTTCAGCTACACGAGGGACTTCCCCATCCTCCCGCATTACCCACCAAGTACATCCAGGCCCTTCAGCAAAAGCAATCCCACGGGTGGGTTTGCCTTTGCCCAGGGGAGGAATAACCCAGACCGTCTTTCCTAACATACTCCTTAGATGCACCACAGGGACTTTATCACCCTCTGCAATATGTAACAGTTCTGGCTGGGCAGGGCCAGCTCAATTGGTGGATCCCCGAGTGTTGACTAACCAGGTGGCTTTTGCTAAATGTTTATCCCAATTTTTGAAGGTCCCACCACCCATTGCTTTCAGTGTAGCTTTCAGCAGTCCATTGTGCCGTTCAATCTTTCCAGAGGCTGGTGCATGATGGGGGATGTGGTATACCCACCCGATGCCGTGCTCTTTGGCCCAGGGGTCTATGAGGTTGTTTCGGAAATGAGACCCGTTGTCTGGCTCAATTCTTTCTGAGTGCCATGTCGCCAGAGAACTTGCTTCTCAAGGCCCAAGATGGTGTTTTGGGCAGTGGCGTGGGGTACGGGATAGGTCTCTAGCCACCCAGTGCTGGCTTCCACCATTGTAAGGACGTGGCGCTCACCTTGACGAGTTTGTGGGAGTGTGATGTAATCAATCTGCCAGGCCTCTCCATATTTATACTTCAGCCATCATCCTCCCTACCAAAGAGGCTTTAACCGCTTGGCCTGCTTAATTGCAGCGCATGTTTCACATTCATGGATAACCTGTGCAATAGTGTCCACGGTCAAGTCCACCCCTCGATCACGAGCCCATTTGTATGTTGCGTCTCTTCCTTGATGGCCCGAGGTATCATGGGCCCACCGAGCTAAAAATAGCTCACCCCTGTGTTGCCAGTCTAGGCCCACTTGGGAAACTTTAATCGTAGCAGCCTGATCCACCCTTTGGTCATTTTGGTGTTCTGCCGTGGCTCGACTCTTGGGTACGTGAGCATCTACGTGACGGACTTTTACAACCAGATTCTCCAGCTGGGCAGCAATCTCCTGCCACAGTGCGGCAGCCGAGATGGGTTTGCCTCTGTGCTGCCAGTTGCTCTGCTTCCATTGCTTTAACCACCCCCACAGAGCATTTGCCACCATCCATGAGTCAGTGTAGAGATAGAGCTTTGGCCATTTTTCCCGTTCAGCGATGTCCAAAGCCAACTGGATGGCTTTCACCTCTGCAAACTGACTAGATTCACCTTGGCCTTCAGTGGCTTCTGCAACTCGTTGTGTAGGACTCCACACAGCAGCTTTCCACTTCCGATGTTTTCCTACAATGCGACAGGACCCATCAGTGAACAGGGCATACCTCTTCTCATCTTCTGGTAAATTATTATATGGTGGGGCTTCTTCAGCACGTGTCACCTCTTCCTCTGGTGGCATTCCAAAATCTTTGCCTTCTGGCCAATCTGTGATTACTTCTAAGATTCCTGGGCGATTGGGGTTTCCTATCCGGGCTAGCTGTGTGATCAGTGCGACCCATTTACTCCACGTGGCATCAGTTGCATGATGTGCAGAGGGGACCTTCCCTTTGAACATCCAGCCCAGCACTGGCAGTCGGGGTGCCAGGAGGAGCTGCGCTTCAGTACCAATCACTTCTGAAGCAGCTCGAACTCCTTCGTACGCTGCCAGTATCTCTTTTTCAGCTGGAGTATAGCGGGCCTCAGATCCTCTATATCCCCGGCTCCAGAAGCCTAGGGGTCGACCTCGAGTCTCTCCTGATGTTCTCTGCCAGAGACTCTACACCCCGGCTGCGGTGTAGAGGATGTTTTTCACATCTTGTCCTGTCCGGACTGGCCCAAGGGCTACTGCATGAACAATCTCCTGTTTAATTTGTTCAAAGGCTTGTCGTTGTTCAGGGCCCCATTTAAAACCGCTCCTCTTTCCAGTCACTTCCTAGAGAGAAGCATGGCCAGCAGGTCGAGGGAGGTGATTCTCCCCCTCTACTCTGCCCTGGTGAGACCCCACCTGGAGTACGTGTCCAGTTCTGGAGCCCCCAGCACAAGAAGGACATGGACCAGTTGGAGAAGGTCCGGAGGAGGGCCACGAAGATGATCAAAGGGCTGGAGCACCTCTCTTATGAGGACAGGCTGAGAGAGTTGGGGCTGTTCAGCCTGGAGAAGAGGAGGCTCCAGGGAGACCTGATAGCGGTCTTCCAGTACCTCAAGGGGGCCTACAAGAAAGATGGGGATAGGCTGTTTAGTAGGGCCTGTTGCAATAGGACGAGAGGTAATGGTTTTAAAATAGAGGGGGGTAGATTTAGATTAGAAATTAGGAAAAAAATTTTTGCGATGCGGGTTATAGAACAGTGGAACAGGTTGCCCAGAAAGGTGGTGGAGGCCCCATCTCTGGAAACGTTCAAGGCCAGGTTGGATGAGGCTCTGAGCAACCTGCTCTGGTTGGGGATGTCCCTGCTCCTTGCAGGGGGGTTGGACTAGATGACCTTTGAAGGTCCCTTCCAACCCTAACCATTCTATGATTCTATGATTCTATGATTCTAGAGAGGGCTTACAGTCATACTGTAATTTGGAATATGCATTCTCCAGAAACCCACAACGCCCAAGAAAGCCTGTGTTTCCTTTTTGTCAGTCGGCGCAGCCATAGCAGTTATTTTGTTGACCACATCCATTGGAATGTGACGACGTCCATCTTGCCATTTTACTCCTAAAAACTGGATCTCTTCTGCAGGCCCCTTGACTTTGCTTTGTTTTATGGCAAAACCGGCTTTCAGAAGGATTTGGATTATTTTCTCCTCTTTTTCAAAAACTTCTGCTGCTGTGTTGCCCCATACGATGATGTCATCAATGTACTGCAGGTGTTCTGGAGCTCCACCCTTTTCCAGTGCAGCCTGGATCAGTCCATGGCAAATGGCGGGGCTGTGTTTCCACCCCTGGGGCAGTCGATTCCAGGTGGACTGGACCCCCCTCCAAGTGAAAGCAAACTGTGGCCTGTGTTCTGGTACCAAAGGGATGGAGAAGAACGCACTGGTGATGCCAATGGTGGCGTACCACTTGGCTGCTTTTGACTCCAGTTCATACTGAAGCTCTAACATGTCCGGCACGGCAGCACTCAGCGGTGGTGTAACTTCATTTAGGCCACGACAGTCCACTGTTAACCTCCACTCTCCACTTGATTTTCACACTGGCCATACTGGACTGTTAAAGGGTGAGCGGGACTTACTGATCACTCCCTGGCTCTCCAGTCGACGAATCAGCTTGAGGGATTATGGAGCCTCGGTTGGTGCGATATTGCCGCCAGTGCACTGTGGTGGTAGCAATTGCTACCTGTTGTTCCTCAACCTTCAGTAATCCCACAACAGAAGGGTCCTTTGAAAGTCTGGGCAAGATGGACAGCTGTTTATTCTCCTCCGTCTCCACGGTGGCTACACCAAAAGCCCACTGGTGCCCTTTTGGGTCTTTGAAATACCCACTCCTGAGGCAATCTATACCAAGAATGCACGGAGCATCTGGGCCAGTCACTTTGCCACTCCTTCCCCATCAGACTCACTTCAGCCTCCAATGCAGTCGGCTCTTGGGATCCTCCTGTCGCTCCAGAAATACAAACAGGTTCTGCGCCGTTACAGCTCGCTGGCATTAGGGTACGCTGTGCACCGGTGTCTGCTAGAGCCTTATACTCCCGTGGGTCTGATGTGCCAGGCCATTGAATCCATACAGTCCAATAAACTCTGTTGTCCCTCTCCTCCGCCTGGCTGGAGGCAGGGCCCCTCTAGTCCTGTTTGTAATATTCTCTATTCACTTTCTGTGAATATGAATCAGAAGTCCCTTCCATCGGATCAGAGGTGAGATCAGCCCTTCTGCGCTGTCTGGGGAACTGCCCACCAGAGACAGAGCAGCAGTTTTCCTGGAAGAACCTCCCTTTGTGATTGTTTTACTTCACAACTCATGGACACATGTCTCTAGGGCCGAGGTAGGCTTTCCGTCCCACTTCCTTGTGTCCTCTCCTTGGCGGCAGACAATATCCTCCTTAAAGAAATACCTGTCCCTCACACCTGTCAGGAGTCTCCTCCAGAGGCTGCAGGCTGCTGACTCTCTTCCAATCGCCCTGTCAATGGCCGCTTCCCCAGACAGGGATCCCAGCTGCCTGGCTTCCCTGCCTTCTAATTCCAGGCTACTGGCCCTGCTGTCCCAGCGTCGGAGCAACCAGGTGACAAGTTCCCCTTGGCTGAAATCTTTTCGCAGCTCACTCAGGGACAGGGACCAGGTGACTACCTCTCCTTCTGCCTCTCCCTGTTCTTGAGATGGCCCTGGTTCATCATCATCTCTCACTATGCAAACTGATTTGTTGGTGCATTTCTTATGTACAGGGGCAACTGAAACTGGCGGGGGTTGGTTTTTCGGTTTCTCTTTGGTACTGCTTGCCGAGGTTTGAGTAGCCACAGTGTCTGGCATGGGGGCCGAAGCAATCACAGTGCCCGGAGAGGGGCTGGGGTAGCTGCAGTGCCTGCCGTAGGGGCTGAAGTAGCTGCAGCATTTGTAGCAGGAGTTGGAGTAGCCACAGCGTCTGCTGCTGGGGTTGGAGCAGCCATAATATTTTTAAATAGTTGTCTCAACTTAATCACGATCAAGGTCTGAGATAGCTGCAAGAGACCTGCCGACATGAACACTGTGGCTGGGGTATCCCAGGGGTATTCAAAATACTCAAAAGCTGTTGAAATCAGCTTGGAGAAGTGGGGAAAGCTGTAAACAGATGTTCCCCCCGCGGCCTGGCTTCCCGGAACAAAACAACAGGTATAGTTCCAAACAACACCCTCAAGATGGCTCCCGAAATACCCGGGCAGAGCTGCCTCGGCCTCCTCGCTCTGCGCACTTCCCGCCGCCACTGAGTGCAAATACGAAATCGGTCCCGTTTCCAGTGATCTCGTGAAGCAAACCAGTGCCACACAGCACAGCAGAGCGATACCTTTGATCCAACACACAGCGTTGATAAACCGCACAGAAACACCAACAAACAGCAGCAAGTGAGCTGCTGTCCAATACAGCTCTGAAAACAACTCCGAGAGCAAATAAAACAACTTTGTGCCCAGCGATGACCAAACCGGCACAAGGAGTGCTTGGAACAAATCTGTTTTCAACACACGGTGTTCAGACCTGTCCTCAGCCCTCTGGGACTGACCGGGGGCTCGAACCTTGGATCCTCAGACTGAGGTCTGATGATCTCACGACTGATGTAGTGAGGCCCCTTTGAGCCCCACGTTGGGCGCCAAAAAGACCGTGGTGGTTTGGCCTGGTCACCACACAGCCTCAGGGGATGGGGGAGAGAAATCGGGAAGAAAAGAAAACTCGTGGGTTGAGATAAAAACAGTTTACTAAAATAGCAAAGGAAAGCTACAAAAATAACAGAATACAAGGATATTAATATATACAAAGCATACAAAATAAACATTGCACAATTGCTCACCACCTGATGTCCAAATGACCGATGCAGCCCGTCCCAAGCAGCGATCACGGAAACAACACCAAGCAGCAAGCAAAGGGGTGGGAGAGCGAGCCAGCAAGGGAGAGGGAACGATGCCAGCAAGCGGGGGAGATGGCAAGAAGATGGATGCCAAGGATGCATGCCAGAATGGATGCCCCCTCCCACAGGCAACCCCCACTTCTCTACTGAGCGTGACGTTCATGGCATGGAACACTCTTTGGCCAGTCTGGGTCAATTATTCTGTCTGTCTTTCTCCCAGCTTCCCGCATCTGCACGTTAACGGGACTTTAATGAGACTTGGAAAACCAGACAGTCTCCTTGGTCTCATTCACAACAACTGGTATCATCAGAGAGTTTTATCAACATTCTTCACATATGAAAGCCAAAACACACCGGCTACTGAGAGGAAAATTAACTCCATCCCTGCCAAAACCAGGACACACAACTTGGGTGGTGCAACAAGAGCCCTTATCGGTGAAGGCTGAGGCAAAAAAGTCATTGAGCACCTCAGCCTTGTCCATGTCCCAGGTAACCAGGTGACCTGTTTCCTTCCAGAGGGGGGCTACATTCTCCCTGCACGTCCTTTTATCCCTGAAGGGCCTATAGAAGCTTTTCTTGTTGCTCTGGAAGTCCTTCACTATGTGCCAGCGAGGTAGGGGAAAACCCCTGGAAGTGGTGTTTCTGCCCAGTTTCAAACCGGGGACCTTTCGCGTGTGAGGCGAACGTGATAACCACCACACTACAGAAATGGGGTGAAGTGGGGTTTTGCACCATCTCTCGAGAAGAGCGAACCCCACTTCCCTCTCTGGGTGCTCCCAAACACCCCACACCCCTGTGGGAAATGCACTCCTCTCCCACTTTGATCTCCCAAGCCCAGACCCCAAAACTGCTGTGTCTCAGCCCATTTTCCCAGCCTCTTGCTCTCTGCCTTGTGGGCCATCACCCCAAAGGACAGAGCTGCCCCGCTGCCTGCAAGGGCTGTTCATGCTGGGATGCACATTCACCTCACACACAAAAGGTCCTCGACTCAAAACCAGACAGAAATGGTCTCATCTTTTGCCAGAAATGGTAAAAAATATTCCACTCCACTTGCTTCTGCTGCCCCATCCACAGGCAACGCGTTTGTGCTGTGACCAGGCATTTCCCCTGCTTTGGTGTTGGGCTGGGTTCCTCCAGGACACACCCCAAGAGAAGAGAAAGAGGTCAGTTCTCCACCTGAACGTTCCTGCATTTTTAGAGGAATCAGCCACTCGTACATCAGACGCAAGAAAAGGAGAAAATGTTGTCTTCTGGGGTGTTTTGTGGGTGGTTGAAGGCACGGAGATGAAGCCAGCAGTGGGAAAGTTGGGATTGTACCATCTAGCAAAGGAAAGAGGAGGAAAACATGGCGAGACCCTCTTGTGCACCCAGTGCGACCTCAATAATCTGTGCTTCTCGTATCTGGCGTTATATCTGGGGGAAAATAAAAGACCTGGCAGCTCCCAGGAGGTCCAGTGGTTAGGATTTGGTGCTGTCATCTCTGTGGCCTGGGTTTGATTCCCGGTCAGGGAAAAGTGAATGTGAGTGGTGGGTTTCTTTGTTGGGTTTTGGTTTTTTTTTTTAAAAAAAAGCAACACGACACGCTGGAGGGGAGGGATGCTATCTTTGACAGGCTGGAGAGGTGGGCCTGTGCCCACCTCATGAAGTTCAACCAGGCCAAGTGCAAGGTCCTGCACCTGGGTCATGGCAATCCCAGGCACCCGCATCCTGGGCTGCATCAGGAGAAGCGTGGCCAGCAGGTCGAGGGAGGTGATTCTGCCCCTCTGCTCTGCCCTGGTGAGACCCCACCTGCAGCACTGTGTCCAGTTCTGGAGCCCCCAACACAAGAAGGACATGAACCAGTTGGAGAAGGTCCAGAGGAGGCCACGCAGATGATGAGAGGGCTGGAGCACCTCTCTTATGAGGCCAGGCTGAGAGAGTTGGGGCTGTTCAGCCTGGAGAAGAGAAGGCTCTGGGGAGACCTGAGAGCGGTCTTCCAGTACCTCAAGGGGGCTACAGGAAAGATGGGGAGAGGCTGTTCAGCAGGGCCTGTTGTGACAGGACGAGGGGTAACGGTTTCAAAATAGAGGGAGGAGATTCAGATCAGATATTAGGGAAAAGTTTTTTACACTGAGGGTGGTGGAGCACTGGCCCAGGCTGCCCAGAGAGGTGGCGGATGCCCCATCCCTGGAAACGTTCAAGGCCAGGTTGGCCGGGGCTCTGAGCAAGCTGATCTGGTTGGAGATGTCCCTGCTCCTGGCAGGGGGTTGGACTGGATGGCCTTTGAAGGTCCCTTCCAACCCCAACCATTCTATGACTCTATGACGTGCGGTGCCGTGTCACAAAGACCCCGGGCTGGACCAATGCCCCCGCCCACTTGCCCCCTGCTCAGTGGCGCGTTTGCCACGGATGCTGGAGGATCAGAACGGGCTTTGACTGCACCAACGTCCCCACATCCAGGCATCTCCTTTGCTGCAGCCACTTGTGGTGATGGAGCTGAGGTCAGGGCGCCGCGTGAGGCCACGGTCCCCCCCGGCCCAGTGTCCCGCAGCGGTGCTGGAGCAGGAGGCAGGAGCCTCCTGTGAGCCTCCCCCACAGAAAAGGAGGCGCCAGGGCCCCAGGGAGCAAGGTGAGCGCAGAGCATCGCCCCGGGCACCGGCCAGAGGGGATTTTGGCCAGTGCCCAGCTGAGCGAGCAGAGGCCTCCATGCCCTGGGAACGTGCTCCGGCCTCTCCCCTATCCCGCTGCCGGTATCATCCTCCCCCGGCACCCCTGCGTGGTGCTGGGAGTGACAGTGCCGCCGTCCCCCCACAGCGTGCAGCCTGTGCCATCGGGCAGACTGTGACCCCGAGGTGGTCGGGCAGCTGTGCTGTCAGAATCGGCTCTGCGTCCACGAGAACTGCCTGGTGAGTCCCGGGGCTCCACAGCCCCCAGTCCCCAACAGCCCCTGGTCCCTAAACCCCCCAGTCCCCAGCCCTGCACTGCCAGCAGCCCCTGGCACGTGCCCTCTTTTCCCCTCGTGCAGTACCACGCCAGCGGGCTGAGCCAGAGAGGGGCCGATGAAGAGGGCTTCTACGGCTTCCTCTTCCCCGACATCCGGCAGGAGCTGAAGCGCGTGGCACGGAAGGTGAGGCTGGGGGGCACGTGTCCCCACCGTGGTCCCAATGTCCTGTGTCCGGCATTGCACACGCCAGTAACCCCACCAGGGATGCTCTGGCAGCCAGCTGCCAGGAGCCCCCCAGCTCCTCCTCCACCCAAAAAGGCCCGTTTCTGCAGAAACTGGGGGTTTGGAGGGGAAGGTGGCACGATGTCACGGGCCAGGCAGCCCACCAAAACGTGGCGGGGCTGTGCTGAGGGAGGGCGAACCGGGCTCCCCGGGGCTGTGCGGCGCTGATGCCGTCCACGTCTGTGCAATCCCCAGCGCTGCTGCATCTGCCGGCTGCAGGGCGCCTCGGTCATCTGCCAGCGCCGGCGCTGCCGTAGAATCTTCCACTTCCCCTGCGGCAGCGAGCGAGGCTGCGTCTCCCAGTTCTTCGGGGCGTACAAGTGAGTGGAGCTGCCCCCCGGGGCTGGGGCTGGGGATGGGGCCGGGCTGGAGGAGGCTGGGGCTCAGCTGTCTCCTGCGTCCCACAGATCCTTCTGCTGGAAGCACCGGCCAGTGCAGAGGGTGCGGGCGCTGCGGCAGGAGCAGAGCCTCTGCCTCATCTGCCAGGAGGTGGTGGCGGGGCAGCCCTGCTACGACACCCTGCTCTGTCCCGCCTGCGCCAGCGCCTGCTTCCACCGCCGCTGCATCCAGGTAGGCGGCATCGCCCCCGGCCCCTGGCGTGGTCATCAGCCCTGGTTTGCACCCTGTCACCCAGCTGCGGGGGGGCGAACGGGACCCCTGCGCTGCTCATGCTGATGCCATCTCTACCCCAGGGCCAGGCGCTGCGCTCTGGGCTCTACCACTTCCGCTGCCCTCTGTGCCAGGACACGGCCACCTTCCAGGCGGAGATGTTCCGCCTGGGCATCAAAATCCCTGACAGGTGGGTGCCCTGCCCTCCCCTCTGCCTCCCTCCTCCTGGGCCATGCTCCAGTCCATCCCCTCCACCTGCCCGGCTGCCGGCGGGGTGTCCCCCACGCCCCCGCAGCTGAGCGCTCCCCTGCTCTTGCAGGGATGCTGCCTGGGAGGAGGACGGGGCCTTTGCAGACCATTCCCTGCGGCACAGCTCCTGCGACGCCAGCCAGTGCCTGTGCCCGCTGGGACGGGAGCAGGCGGAAGCGAGTGGGTGAGTGCCGCCGACCGCGGTCCCTGCAGCCCCAGTGAGGAGACGAAGCCTTTGTCTCCTTCTTTGGGCAGGGATGGAGAGCCATCCGCAGGTCCTGAGGGAACTGGCGGATGAAGTTGCCAAGCCACTGGCCATCATATTTGAGAAATCGTGGCGGTCTGGTGAGGTCCCCAATGACTGGAAGAGGGGGAACATAACCCCCATTTTTAAAAAGGGGAACAAGGAGGACCGGGGCAATTACAGGCCGGTCAGCCTCACCTCTGTGCCTGGCAAGGTCATGGAGCAGATTCTCCTGGAAACCATGCTAAAGCACACGGAGAGCAAGGAGGTGGTTGGTGACAGCCAACACGGCTTCACCAAGGGCAGATCGTGCCTGACCCATTTGGTGGCCTTCTATGATGGGGTGACGGCATCGGTGGACAAGGGACGAGCAACGGATATCATCTGCCTGGACTTGTGCAAAGCTTTTGACACTGTCCCGCACGACGTCCTTCTCTCTAAACTGGAGAGACATGGGTTTGATGGACGGACCACTCGGTGGATAAGGAGTTGGCTGGATGGCCGCACTCAGAGAGTGGTGGTCAACGGCTCAATGTCCATGTGGAGACCGGTCATGAGTGGTGTCCCTCAGGGGTCCGTGCTGGGCCCGGCCCTGTTCAACATCTTTGTCGGCGACATGGACAGTGGGGTAGAGTGCACCCTCAGCAAGTTCGCCAATTACACCAAGTTGTGTGGTGCCGTCGACACGCTGGAAGGGAGGGATGCCATCCAGAGGGACCTTGACAGGCTGGAGAGGTGGGCCTGTGCCAACCTCATGGAGCTCAACCAGGCCAAGTGCAAGGTCCTGCACCTGGGTCATGGCAATCCCAGGCACAAGCACAGGCTGGGTGGGGAATGGATTGAGAGCAGCCCTGAGGAGAAGGACTTGGGAGTGCTGGTGGACGAGAAGCTCAACATGAGCCGGCAATGAGCCCTTGCGGCCCAGAAGGCCAACCGCATCCTGGGTTGCATCAGGAGGAGCGTGGCCAGCAGGTCGAGGGAGGTGATTCTTCCCCTCTGCTCTGCCCTGGTGAGACCCCACCTGGAGTACTGTGTCCAGTTCTGGAGCCCCCAACACAAGAAGGACATGGACCAGTTGGAGAAGGTCCAGAGGAGGGCCACAAAGATGATCAGAGGGCTGGAGCACCTCTCCTGTGAGGACAGGCTGAGAGAGTTGGGGCTGTTCAGCCTGGAGAAGAGGAGGCTCCGCGGAGACCTGATAGCAGTCTTCCAGTACCTCAAGGGGGCTACAGGAAAGATGGGGAGAGGCTGTTCAGTAGGGCCTGTTGTGACAGGATGAGGGGTAACGGTTTCAAAATAGAGAGACGTAGATTTAGCTTGGATATTAGGAAAAAAATTTTTACAATGAGGGTTGTAGAACACTGGAACAGGTTGCCCAGAGAGGTGGTGGAAGCCCCATCCCTGGAAACGTTCAAGGCCAGGTTGGCTGGGGCTCTGAGCAACCTGCTCTGGTTGGGGATGTCCCTGCTCCTTGCAGGGGGGTTGGACTGGATGGCCTTTGAAGGTCCCTTCCAACCCTAACCATTCTATGATTCTATGATTCTATGGAGGTTCCCTGGGATGCTGAGCCAGGCCTGGCATGGGGTGCGTGCCGGCAGCTCAGCCCCGGCTGCCAGGGCGGGAGCAGGCTGGAGCTGGGCTCAGCACAGCGCCGGGGCTGGCACCCCGTAGCTCAGGGGCCGTTGGTGGCAGTGGGTCTCGTTGCTCCCCTAGGCCCTGGAGACTTCTGCTCTGCAGCTCCTGTGCCTCCTGCGGGACCCACCAGCTCTGCTCGGCCGTGGCGAAGGATGCTGACTCTTGGGAGTGCCGCGACTGCAGCAACACGAGCAGCGGTGAGGGTTTCAGCTGGGGGGACAGGGTCCCCTGGGCCACGTCTGGGACCTGGGGACAAGCGAAGGCTGTGCTCTGGGGAGGGAGGGCATGGACTTGCGCTCATCATCTCCCTGCCCCTTGCAGTGCCTCCCGTTGCAGCCCACGCAGATTCCAGCCCGCCGGCGCAGGGACCCTCACACAGTGCCCCGGCTGCTGCTGGGGCTGAGGAAGAAGAGGCCATGTCCTGGTTTCGGCAGGGATGGAGTTAATTTTCCTCTCAGTAGCTGGTGTCCCCCTGCAGCCCACGGAGGCCCGAGGAGGAGCAGAGATCCCCCTGCAGCCCATGCAGGACCCCACGCCGGGGCAGGCGGGTGCCTGAAGGAGGCTGTGGCCCGTGGAGGGCCCGCGCTGGGGCAGCCGTTCTGGAGGGACTGCACCCCGTGGAAGAGATGACCCACGCCGGAGCAGTTCCACGAAGGACTGTGGCCCGTGGGAGGGACCCCACGCTGGAGCAGGGGAGGAATGTGAGGAGTTCTTCTCCTGACAACGAAGAAGCGGCATAAAACAACGCGTGATGGACTGACCGCAACCCCCATTCCCTCTTCCCCCCTGTGCCGCTCGGGGGGAAGGTGGTAGAGATAATGTTAAGCCTGGGAAGAGGGAGGGGTGGGGGGAGGTTATCTTGTTCCCTGTCTCGGTCTTCTGCTTTGGTTTTAGAAAGAAATGAATAGTTTTTCCCAGGTCGCGTGAGTCTGTTTTGCCCGTAACGGTAATGTTAAGGATTTCTCCCCGTCCTTATCTCAAACCTTGAGCCGTTTTTCTTATATCATCTCTCCCTGTTCTCTCGGAGGGTGGGGGGAGTGAGAGAGAGACTGCGCAGTCTGGTCCCGAGTGGGGCTGAACCAGGACAATCTCCCAGTTAAAACTGAAGATGTGTGCGAGGGAGAAACCAACGAGCGTCCCCCAGGCTTGTTTGCAGATGATGTATGACAGAGAGCTCAGACCTGACCAGGGCTCTCCAGTGATGATGCCTGTGGTTCTGGAACGGACGACTCCTCGAATTCGAGGACTTCCTGATTCTCTGAACCCCACCGAGGTCCAGCTACAGGGGAAGATACAAAGGACCCCCATAGCAGACAGACCCACAGGCGCTCTGGAGGGAACAGTGACCCCCGATCACAGGAGGACAGGGAGGAAAGTGTGGACACGGGGAGAAGTAGCCCAAGAACTCGTTAACTTTGGGAGGAAGTACGGTCTTGGTGGTGGCTCCGGGCAAAGGGCGGCCGGCGCTGGTCAAGAGCAGTCAGGATTCGAAGTCGGTCCGACCCATTGATCATGGGGAAGGGAGACCCCTCAGCCTTCAGGAATGGTGGCAACTGGAGCTCCAGACTGGCATTCCCCGAGATTCAATGGATGGGCTTCCGACCCAGAAGTTTGAGAAACTGGTACAAACATGGTCGGGGTAAAAAGTTAATTCTGAAACAACCGCTAGTGCCCCACCATTGATCGACCTTGGGGAAGAAACTGATGCAGAAAAGAGGGCGGAAGGAAACTACGTTCCCCATTCCCCGAAGGTGGGGGGAAACAGAGGACGGACTTTTGTAAAACAACTCACCGTAAATATGAGAGGAGATTATTGGTTACAGTGGCTGTAGGGCCACGGAGAAAACAGTAACCTTTCTAACTGACACGGGTGCCCCAGAATCACGGCCTTTTGTCCAAAACCCCCCGGCTTGGTACCTGCCATCTCGGGCCCTGACCACAAACAAAACCCTTCCCATTTTCCAGGAAAACCTGTTTTGGCCGAGCACCCGCCATCGGAACTGTACCACTGGTACCCACCAGCGCTCTGAACACAGATGCATGGAAAGCAAAAGATGCCTTTGGGAAGGAGCATAAAACTAACAGCAGTGGGTTATTCCATCCTTCTCACAACGATCTGCTTCCGCTTCCTTTAAAAAGAGCCGAGTTTGGTTTTTCTTTTCTTTTCCAGATGAAATCTTTTGACGCCAGCCTGAAGAAATATATGAAGCTGCTGACTGCCTGTATGATTTCATCGCCGATTGTTTTATTAATATTTATAGGATGTTTGGCATATTATCACAAACATTGTTTTGGTCGACCATTGTTGCCGCCTTTGATATTTGGGGAAACACCTGCGCCCCTCTTTGGCTTGGGGTGGCAAAATGAATTCACAGCTCTAGGGCAGCAGGTGGCCAACGCTTTTAACCCGACTAATTGTTGGGTATGTGAAAGTCGATTTAAAAATGATTACTAACGAAACGGCCCATGCCTTTGACCTACAGGCAGATCAGGCCACACAAACGCCAACAGCAATATTACAGCATCGCATGGCTCTCGATTATCTGCTAGCCGCAGAAGGAGGTGTTTGTGGTAAACTGAATGGTTCTAATTGCTGTTTAAAAATTGATGAGAGCAGGAAAATTGTTAAACAAATTGCCGCAGGAATACAGGAGCTAGCCCACGCGCCTGACCAGACACGGAAAGGCCGGGACATTGACACACTTTCTTGGCTCCCTGGGAGTCCATGGGTCAAGCGAATCCTATTCTATTTGTTCCGTGGATTCGCCATGCTGATGTTTGTACCACGCACCGTTCCCTGTTCTATACAATTCATTCAACGTGCTGTACCTCGTATGCAGTTTATAACTACTGCCTCACCCCTTGGCGTCAAACACATTTGCTCTGTGTGCCACACCACGCCATCAGCAATATGAATTCTATGAGATGGTTTTTCTTTTGAAACAACCATGGATCCATGGCGTGGTATAGAAACTGACAACAAATTTATAGTGGTGGTATTTATTCGCTGGGCCTAAATATGGGATAGAAGTTTCTAGGCCCAAACCACACACGCGCTCTGGGCTGGAGGCGTGGAAATCCATTTTCCTGCTGCGTATCCAGACCCCAGTTCCCATGACCAGGATCACACAGCCACCAGCTCCACGAGGGCCAGTTCCCAGCCTCAGCAAAAAAGAAAAAAAAAAAAAGGTTGCAAAAATGAGCAAAATGATTAACACCTTGAGGGCGCTTTATTTTGGGGCATTTTTGATGTTGGGCACTGCTATGCTTGTGTTGGTTTACCTGTGTTCAACTTGTGATTGTCCTCGTGAACAATCACCCTCCTCTTCTGATCCCCCAGAGCCACAGGCCTCAAACTTGGCCTGGGACACATTTTTAGTTTGGTAAGATAAAACGTTGTTAATTAGATTTAGAGATGTTAACATAATTTACTCAGATAAGATGTTGTTAAGTAGATATAAGATAAGAGAAAGTGTTAATTAGATTTAGATATGTCCTCCTTTTGAAGGCCCGAATCATCATTTTTCATTGCCAACCTTCATGTTTAGGGCACAAAGCCTCATTTCTTAGTCCAAAGCTGCATCTTCAAGCCACACAATCCTATTTAAAGGGCCCCAAATCCTCAGTTTAGAGACTAAATCATCACTGTTCTGGTTTTGTTTAGTGAGGGGGGCCTAAGGTGGCAGCTTCTATCGGAAACTGCTAGAAGTTGCTCCTCTTTGTTCAGTGGACTCGGCCGGGACGAGGGCGGACCCGCTGCTGGCCAAGGCCGAGCCGATTGGTGTCAGCACGTTCCATGATAACGCCTCTGCGGTAATGCATTTAAGAAGGGGAAAACAGAAAAAAAAGAATTAGAGAAGATGTGAAGGAGCTGAGTGGGGACAGAGAGGGGGAGGCGCGAGCCTCGTGGGCCTTGCAGGCCTCACCCTCTGGCCTCCCGACGGGCGGCGACTGGGCCCGACTGGGCCCGGCCCGGCTGAGAGAAGTGGGGAGGAGAGGAGATGTGAATGAGATGTAAAAACGTCCTGAGAGGCGTCTGCCAGCCTTTTGTGAAGAACTTGTCTTGTGAGAGGAACGGAGACTGCGTAGTTTGGTCCCAATCGGGGCTGAACTACGACAATCATTTTCCGGGTCCAAGGGCTCGTTTCAGCGTCCAAAGGCCCAGTTTTAACATCTGGTCACATGTTTTTAAAGTTCAAACTTCAAGTCTCATTTTTAGGGCCCAAACTCTCATTTTGGTTGTCCAAACAGTCATTTTCAAGATCTAAATTCTCATTTTTAGGATACAAACCCTCATTTAGAAGTTCAAGCCCTACTCCAAAGGTTCAAAGACTCATTTTAAGGGCCCAAAGTATCATTTTTAACGCCTCAACTCTGATTTTGAGCGTTGAAAGGCTCACTGCTATGGTCCAAACACTATCTTTAGCTCCCAAAGCTCGCAAAGACTAATTTGTAGGATCCAGTCTGCAAGAGTGGGGCCCAAAGAAGCCTGCTTTTTGGGTTTTTTTTTTGGTTTTTTTTTTTTTTTTAGAATACAACAGAGCAGAATATTTAAGTTGGAACAGACATACAACGATCATCTGGTCAAACTGCCTGACCAGTTCAGGCCTGACCACGTTAAAGCTCGTTAATACCGACACTGCCCAAGTGCCTCTTAAACACTGACAGGCTTCGGGCATCGACTTCTCATGGCCAAAGTCTCATTTTTAAGGTCCAAAGCCTCATTTTCACTTTCCAAACCTCAATTTTGAGGGCCTGAATTCTCTCTTACAGATTTCAAAGCCTCGTTTTTATGGTCCAAACCTTCACTTTAGGTCCAATGTCTAAAATGTGGCCTGACACCTAATTTTCAGGGTCAAAGCCTCGGGTTTAGTTTGCAAAGTCTCCTTTTCAGAGCCCAAACATTGCTTTAAGACACTGAAGCTCATTGCAGTGTCCAAAGCCTCATTTCCATTTCCAAACCATCCGTTACAGGGCTCCAAGCTTCATTTCTGGAGTCCAACTTCTCTTTCACAGGGCCCTAACCCCACTTTTACAGCTCAAAGCCTTCATTTTAGGAATCACAACATTATTCAGGCCTAGAGCTTCATTTTAAGCGTCTAAACTCTCATTTTTAGGGCAAAGCCCACTTTTTATAGGTCCAAAGATGCACCGAGAGAGTCTGCACTCTCACTTTTGGCCTGCAGGAAAGGCGGCAAGAGTGGAAAAAGCTGGGCACCCTGCAGGGGCGGGGCAGGCTGGCTCCACCAATCACGCCGTGTGGGAGAGCAGCACGTGATGATTGATAAGCTGTCTGACCCGTCATTAGATGGGAGGAGCAAGGGGGAAATCCCAGGCAGCCAATCAGAGGAAGCATTGCCCCAGGTGGAGGGCGGGCACTGCAGCCCAGCAGCCTCACCACCCGGGGACAATCACAGCCAGCATTGCCTCAGGGCAGGACCAAATGGGGGCAGAGTGACAGCCCAGAGGACCAATCAGAGCCAGCATTGCCTCAGGGCAGGCCCAAACGGGGGCAGAGTGACAGCCCAGCGACCAATCCCAGGCGGCATCCCCTCGGGCGCAGGCCGAGCACCGCCCCCGCGCGGCCGGGCCTGGTCAGCAGCTGCGCAGGACGCCAAGGACGCCGTGAGGGTGTGCGGGCGTAGAACTGGCAGTGCCAGCGCCCGGCGAGAGCTGAATCTGCCGCTGCCGTGAGAGAGCGTGAAAGCTGTGTCTGCACAGACAGGAGCAGCAGCAGCAGGGCTGAGGAGAATCCCCGACCCTGGCGGGGCAGGGGCAGCGCGGGGACAGAGGCTGAGGAAAAGGCTGCGGCGCTGAACGCCTCCTGCGCCTCATCTGTGCCGGCGAGCTGTGCTCAGGGTGCCCAGCCCCCGAGCCAGAGACCGGCACGGGGAGCACGATGCAGCCCCCACCCCCCGGGGGAAATGGTCAGCGCCCTGCGACCGCACTGCGACACACACAGATCTGCGGGGCCGGGCGGGACCCGCCCGTTGGGGCTGAGGGTGCTGGCCGAAGCGCTCGGCAGGCCACTTTCCACCACTGCCCAGCAGCCCTGGCTGAGCGAGGA
The DNA here is from genome assembly GCF_036417535.1 of Chlamydotis macqueenii. Taxonomy (NCBI): domain Eukaryota; kingdom Metazoa; phylum Chordata; class Aves; order Otidiformes; family Otididae; genus Chlamydotis; species Chlamydotis macqueenii. Next base: position 45,302,176 of record NC_141561.1, read on the forward strand.
GGCCCCGGCTGACGGGAGGGCAGCACGCGTGACGCCCGTCCACAGGAAGAGCCACAGGAGGATGCAGGGAAGCACAGGCCTGTCAGCCTGGCCTCAGTGCCGGGGAAGGCTGTGGAGCAGATCAGCGTGAGTGCCGTGGCCTGGCCCGGACAGGACAGCCAGGTGAGCGTTGTGAGCTTTTCTTGGCCTCAGAAAGTGTCATGGCTGAGGGAAGGCTGTGGGAACGTAGTCACGGACCCCCGCTGCATGCTAAGTGAAATCATTTATTGTTACAGCTTATGTGCTTATCTACCCTCCCATCGCCCATCCACCCCCAGATGTCCTTTCTCTTGTTTTCCTTCTCTTGGAAAGTCCCTTGTTTCTCATTCTCGTGGCTTCTTGTTTCTCATTCCCGTGGCTTCTGATACTCGTCGTCCCCAACAATTCCCCCTTCTTGTTTAAAGTAATTTTCTACTACAGCATTCTTCTGCTGTTACAGACATAACAACTGCAGCAACCTCCTTACCTACAAAGCCAGTGACTAGTTTTTTGCAAGCCTCTGTTGAAACAAGCCATAAGTTCTGCTGACAATGTCTTGTATCCTAAAGCTTCCCTTCTCCTGCCATGGCTTCTTCCTGCGAGCAGGATTGTATCCCTCCCCCAAGGACGGTGCGCTTTCACTGGCACCGTACTGGCTGGAGAAATACCCACATCTCCCCTGCTTTGTTTCTGAGAAGAGGCTTGTTCCAAGGCTTTGTCTATTAAAGTCTGCACACATTTCCACACGCACGGAATGCAGATCAAAATGCACATCTAAAAGGAATGAATGAGCATCCTACAGCTACTTGTAGTAAGCTTTTGTCAACCCACCAAAAAGATTTCTGGATACATCAAAGCCATCCCTTTGTTGCCGTTTCTGTACTCCTTTTTGCAAGTTTTGAATGCTTTTGTGAATGGATTCCGAATGATCAGACAGATTCACGCAGCAAAGCCCATCAAAATCCTGGCAACCGTGATTTTGTGCTCATAATAAAAAATCTATTGCTGCTCTGTTCTGTTACCACCCCGACTACACCGGAGACACCGCCGAGCAGGAGGGTGCTTATCAGCAGGGTCAGGGCAGAGAAAGGAGGCAGGCGCAGCACCTTCAGGGCTCCCCTGTTGTTCGCAGAGTGCGCTCTGGGCCCTGTCTCTCTCCTGCGCCCCGAGCCGCCTCTGTTTATCCCCTCGGCAGATTCAGAGGAAGAGTACTGACCAGACGCTGCTGCACGCGTGGCCAGCGCACGCAACCAGGCCTGTCAGATGTGCTCTGCAGGCTGACAGCGGTTCTGTTTTGTACAGTAGCGTCGCGTGCAGCACCTGCATCAGTCAGCAGCGCTGACAGCGCCGATGCAGTTGCATTTGTTTGCTTAGCAAGCCAACAGCCCAATTTATTTAGCGTAGCGAAGCCTGGGCACTTGCCACACCAAGTGCAAAGACTGGAGCAGCAATAATTTCACTTGGGTTCCCAAACTCTGTATTGTCTTGGCAGTCAGATTCAAAGCTACGTGTACTTCGTTTAGGTCTTTTACGCTGTAAAATCACTGCGTTATTGGGTGTAAACATCCCCAAGGTTCCCATGGTGCAGGGCCCCCCATATGGGAGGGCATCCCTGCCCACGCACGGTCCCCACATATGAAAAACCCCCCATCAGGGCGGGCACTGGAGTAGTGCTGGGTTTTGATAGTTCCCTACACATTTCTGCTTTCCGTGACTGATGTCCACGGAGCTGCCACACAGCTCGTTAACAATCCGACGAACGCGAGGCAGCCTGGAGCGCCGGTCGTACCCGTCGCGCAGGGATCCACGTGTTCACTGCTGCTGTAGAGACACAAGCATATCCTTTTCCCCACGTTACAAGAGGGAACGGTCCTTCCCAGTTCCCTGCTTCCAGATTCTGAACCATCCCCGGAGCTTGCCCTCGGATGGCCTCAGGTACAGGAGACGATCCAAAATGTTTCTGTATTGGGGAAGAATTGTCACTCCAACCATTTAGACAACTGAGCACATACATTGCTTTCGCTGACTTTTCGTTTGCAGATCTCCCTTCCGTTCCCCCTTCTTGTTCTAACAGCATATTTTTAAGTGTGCCATGGGCGCGTTGAGTGACGGCCTGTCCAGTGGGGTTGTGCGGGATACCAGTAACATGCTGGGTGCCCCACAGAGCAAGGACGTTTTGGACTGCGCGAGAAGCATACGCTGGCCCGTTACCTGTTTTGACACGCGTGGGAACCCCCATGAAAGCAAACGCTGACGTCCAGTGTTGGCAAACATCTTGAGCACGTTCTCCTGCATGAGCAGAGGCAAACAATAAGCTGGGATGGGTGTCGATAGTTACATGCACATATTTGTGTGGGCCCAATGACGGGACGAGAGTTATATCAGATTGCCACAATTCTTGAGAGCACAAACCGCGCGGATTAACCCCATATCAAGGGGGCGTAACTGTGTTCTGGCAGCTGCTTCAGGAACGCACAGTTGCCCGAGCTTGTTCCCGTGTCAGCTGTAGTTGTCGTTGAAGGGCTGCAGAGTTTTGGTGATAAAATTCATGGGACAGCTCAGCCTGCGTGAGTGTGTTTGGAACGAGGGCCGCGTTAGTGAGAGCATCTGCTCTCGCGTTACCTTCTGTGACAGGTCCCGGTGCTGCAAAACTTCTGAAACAAATGGTGCAAAACCTTCGAAGTGTTGCAAACCCCTTATGAATACCAGCTCGCTGCTAGGAAACCCCGTACCCTTCCATCTCGATCTGGGTATCGAGGACTTCAATCAGCAGAATTATAATTAATAACAATATCAATGGTTAATAATAGGAGAATACTTAATCAATGTGATTCTGGAATATAAATGTAGAGTGATTTTACTAACCATAGAAATATAGGGTTAAGTTTTATATATGAAGTATCCTTACCTTAAGGAACATAAAACTTCCTTATCTGAGAAGGATGGCACCTCCTTATCTTAGATAATTGGCCCATTGTGTTGGGGAAAGTTTGGGGGTGGTAGAACGAGGCCCAGGTAGGTTGTTTGGGCTCTAAGCCATCACTTTTAAGCCAGAAGATTCAAGGAAAAGATGACCTTGTTCTCAGGACCACATACGGAGATTTCAAGAATGGGTTCGACCGACGAATTTGAGGAGGGGGTGTCCTGATGACCTCCGAGACCACCAGAAGACCCGTGACTCAAATTACTGAGCATGCGCGAATGGGAGGAGATGTATTATAATGATTTCTCGGAAAGTTGATGTTTATGCGTGACATTTCTCGTAAATCTATTGAATATGTATATCAAATGTGTATTTAACTGTGCTGTTGGATGAGACAGGCGTGCACGCTGGGTGGAGCGATCCCCGTGTGCCCAGCGCTGCAAGAAAGAAGTGCCTGCTTCTTAACTTCTCATTGCTGTTAAGGAGTTCTATTCCGGATTTCGGTAGCAGCCCGAGTCACAGTACCAGCCAGCGCAACCCCCCAGACGAGACACTGTCCACGTGGACGGAAAACAGGTCACAGGGACGCGCTGGAGGAGCCCAGCGCTCGGCCCTGAGGGGCAGATCCCAGCAGAGCCCTACGCACAGAGCTGCGAGCCCCGCGTGCTCCCCTTGGGCACAGCTGGGAGCGGTGCCCGCCGGACTCCCTTTCAAAGCCCCCCAGCAACAGCAGCTGCTGCCTGCACGCAGCCTTGGGCCCTGCCCTCACACGCTCCCCGCAGGCAGGGGCTGTGTGGGACCCCCAGCTCAGCCCCCAGGAAGCCAGCAGACCCCCTTGGACCCATCTCAGTCCTGGCTACGCCCAGCAGAGACAAAGTCTCCGCGGACACAAGGATGACCTCTGGACGGAGAAACAGGCAAGGAGGGAGCAGAGCAGGCACATCCCGACACCCGCACGGCCCTGGCCAGAGCCACGCACAGAGGTGCTGAGCGCGGCGCCGGGAGCAGGACAGGCGGGCGCTGCTCCTCCCCTGCCGCCCGCCGAGCCGGGCCTCCCCACTCACAGGTCTGGCTGTGCTCCCTGGAGAGCAGGTAGTTGGCGAGCGGCGGCGTGTGGGTCAGGCACTGCAGGCCGGCGTTGAGGAAGCAGGTGTTCCCCACGTTGTGCAGCCCGGCGCCGACTGGGTACATCTGCTCCCACTCCATGGAGAGGCGCTCCGCAGGGAAGAGCACCTTCTGGGGTGCGGGGATGCCATCTCCCACGCTCCCCGACTCACGGCCGCTGCCTGCGGGGAGAGGGGCGGTGAGCCGCAGGGCTGTGAGCGCGGGGAGGCTCCCCCTCGCCCTCTCTGCCTACCCTGCTTGCCGGGCAGCCCCTCCTCAGGGCCGCGCTGGCCGTCAGCGGCCTCAGCCTGGGGGCCGAGCAGCGGGTAGAATCATAGAATCATAGAATCATAGAATAGTTAGAGTTGGAAGGGACCTTCAACGGTCATCTAGTCCAACCCCCCTGCAAGAAGCAGGGACATCCCTGACTAGATCAGGTTGCTCAGAGCCCCATCCAGCCTGGCCTTGAGCGATTCCAGGGATGGGGCATCCACCACCTCTCTGGGCAACCTGTTCCAGTGCTCTACAACTCTCATTATAAAAAATTTTTTTCTCATATCCAATCTAAACCTACCTCCTTCTAATTTAAACCTATTACCCCTTGTTCTATCACAACAGGCCCTACTGAACAGCTTCTCCCCAATTTTCCTGTAGGCCCCCTTGAGGTATTGGAAGACTGCTATCAGGTCTCCCCGGAGCCTCCTCTTCTCCAGGCTGAACAGCCCCAACTCTCTCAGCCTGGCCTCATAGGAGAGGTGCTCCAGCCCTCTGATCATCTTTGTGGCCCTCCTCTGGACCCTTTCCAACTGGTCCATGTCTTTCTTGTGTTGGGGGCTCCAGAACTGGACGCAGTACTCCAGGTGGGGTCTCACCAGGGCAGAGTAGAGGGGCAGAATCACCTCCCTAGACCTGCTGGCCACGCTCCTCTTGATGCAGCCCAGGATGCGGTTGGCCTTCTGGGCCGCAAGGGCGCATTGCCCACTCATGTTGAACCTCTCGTCTACCAACACTCCCAGGTCTTTCTCCTCAGGGTACTTGCCCCGCAGCTGCTCCCACGTGCAGGAGGAGCCGCGGCTGGCGGGCTCCAACTCCATCTCCTGCATCAGCGCCTTCTCCACGAGGCAGCCGGCAGCCCACCCAGCTCCCCCTCCTCGCCCGCCTCCCTGCGGCCCAGCTTCAGCGCCTCCTCCATCTTCCTCCCGGTCAGGATGGTCCAGTCCAGTGGCCCTGGCTGCACAGCCAGCAGACAGGTGACCGGGCGTGGCCGGACTGTTCTGTTTGGTTCCGCTCGTGGCGCCAGGCAGCGTCTTGTCGGGGCAACGGAACGTGGCCTAGAACCACCGCTGGCCCAGCCCCTCTGCTTGGTGTCCCTAAAGCCCTGGCGGAACGCTGAGGCCGGGGCACCGCAGTCGCCGTAGCCACCAAACACACCGGCCTGGCAGCGCTGTGTGCTAGACAGGGAGCGGAGGCTGAGCCGGGGCTGCGTGCCCCAACTCAGAGCAGAGCCCACGGCCCTGTGTGCTGCGGTAGGCGCCGCTGCCGAGGACACACCGCCTTGCCCTCACCATGTCCTGCCTGCACTATAAGTTCTCCTCCAGCCTCAAGTACCACACGCTCATCTTCAATGGCCTGCACATCTCCCTGCGCAACCTCAAGCGCCAGATCATGGCCCGGGAGAAGCTGAAGGCGCCCAACAGCGACCTGCAGATCACCAACGCCCAGACCAAAGAAGGTGCGTGGGGGCGGCGGGCGCGGGGTGGGAAGCGACAATGGGATTCGCCCTCCATCCCTAGCTGGGACTTGTGCTGGGAGCCCCACAGAGCTGTTCCTTCCTCGCGGCTCTTCTGACAACCACCGCCAGAGCTGTGTTTCAGCCACACAGCCAGGCTACAAGTGCCCGCGCTTCATGTGCAACGTGGAGAGCTCACTAAGGTTTTGCTTTCCGGGAATTCTTCAGGGAAAATGATACGGAAATGTGGGAGGATATCTGATAAGAACAGGCTTGCCAGATTTCTTTGAAATCTGCTGGAGGAAGCTGAACGGGATGGCAATGGAACAGGTGGCTGGCTTGAAGAAAAACAGCGGGTTTGGTCACTTAACTTTGCCTTCAACTTCTTGTACGCCGCGGCACTGGAAAACTGGTTCTGTGGCTGTTACAGAAACTGCTCCCCAGCAACATTTTGGGTCAAGAGTGCAGCTGTGAGTTGGAATCTCAGCAGAGCCCTTAAAGCCATCGTGCACTTGAGTGTTGGCTGCCTCTGAAGGACAGTTTGGCATTTCTTGTTAATAGAACTGCTGCTGTACACCAGGGACACTGCCACGCAGATGCTATGGAGCATCAGTTCATCATTCATTTCTAACCGTGGGTGGTTTTTTCCCTGATAGTGCACGGTAACGGTGTCGGGCCGGTACTGAAGTTTTGTGGCAGAACATTTATGGTGAATATAAGCAAGAAGGATTCTTAGAGAAGTCATAAATTCATTTAAATCTGCTCAATTCTTGGAGCTGATAATGGGTTTGTATTACTTAGTATGATGTTTCTGTTTGGTGATCTGCCATCTTGAGGAGGTTAAATGTAATTGGAGACTTTGGGATGGGACTTTTCAGAAATAAAGAGACTTGTAAATTGTTTTCACTTTTTAAACATTATTTTTTTCCTTTAGTTCCCTGGCACCCTTACATCAGTCTTTTCTTTAGAATGTGTTCTACTGTTTTTTTCCTCTTCCTGATTTTTGTGTTTAAACTTAAACAGAATCGTATGTTCGCTGCGGGAAGTGTAAGTTCAGCCCCAGCCTTTACAGTGGTTGGACATAAAGCTCGCTGTTGATCGACAGGCAGTGAAACCATTTTCAGGAGAATGTTTGTGAGGAGACTCAACAGCACAGTATTAGGGGTCTCAGGAGGCCAGTGGATGCCATGACATATGTAGGTGGGGACACATTTCAGAAGGCTTTGGTTTTCCTGTGGTGTTGAATAAAACTGTCAAGAGCTTTTGAAAAATGTCTGATTTGCTTTAAGGGCTTTTCTGCAGAAGGGTCTCTGAATTTTGTCTTTATTTGCTAAGGTACTTTCAGCTTCACAAACGCAAGCAGGCTGAATGGCCAGCTGGCTGACACCACTCCTGTAACAGCTGGGTCTGTCTCAAACGGAGCCTTAAAACCAGAATGTTGGATGCTCATAGCCCGCGACGGAGCCCAATGATTCGCTCCAAAAGAAGAAATGTTTTGAAATGGGGCAAAGAGGTAGATTCTGTTATAGCAGGTGAGGAACAGAAGGTCAAGTTTCAGAACAAAAGTTGATGCTCATCAGTATGTTACCCCATCAAGTGTTCCTCCAACAGACTTCGCACCAGTTGTCCAAGGTGTGTTGCATTGTTTCTGTACGTAATCAGCCTGCAGAGAAGAAAAAGTCTCTGCTTCACTGGGTTCTGTTAAGTGTGGTGCTGCCTAAGGGTGAAGTTGAAGGAGGAATCTGCTTCGTACTTTACAGAGCATCCCTGCTGTTTAACAGCGGCAAGATCCTCCTCTAGGCAGGGTGTGTTGCATGAGTGTCAAATGTTAAAGTTGGTCTGTTAGTGACACAGATGCTTCCGGAAGCTTTCGTAAGGGTGTTTTCATGGGAAAACGCAAAAATCCCCCAGTGGTTTTCAGGGCCAAGCTAGGGAATACATTTCAGTGTAACAGGTCTGTGTGCCAAACTGTTGGTCTGTGTGCATAACGGTGACTTTCAGGTTTTCTTAATCAGCTGCAGATGCCTAAACTCACCTTCAGAAGAGGAAGGGAAAATCTAGACCAGGATCTTCTGCCTAAATGGGATGTTTGGCGCTCTTACATGTGGACATCAAGTATGGTTTTTGTGTCACTTTGTCTGTGCAGGAGTCCTGACTAAATGTGGAAACGATCTCGGAAAGAGCAAAGTGACACTTGAGTGAAGATGGCCTGCTTGTTCAGAGAACTCGAACCCTTTCCAGCTCAGTCACTGTTGCTTTCCATAATGGCAACCTAGTGACAGAAGCAATGCTAAGGTAAGCTCAAAGCAAGCGGGGTTTTAAGAGCCAGTGGGAAGAATGGTATGATGGACTCGTGTTAAGACACTAGGAAGGCAAAATGGACAAAGGCAAATGGGCAAAAGCAACTTCAGCTAGATCAGGAAAGAACCTCATGCACTGGCAGACTCTCCTTTAGTGACCTTTCAGACCATGTTGCTGTTGGCATTCAAACTCTTTTGAAAGAATCAAACAGAAATCGCTGCTTGTGTTTGATTCTCAAACCTGCAGATTTCTTGAGATGTCCTGTTAGTGTGTTGAGACGATAAAAGCGGGATCTTACATATAACATTTGGCTTTTCAATCTGTACAGGGATCCTCTGAATGCTACGGAATTGCGTATTAATGTACATTCTTACAAATTGACTGATTTTTTATTTCTGTATTGCTTTCAGAATACACAGATGATGATGCCTTGATTCCGAAGAACTGCTCGGTAATTGTGAGACGAATCCCTGCTGGAGGAGTTAAAGCTCCCAGCAAAGCCTCTGTCCCGTGAGTGTCCCTAAAGCATTGTATTCTTTGGTAGCGGGTGCAGTCTGTTCACTTTTTCCTGGATATTGGCGTACAGAGGCATTCAGATTTCTCTTTCCTGTTAAAGCTGCTGTTAATTTTTGTTGTGATGGGGTAGGTTTGAATGTCCCAAAGCAGACGGACATTTTTAAGCCTGCTGGGACAGTACGTTTGTCACAGGACTCCTAAATCACACCAGATCCTAGGAACTGCTGTCAGGTGACATTTCTACTCCTGTTTTCAGCCCATACAGCAGATGTAACACATTTGGTATTTTTGGCGCTGCCATGGCTAAATATGGTCAGGTGACTGATCTTTTTGCGCTAAGTACACTTGCCCTTCGCAGTGTCTAGGCCATCACTGTTCTTTCTTAGAAACTCAGTTCTGTATCTGGTGCCTGTTTGTAACACCAGGGATCTACAGCTTGGCTACAGTTACCTTCCTGGTTTGATGGCTGGTTATTTAAGAACAGGACACTGTAGCACAGATTTCCTGGTTTTGATACTTAGAGAGCAGAGGCAAAATACCTGAGGACTTCCTCTTGCCCTGTTGTGTTCTGTCCCTGGAAGTCTTGGAATAATTTGTGACAGAGTAGAATTGGGATGTTTGTGGTTGTTTTTAGTGGCACTGGATGTTCCAGGAGAGAACAGTTTATGTATATGAATAAATTCCCACATTCGCTGGGCTATCAGTACATAAGGTGCTGATGTTGAGGCTTTATAATCTGTTTTCACTGCTTTCTGTGGGGTACAAGTGCTTTATTTCAAGTTCTGATCTCCTTTCTTTCTTTCTTTTTCTAGAAGTCCAGCTGAGCCAGTGAGCGGAACACCAAAAGCAGTATGTAAAAACACACTCTCACACTTGTTCCTACACACCGCGCTTGATTCCATACCCACATACACACATACTTGTGCACTTTATATAAAACACACACACACCTGTGTCATTTTTGCCATTTTCACTTTGTGTCCTTCGCTTTTGTTTTAAATACTTTTTTTTTTGCCTAATGCAGTTTACAGACGTTATCAAAAACCACTGAGAAACCACTCTTGTTAAAGTTGGTGCTGTTCCTTACATGGGACTTGAGGTTCCAACAAATACCAAACCCAACACATCCCATCCATGTTGAGAACAGTTCTGTGAGGCTAACTGATTCCTTTTCACGACCTTCAATACTTGGGTCTTTATTCCTAGAACTGGATAATTGAAGTGATGTTGGTTGGGCCCCTCTGAGGGCTTAAACGTCTCTAATAGATTGCGGTGGATTTAACTCTCGCTGCGACACAAAGTGGTCTTCTACAGCTCTGCATTTGATCTTTCCACTTTATCTGATGAAGCAGTTCAGTTTAGCAGTTTGTCTGCAAATGAAAATATCTAAAACCCAGTGTGGAGATCTTGCTGCAGGGTTAGAGCCGGGAGCTCCTGTGGGTAAAATACCCGTCGCTTTCCTGAACTTCTGCCTGCAGCACATTTTTGGATCTGGGTGACTTCAGGGTTGATGCTGCTTTAATTTCCCAAAGGTGAAGCCTTTCTTTAGTGTACCGCCACTTGGAATTTACCTGTGGAGAAGGGACAGCATTTTTCTTCAGAGCTGACAGCACTGCCATTCGGCTGCTGAAGTATAAAGAAGTAACAGAAGGAGATACTTGACTGGTGATGGTCGAGATCTTGATTTGTCACTCGGGTCAAATAGTATGGGTAAGTATGCATTTCAAAATAGTCCTGATAGCAGAAAAGTTACTAGGTGGTGTTTTGTATTTTTCACCTTTCTTTTAAGGAAAACTCCTTTTTCTTCACTGGAATGGTGAGAGGTGTTCCTCTAACCCTGGATCATTGGATCTGATCATGGATAACATGTTAGGGTCACCTAATACAGACATTTATGAACAAAGTATACGCTTTTCTGCATGATTTAAAAAAAAGTTGTAACTAATTTTAATTTTGCTGCTTATAGATACCTGTTTAGAAGAAAGGTGTGCCACCATGTTCTGGTTATACGGCCATGCTGCAAAGGCCGTCAGGACACCTGTGTTTTGTATGAGCAGCTGTTTCTGCGCAAGCGCAGCCAGCACCGTGCTGCTCTTTACAGCAGTGGGTGAGTGCTGGTGTCGTTGGCTGTGTGGGCTGAAGGGTGTTTCTAAAGTGTGTCAAATAATTCCCCGTTACACAGACTGCCAACCTGGCTGAAGCCAGTGCCACCGAAGAAGAGAAGATAAAAGCTATGATGACGCAGTCTTGCCGTGAATATGATCCAGTCAAGTAGGTGTTGATAATGTCAAATGTGTTCTTTGGAGCCTGTGGACAAATTGTAGAGAGACACATGCATACCTTTTTGGTTTTTTTTTCCCAAAAAACTTCTAGTTACGTGAAGAATCCCTTGGCTGCCCCTCCACCATCATATACTTGCTTCCGTTGTGGGAAACCTGGCCACTACATAAAGAACTGCCCAGCACATGGGGTAAGACTGTGGGGGACTTGTGGTGTTACTGAGCTTTTAATTTTTGTGCCTTGGCACTTACACAACAAATCCGTGAATGCTCAAGTTAAGAGTACACACCTTGGAGCCGCAGGTGGCCTGAGGCTTTAAACTGGGAGAGCCTGGCCGGGGATCCCTCAGTGGGCGTGACGTTACTTTGGGGAGGCTGTATGGGGCAGAAAGGAGCCTGAGGTGTGAGGCAAAGGGATGCGCGTGGCCCACTTTTGCTGGCCATAACAGCGCGAAGCGAATGAGGAAGGCAGGTGGGTGAAAGCGGGCAGGCCAGGAAATGCTGGCGACCCCACTTTTCTCGAAGCAGAAGGCAAGTAGCCATAGCGAGCCGTGATTGCGGCATCTGCCCTGACAGAGACCGGCCCTGCGCTGTGACTTGGGGAAGCAAGGTCTGGTGGCAGGGCCCAGGAGGCGAGGGCTGCTAGCGAGGGCAGGGTGAGGGTTTGTGGGGACAATCCCTATGATGGATGACGACCCTTATGACAACGCCTTGGGAAAAAGGGACGTGGTCGCAGACGTCGGATCACTGGGAGGTGCGGATCCCCCAGGGCTTGGGTGATGGGGGAGTCAGACACCCATGGAGCTGTGGTGTGCCTAGGGGAGCTGAGCGAGCAGCTGAAGTCAGAAGTGGAGCAGAACATCTGCCAGGTGAAACAGCAAGAGCAGGAGCTGCACCTGCTTAGAAGGGAGCTGCTGGAGATGTCCATGGTGATGAAGGAGAAGGATCGAGCTCTGCAAGCAGCAGCTAACGAGTTAAGGTACATGCAGCCGTGAACTGGGGCCTTGGCCAAAGCTGCTTAGTGGATTCCCAGCAGCTGGTGGCATTTTGGGACCTCCCCGGGAGCCAAAGGTGTGTGTGAGAGCCGCGGAGCGGAGCTCAGCGATGGGGGCTCTATGCAAGCGCCACGTGAACTGAGATAGGAGTTGAGTGGAACGCGTGCCAGTGGCCGTGTGTTGAAGTCTCCACGAACTGACCTGAACGTTCCCACCCACACCGCGACAGTCACCGACGGGTGCCCGGGGTGCTGCTCTCCGCAGGCTGTTTGGGCAGCTGCTGTCCGTCACGGTGTCCCTCAAGGGTCTTGTCTCTTGGCACAGGCAAGCCCAAGCAGAGTGTCAGGCGCTGAGGGACGCCTCGCAAGAAGCGGTGGTGAAGGTGGAAGAGGCTCCCGGGATACCGGCGAAGGTGGCTGAAGCCTTTAGGAGGGTGAGTCCGTGCGGAGGCTGCCGAGCTCTGGGTTTGCTGAGGGTATCGATGGCGCACGTGGTGTTTGTCAGTGTGCCGGTGAGAGTGGCCAGTGCCCCAGCCCGCCTCAGGCATGCTCCGAGCTGGCCGAAGGCAGGAGCGGGGCTGCCTGTGCCACCCACGAGCCGCGTCAGCCGCGCTCCTGCACGGGCATTGCCAGCGGGTGAGGAGCTGGGTGTGGGCGCAGCGCTTTGGAAGCGCGAGGTGTGGTGTGTGCGGATGGTTGTGCTAATTGCCAAGCAGAGGCGGGGGCGACGGAGGGGAAGATCTGCAAGCGTTGGCTCCTTTTCCCAACCTTGCTGGTGGGATTGGCACCACAAAAGCAGTGACAGGGCTGAGCGCGCAGGAGCAGGGGTAGCGTGTTGCACAGGACGGGAATGGAGGGACTGTTGTCCCCCGCGCTGAATCCCCTTTTGAGTTCCCTGGCACGGGAAAAGGGAAGAACTGCAAGGTGACTGCGGCAGCAGCTGGAGGGACTGTAGGCATCGTACATCCTGTACGGCAAGGGTGGCAGAGGGCGTGCCAGCGAGGAAGGCTGGGTGCCAGGCGGTGACTCGGAGCCTGACGCTGAGCGGGAGGTAGCGCCTGTCCTGGTGCGCACGTAGCGATGGGGAGGGGAAGCGCCGGGCGCCAGAGCTGCAGCCCAGCACAGCTGTTGTTTGAGAGCAAAGGGCGGGGCGACAGCGGCCAGAGCCGAGCGGGGAGCTTGCAGCAGTGGGCAGGGTGGGATGAAGGGCCTCCCTTCTCCTGAGTGTCTGGATGTTTGGGGCGGTGCAGCAAGCAAAGGAACTGTGGGGGTCTGTGTGCACGGGTGTAGTGTAGAAGAGAATCACGCATGCCATTGGTAGGACATCATCGGTAGAGCACTGGCCCAGGTTGCCCAGAGAGGTGGTGGATGCCCCATCCCTGGAAACATTCCAGGCCAGGTTGGCCGGGGCTCTGAGCAACCTGGTCTGGTTGGAGATGTCCCTGCTCCTTGCGGGGGGGTTGGGCTGGGTGGGCTTTAAAGGTCCCTTCCAAGCCAAACCATTCTCTCATTCTGTGATCACGTAGAAAGGCAGGCCACCGAGCGGATCGGTGTGCCTGTGTCCAAGGGAATAAAATCCTCTGTGGTGGCGCCAAGTGCCAGAGAAAAACACTGAGGGGGCTGCTGAGAGCCAAGCGCCGTCCCTCTCCCAGCTCTCCGGAGCGTTTGCAGGGCTGATGCCCTTGGTGGCGTGAGGCCGGCACAGAGGACCACGGAAGGGGTCTCTGCTGCCGCTCCTCTACCCCACCAATCTGCCAAGAGACTGTGGGGAGAGACGCCCCACGGGCTTGGCTCTTGGCACCTGCTGAGGGCGCGGCATCTTTCAGCGTGGCGGTGTCTAAACCGGGGTCAAGCTGAGCTCGTGTTGAGCCGGAGGCGATTTGGGCGAGAACTGACTGGGCTGCTTCTTCCTGCAGCTGGTGTGGGCCTTGGTCAACCTGGGCAGGAGGTGCCGAGGCCAGAGGCACGAGGAAACGATCCAGCGCCAAAAAGCAGGCATGGACGAGCTCCGGGGCAGACTGAAGATGCTGGAGGAGAGTCAGTCCTCAGGTAAGTGAGGCTGTCACGGCTGTAGGGGGAAGAGGCATCCGTTAGGGCCTGACAGGTGTGGTGGAGCCCATAACGCGGAGGAGGGGGCAATGGGCCATGCCAGGGGCACAGGCTCCTCACGTGCATGGGGCTCAGGCTGTTCCTGTGCAAAGGCAGCTCTCCCGTGCGTGGTAGTGTGCGCAGGTGCTAGGAAAGCGTTGCAGAAGAAAAAGCGCCAGGCTTCAGAAAAGCGCGTGGTGCCGTGTGAGGAGGTGGCGTTGGCAGGAGGCGGCCGGCGAAGGGCTTGGCAGCAGGAGCTGCCGCGCTGTGGGAGCCAGCAGCGAGCAGGCGCCCGGCGCTGTGCGTGAGGGCTCCCGCGCTCGGCTGCTGCGCTCCTCGAGGCAAGCGAGAGCAGCCAGCGCCTCAAGGAACAGAGCCGTGGGTCTCGTAAAGCCTTGGGATTAGCATGCGGTGTGAGAGTCCTCTGCCAGCCTCGGCCATTCTCTTTCGGTCCCTCTCCATAGGGTCTCTCCCTGTACGGAGAGCAGTGTGGACAAGCGGTGCCATCGCTGGTAGAAGCTCCCAAGCAGAGGAGCGGTGAGGGGTGCAATCTCCGACTTGTCCCCCAGGGAAGTAGGGTTGCATCCTAAATATGTAGAGAAAGCAATGGCCAGATGCTCGGGTAGTGATATCTGCAGGGCGGGCGTGTACGGGCTGTTCTCCGTAGCCTGTGCCCGTCTCCGAGCCCGGGCAACCCGGCGAGGCTCCAAGGGGCCGAGCTGGGAAGGCGCAGCGTGTCGTACGGAGAGCGGCACATCGTGGTGGGTGTTTGTTTGCCTCCAGCTGGCGAGAAGAAGGGTTCAGAGCCGTGTGTGGTCCTGGTGAAAGACTTGCTGGGGAACGTAGTGCGAAAAAAAAGTCTTGTGAAGGAGCCGGCACCGGCGCCAGGAACAGCACCAAAGCCCGCCAAGGTGAGAAGGCAGGGCGTGGTTTATGGCGCCTGCGGCCTCGATGGGAAAACCAGGATGCCTGGAGCTGGCCAGGGTGGGAGGCTGCAGACCGCGGCGTGGCCAGGGCAGCCTGTCCCGTGCAGTGGAAGGCAGGCGCACAAGGCAGCTCAGCCCAGCGCCAGGCAGTGCGGTGGCTCCATTGCTCTTTCCCTGTCTGCGCAGGCTCCTGACGCCGTTCCTCACGAGGGCTCGTGCGAGGCTGCTCATGGGGCGACAGGCTCGGCGGTGGCTAAGGCGGCAGAGCTCAGCGAGAAGACGGTAGGTCAGCGACAGACGTGTAGAAACAGTACCCAGCGCTCGTAGAGGGGAGGGTGGTTTCAAACGCGTTTCCGAAGTGAGCGATGGGCGCAAGGGCTCTTGCGGGAACGTGGGTGAGGCCAAAGTGTGGATGGCAGGTCCCGGGGCACGCCGGGCGTCTGCCAGGGCGTCTGGGGATGCCCGGACACGCAACAGCACATCCTTCTCCCCTTCCCATCTCAGCTCTCTGGGGCTGTTACCCTCAGGGAGTCGGGGCTGATCCTTGAGGAGAGGGTACGGTCCATGAGGACAGAGCCCCTCTGAGAAGCTCGCCCAGGGAAAGCACGCATGGAAAGTAGACAAAGTGGGAAGGGCAGCGCAGCAGGTTCCTCGCGGCGTTGTCTGTCTGCCTCAGTGGAGCAGAAGGAGAGCAGGTGGCTGAGCAGGGTGATGGTAGGTGGCAGAGGAATTGGCAGCCGAGGAAATAATGCATTCCCGGAGCTTTCCGCAGTACCTTGACACCATTAGTGCTCTGGCAAGCCTGATGAAGATGAGGGAGCTGTCAGGAACGCGGTCTCTGAAGCAGCTCCCTCAGGAGGAAAGGGAACAAGCGGGGCTGCAGAGGCAGAAACACCTGCAGAAGCTGTTGGAAAAGCTCAAGAGCCTCCAGAGCTGCCTGGAGAAGAGAGAAGAAACGATGAAGCTCCATGAGAGCAAGAGGTAGCAGAGAGGCCGTGTGGCTGTGGGTGGCTGCGGGTCCGAGTGAGCCAAGGTCCTGGGCTGCAAAGCGAGGGGAAACTCGGGGGAAGGAGTGGTGCAGCCTCGCGGCAGCGATACACGCCTGGTTGTGCCGCTGGCCAGGACTGGTCACGTGTTGGTGTGGTCCCACCAAGAATTGTGAGAAGCAGGGAGACGTGGTCTGGGTGCCTCGCAGGGCCCAGCGCAGTCAGGCAGTGGCAGAGCGGGGGACCCTTGGCAAATTCCCTGGTGCGGGGGGGCCGGCCCCAGGGAGAGCGGCGGCATCGGCTGGGGTGGAGGGCCGGTGCGGGACGGAGCCAGGCGTGGGAGCCGATGGGAAGGGCTGTCCAGGGCACGAGGAATGGGCACAGGGAAAGTGCCTGCTGAAGTTTTTGCCGGTGCGTGCGAGGCTCTTGCTGCTCCGCTGTCCTTCAGCGTCACCCCATGGTGTGGGGAGGGTCCTAGGAGGGGTGCAAGTGCGGAGGCCAGCTGTGTTTTGGGGGGTTGACGCGGTGATGGACGCTTTCCCCTCCCGTTTTGCGCAGGCTGAAAGAAGCGTCCCTGCAAGCCCAGAAGCCTGTCTGCGTGGGCAAGCAGAAGGCCAGAGAGCCCACGGCAGAACCTGCCAAGAGAGGAGGCGCGTAGGAGGGGGCCGCATGTGGGCCTTTGGAAGGTGAAGGCCTGCAGCAGGCATGGACCATCGCGCTGTGGACTCTCCAGTTTTGGATGCAGAACGAGGTGTGGGTTTGTTTTGAGGAGTCTCGTAGATTTTTGGGCCCGTGGGCGTGACTGTAGTGCGCGTAGGACCTTGGTTTTCTGTAGTAGTGCGGTTTTTGTTGTTAGAAAAGGTTGAGTTACTGTAGCCTGCTGTGGTTTTTTTTGTGTGTGCGTGCGTGTATGTGCGCAATTGTCCCCATACATGTGCAAATCCCGTGACCCCCGGTCCCCATGGCGTCCCAGGGAAGCTGGAGCCTAGGGGACATGGGAAACGTGGGATGTGGGATGCCAAGAATGCTGGAACGAGCTGCCATGTGGTGCTGGGAAGGGAGGAAGAAGAGCTGCGTGGGCCGTGCCCTTGTGTTACAGCGGCCGGGTGAGAGGAGAGCGGAGTCCCGGTCAGCGGGGATGCGGCAGTGACGCGGGCTCGCTCGCCCGCCGTCACCATCAGATGCAGCCCTGCCGCCACCGTTTGCGTTCCCGAGGGCGAGAGCAGCCCCCGGTTTCTGGGGAGCAGCGGCGTTTTGGGGAGGGGGTCTGTGCGGGGAGCGGGCAGCTCGAGTGCACGTGGCCCCTGCAGCCGCTCTGCCCTCGCTTCGCGCGGAGCAGGCTGTGCCGAGGCCTCTGCAGATTCTTTTGGCTGAGGCTACTGTGGGTGTGAGCGCAGCCCCAGCGGGGGATTTGAGGGTTTTTTGTTTTTTTTTTTTTCTTTTTAATGGGATGAAAAAGCCTAAAAGCAGCACAGAGGGGCTGCAGCTTGCTGATTCAGAAACTGCAGCGTCTGCGGGCGCATTTTCTGGCAGGGCTCCCCAGGGGCACCCCGGGGTGTGCGATGGCCGGTGCCCGATGCCCAGCTTTGAGCAGGGGGCGAGCGGCCGTGCCGCCAGGCTCTGGTTATGGATGCGTCCCATTTTTCCCCCCTCAGATCTGGCGGGGGCTCCCCTCCATGGGCTGGCCTGGGCTGATTTTGGGGACAAGGCGCATCCTTGTGCGCCCACATAGGTTGACCCTTGTGCTGCGGGCAGCATCTGGGGGTGCAAGGGATGGATTTGGGATGGGCGCTGCCTGCCTCCCGCCCTGGGCCCCCCGCCCCGTAACTGAGGGATGCAGCTGGGAGTGGGGCGCAGGGGTCTGTGGATGCGTTGAGGCGGGGCTGGAAAAGGCCTTGATCCCAAGGGATGGCAGCAGCATCCCTGGGAGAGCCCCGGGACTGCTGGGGGAGGCGGAGGGGGTGGGTGCAGGCGGGGCGGGGGGCGCAGGCATCCGGACAGCATGGTGGCGGAGGAGCTGGCGGAGCCGGGCGGTGGAACCCGGAGCCAGAGCGCAGAGCCCGCTGGGACGGCTGGGTGGCGAGGGCTCGCCCCAGGCAGCGGCCGGCGGGTGTTCAGCCCCGTGGGGAGCTCCGGGAGTTCAGCCGGCGGCAGCTGCGCGCCATGGAGCGGCTCTTCCGACAGTGAGTGCGGGGGGGGGATTGCGGGGGGAGCCCCCCTCCATCCGGCCAGGAGGGACCCCCAGGACACCTCGACCTTAGCGGAGGTACCCCCAGCGTCCTCCCAGTTCCTAGCAGGAGGGATGCCCCCCATTTCCTGCAGGAAGGACCCTCAGGCTTCTTGTAGAAGGGACCCCCATATTTTGCAGGAGGGACCCCCAGGACCCCCCAAGCTGAAGGGACCCTGCTATTTCTTGCAGGATGACCCCCAGGTCCTCCCCAGTTCCTTGCAGGAGAGACCCCCCCCATTCCTTGCAGGAACGACTTGGAGGATCCCCCGCAGCTCCTTGCAGGAGGGACCCCCTCATTTTTTTTCAGGAAGGACCCCCAGCACCTCCCCAGCTCCTTTCAGAAGGTCCCCCCTCCCATTTCTAGCAGGAAGAATCCCCCCATTCCTTGCAGAAAGGACCTGCAGGACCCTCCCCAGCTCCTTGCAGGAGAGACTCCCCCATATTTTGCAGAAGGACCCCCAGATCCCCCCCAGGCTCCCGGCAGGAGGGACCCCCCCCATGTCTAGCAGGAGACACCCCCCGTTCCTTGTAGGAAGGGCCCCCGGGATCTCTCCAGCTCCTTGCAAGGGGGACCCCCTAAATCTTTGCAGAAGGGATCCCCCACTGGCTCCTTGCAGCCCCTTCCCCCCTTCTGTGCAGGGGGACCCCCCTAGCACCCCCCCAGCTCCTTGCAGGAGGCTTCCCCACCAGCCCAGCCTTTTGCAGGAGGGATGGCTGGGACACCCCCACCCAGGCTCCTTGCGGGAGGGATCCCCTGGCACGCGGAGAAAGAGACTCCACAACCCAGAAGGTTGTAAAGTAGGTGTACTTTATTTCCGACGCACTGGGCGCACAGGGGATCGCTTCCCAAAAAGGTGCGCGCCTGTGTCGGTGGACCTTTCTGTAATTATACACAGGAGCGTTTACATATTCATAAGGACTGCGAAACGCCGATACAATTCATAACCTTCCCCAGAAAGGCGGACCCATTCCTGGAACTCGTTTCCCTGGTCCGCGCCCCGGCCTTCTTGTTGCGCCTGCGCCGTGATGTCTGGTGGTCGCGCGCGGGGGTCCTTGGGGATGAAGGCCGCAAGGAAGAGGAGGTGACACTTTTTACCTCTGGGCCTTGGTGTGCCATTAAGTGCTCACGGCAGCTGGCTGTTGTCCAGCCGTGCTCCTGATGTTTTCGCCAGGAGCTTGTTCGTTCCACATTTCTCCTGCTGTCCTTGTCAGTTTGAGTAATATCTCCTTTCCTCGTGACCAGTTCTGTGTACTTACACCGTGTCAGATAAAATAAGCTACACATTTTACCGTCTGTTGTCAAAGATCATCCTTAATTATCGTTCTGCTATTTTCGGTGTTTTCCGTCCCCATCCCAATGGGGCACTGACTCTGTGTGCGGCGGGGGCTCCCATGCAGATGGGGGGTTCCAGAGCACGGGGGTGGGCAGAGGGAGAGGAGACAAAGGGGGGCAGCGGGGAGGGATGAAGAGGGGCCCCGGGCCTGGGCCAGGCGCAGCTCAGCCACGGGGCAGGCCCCACCTGCGCCATGGCACAGCTGGGCCCGGCTCCGGCAGAGCCCGCCTTCTGCTCACCTCGCTCTTCACTGCCATAGGCTGGGAGGGCTGTCCGTCTCCTCCTCTGAGGCGATGCTGCCCCTGATTGGCCCCCATGTGCT
Source organism: Chlamydotis macqueenii (assembly GCF_036417535.1). Taxonomy (NCBI): domain Eukaryota; kingdom Metazoa; phylum Chordata; class Aves; order Otidiformes; family Otididae; genus Chlamydotis; species Chlamydotis macqueenii. Next base: position 45,321,926 of record NC_141561.1, read on the forward strand.
CAGGCTGCTGGGCTGCAGAGCCCGCCCTTCCCTGAGGGAGTGATCTCTGATTGGCGGCGTCAGCTGTCACTCTACCCAGGTGAGGTGCCCGCCCTGCGCTGATGGGATCCTGCCTCAGATTGGTCCCCTGGGCCGTCACTCCGCCCCGGTTTGGTCCTGCCCTGAGGGTAATCTGGCTCTGATTGGCCGCCAGCTGGCGGGGCTGCTGGGCTGCAGTGCCCGCCCTCCCCTGAGGCAATGCTGCCTCTGATTGGCTGTCTGGGATTTCCCGCTGCTCCTCCCACCCAACGACTGGTCAGACAGCTTGTCAGTCATCCGCCTGCTCTGTCAGCTGTAGGAATCCTTACGCCTGGAACACGTCTGCTACCGTGAATAAAGCCCTGCACGCTCTAGCACCTCAGCAAGGTGCTGCTCGGCATCGCTGTCATGAAGACACTTCTTCCAGGGCCTTGCTGTGGCCTTGATCTGGCACAGACACGCACAGAAAAATGTGCTTGCGGCAGACTGTACTAAAGCCCAGATCCGTCAGGGCCGAGAGGGCTCGCTGCACAAGGGAAATGCTCTCTCCTCTGCTGAAGTGCGGTTGAGGCGACTGAACTTACGTCTTCGTTCTAGGGTTGATTTTAAGTTCCTTCTTAATGGAAATTCTAAGTTTAGAGTACCTTTTCAGCTTAAATCCCCCTTCCTTTCCCTAGCTTAACAAGAAAGGGGGGATGCAATGCAGGACCAGCGTCTCCAGCCGGGCAGAAAAGCTTTCTGAGCAGCGGAGAGAAGCGGAGCTCAGCGTGGGGACTGAAGCTGCCGTCACAGACGGCAATGTCCTGTCTGAAGGGAGGTTTGCTGTGTCCTCTGCTGCCTCCTGGAAAAGAGCGCTCTGGGGCACTCAGAACCCTGGGCTCTGTTTGCCCCTTACACACAGACGTGTGTGACCCATCCAGCCTTCTTCAAAGGGAAGCTGTGCGTAGAACAATTTATGGTCTCCAGCATTTTTAAACGGGTATTTAAGGTGCAGACTATTTGAAGGAGAAGATACTGACTGTACCTGAATTGAGAAAGATGTATGCTAGTATCATCATTTCATTTTGCAGCACTAAAAGGACGCACAACTTATGAGCTGGAAAATTGTTTTTCGTGCTGAAATTCAGCCTCAGACACAGAAGCATTTAGAGGCTTTTTATTATCCTTCAGGAAGACAAAATACCCTTTTCTGTATTAATCTGGGCATCGTGTGCTGTAGGCAGGTCAAACTGCGTGTTCCGCCGCTACTAACGTCTTCACATTAAGTGATTTAACGACAGTTAGTACCACAGTCAGTTTTGTTCCAGCTGACTGCGTCCTTTCAACACACAAATTGTAACAGAACGACATCTTCAAATTATTGAAGGAGTTGGGGTTTATTTTTAGCAGTATTTGCTCAAATGTTTTTATGACACACTGGTCCAGATACCAGCAGGGTCTAAGGGAGTGACTGTCGGTTATTTGGACCTTCAAGCCCCTGTCGCTCAGATCAACCACTCATGGTTTCGTCTTCATATGCATTAATTCACCAAAGACTCCAACTCGTTTCAAAATTTTAATAAATGGTTCTCTCATATACACAGTCTTTTCCCCACAGTAACATAATCGCGATCGACATCTACAAAATAATTTCCATTAACATTTACAAAACACTTTACAGATACATTACTAATTTGTCTGAACTGAAACGGTTTACAAAACACATCCAAAACCCACAAAACATTAGTAAGGCTATAGCAAAATTAAGGAATTTAAGACATACTAATAATGAAACTGGATACTACTCTTCCATATTGTTTCTACTCCTGTTTCACACTGTTTCTCTATGGCTACTCCTTCTTTCATAAGCCTTCCTGTGATATGGTGGAACACCTCTGTATCTGTTAACGTTCCCCCGCTCTCGTCCCCCTTCAGGTACAGTCCGTTCAGTGGGAGTCCGACCTCTAAACCCTGGGGACCTCGATCGTGAACGGTATCTTCTGTAGGGGGGTGACCTTGATCTGGAATGGCGAGAGCCACGTGACCTTGACCTGGCACGAGAGTTACGGCTCTTCCCTTTGCCTCTTCTTGGATGAGGTGGTGATCGCAGGTAGGAACGGGAACGGGAATGGCTAAGTGATCGAGAGGAGGAGTTAGTGCGGGAGGAACTTGATCTTGAATTGGAGTAGCTGAAAGAGTAAGATGAAGCAAGATGAGGAGACTTGGATCTTAAAAAAACCACAGCACACACAAAAAATAGATGATGTTAATTCAAAACAGTCACTCTCCCCAGTTCTTTACCTCCCAAATTTGGTTTGGTTTCTTTACCTCTCCACAACTGCTGCTTTGTCAGTGGAAAAGCAAACAGGAAGGGTCAGTGTATGTATGGTCTGTCCCATGAACGACCATAGCTGTTGACTGATATAAACTGGTGCATACTGGCCGCTACTGGTATGTGAACGTGCACATTTTTCACTGCTCCACAACTACATCCAGTGCAAATCAGTTGTGTTGCAGTAAGACAGAAAAAGAGCAAGTCCTAACGGCTACAGGGCAGTAACAAACACCAAGAAAACGTGATTTAGCCTGGAGACAGTAAAGCTCAACTCTAAAAGGCCAGCTTAGTCTACTTCGCTTCATACTTAGGTGGTGCTTGGAACGGGGTGAAAAATACTTGTCCTGCAATCCTACATACAGGGCTATTTGATCAACACTTCTAGCCAGGTGTCCCAGCAAAATCTGGCACATACCTCTCGCTCTGACCAAGGACAGCGATCGCATTTCAAGCAAAATCATATCGTAACGCTTCTACACTCCGCCTCTCGTCATACGACTCCATGCCATTACTCTAGGAAAGACCCTGACAGCATGACTAAGAGAGAGTCCCGGTTAAAATCTCTCCATGTATCCACAGGAGATACAGAAAGGAGGAAATGAAGACAATTTCTCTCATGTATCTCCTCCCCGGTGCTTTGAGGCAATGCTTACAAGCAGAACAGGGAGACGCAGGAAATCCAGCAGCCACAGCTATTCAGTTTCTAGCCTCCTCACGGCTGCCGGGAGGAGAAGGCTGTCGTTACAGAGAAGCTTTAGCAAAAGCGACGCTTGTTCCTTAACAACTGCTGCCCAGTTATAACTGTCCGTCACCTGTAACCGCTGCTGTATCTGAGCTGGCAACCCACACATGAAACTGCCATCACTGCTGATCTCCTGAACCATCCACTGCATCTGACGACAGAGAGGTGGAGTGGAACTCCTCCTGATCCTTCTAGACAATCTGCTTCTCCTTCACGGAGGAACCGAGAGGAAACGGCCTTAAGCTGCACCAGGGGAGGTTTAGATTGGATATCAGGAAAAATCTCTTCACCAAAGGGTGGTCAGGCACTGGAACCGGCTGCCCGGGGAAGTGGTTGAGTCACCATCCCTGAAGTTGTCCTAAAATAACAGTGTGGAATTTTCCAATCATTTGCTCCAGCAGTATTGGCTAAGTTGTTAAAGGAATCATGTCGGAGGCCGATTTCTATTGGGAAATCAATTTCTACAGCCCTGTTCAGCCAGCAATCAAAAGCCTGGCTTTCCACCTGATCCTTTAATTAGATTTAGTTTTTATATGTAATTATGGTTTGCTCAAAATTATTCATTGTTTAAAGTCCTCCTTTCAATCATGTAGCAGGTTTTTTTTTTTAAATAATCTTACTGCAAGCACAGAACCCCTTTGTTAAAGCCAAGTCCAATTAAGCCATTTAAAAATTAATTACCACCTGTATTTTCCACAGCTCTCTGCGCATACGTATTCCATTATAAATCAGCTGCTGTATAAGTGATGTGTTACGGCCTCATTTAACAGGTGACAAGTAGTCACCTACTGCATTTCTGTAGAACACTTACCGTTCCCAGCCCGGTCTGGCACCTGAGCAGTGAACTGCAGTGGCTCTCATGGGGTGACCTTTTGGAGTGGGGAGAGGGAAAAGGGAAAAAAAATCCCATTCAGTTTATCTGAAGATTTTTTTATTTAAGAAATTCTGAAGTTCCTGTCACTTACCAGCTGTGGGTATGGGCTGTCCTGGGGGGCCCAGCAGACTCGGCAGTGCTGGCTGTCTCAGTGCAGGAGCCTGACAGCCCTTGTGAATACAAGCAAGAGTTGCAAAATAAGCTCTACTGAAATACAAGACTCGCTGCTTGTGTTGACATAAAACTGAGCTTCTCTTCCAACACACTGCCGACGGACAGCGAGGAAGATGTAGCGAGTTCAGCAGCACTCACCAGAGCAGCAGGAGGGGTAACAGCCAGGAGTGGTGGTGGAGGTGGTGGCAGTGGCGGCGGCTGCTGCTGCGGCTCCCGAATCTGCGCAGAGCGCCTTTTTGTGTAGCCAGTTCCGTTGCTGAAGCTGTTCACAGCCTAGAGGCAGAGAAACATTTACAAAGAGGTGACAGGAAACTTCAGGAGATGTACGAAGAAAAGCCTCCACAGGGTACAACCCCTTGTGTATTCCTGTCCGTGCTATCAGCCCTACAATAAATCAACACACAGAGGTGTGAACAGATGGCACTAAACACCGGTATCAATGACTGGCAACGCAGAGTCTCTGTCTTTGAGGGCCTTCACTGTTAACACCAAACTTGAAAGGGAGGCAATCCTGTTACACAACAGCGGGACCTGAATTTGCCCCATGGCCTCCACAGCGTTGTGAGCTTCTGTAACAGCAGATCATGTACTTGAGACTTGACACTGCCACAGCCCTGGGGCTGGGGGGGCTCTCCCCACCCACCGCCGGCTTCGCAAGATCCCCAGTGCTGGCTCCACGCTCGCCCCCGACACAAGCCCCAGCTCCGAAGGCATGAGGTGCCTGCCGAAGTCTGCGGGCAGAAGCTCAGGCTCACCTTTTTGGCAGAGAGTGCCGGCTTCTTGGCCCGCGGTGGTGACGCGGTGCTGCTCAGGTCCAGAGCAGCGCTGGCCCACAGGGACCGACTCACATTTGCTGAGGGGGCACTTTGGGGTGCAGCTGGCCTGGTGCCGGGGCCAGCAGGGAGGGGCAGTTTGGGCCACGGGGACTCAGCGGGCCGCTTCAGCGGAGCAGTGCTGTTTGGCAGCTTCGTCCCCATCCCGAACGTGCCGCGGGCCACAGGGCCTCCCACCTCCTCCAGCCCTGGCAGCTTCCTCCCCGGCAGCACACCTGGTCTCTAGACAGAGAGAGAGAGAGAAGTTCAGAGAGGAGAGAGTTGGAGGCAGCCAGGACACAGAGCCACACTGCCCTCCCCATCTCTCCCCAGGCCCACACAGGATCCCTCCTGCAAACCCTCCTCCCTCGCGCCTGCCCCTTCGGAGCCGCGCGCCTGCCTCCCCGCCAAGCTGCAGCCCACCCGCCCGCGCAGAGCAGACGGGGGGCAGCAGCTGCCAGCTCCCGGGAGCGCTGGCCGAGAGCAGCCCTCAGGACTCACCGGGCCCAGCAGCGGGGAAGACACCGTTTTCCTGACCCGACCGCAGACGGCGCCGGTGCGGCCAGGCCGGCTGGAGGCAGCTTTGGCCATGGGCCCCTCCGGGCTCTTCTTGGGGCTGGGGATTCTGGCAAAGGCAGAGCAGCGCACGCATTAACTGCGAGGGTTTGCGTGATCGTAATGCTCTCGCCAGAGATGCACGCAACAACAGGAGCCAGGAGCTCCGAGGAGGTGAGGGGCTCTTGCCCTGCACAAGGTCACGGCACGGGGCTGGACCTCTCCCTGCCACCCTCCTCCCAGCCAGCGCGTGCGCACGGGCATGGGGCTACGTGGGCCCAGCTCCTTCCAACAGGCAGGCACGTGCTACCAGCCCTGTCCCAGATGCTGAGAGCAGGGGACAGGGGCCGGGAGACACCGGGCGCTCTCACCTCCGGTAGAACAGCAGGTAGGCCTGCTGGGCCAGGACCACTGAGATGTTGCTGGGGCGGACCAGGTCATCGTCCATTTGGTACCACTGCCCGTTGCTGGCCTGCGGAAGGAGAAGAGAGAAGGGGGTCGGGCTGTGTCCGGGGACCCTCCTGGCCTGAAGAGCAGCAGGAACAGCGCCCGCCAGCAGAGCCCCTCCCCCCAAAACCCACAGGCGGCCCAGGGCAGGCAAGGGGACTCTGCGAGAGCAGACCTCCACGCTTCTGTGGCAGAGCACAGCCTGCACCCCCCACCCACTGCTCCACACCACTCCATCTGCTGAGCACCCTCCTTCCTGTGCCTGACAGGGACCCACCAGCGGCCAGCAGCCCCCAGCCCAGACTGGAGCCAAGAGAGCGCCGCGGGCTCACCTTCACGTGGCAGTAGTAGTGCCCTGACTGGCTGCTGGTCCCAGCGTGCACCAGCACGGCATAGAGCCCATACACAACAGGATCCCCGTTCTCCTGGGACATGTAAGGGCGGACGTTCAGGAGCTGGGGATACGGCACGTTCTGCGGAGAGAGGACGCCTTGGGAGCCTGCACAGCAGATGGCTTTCTTGCTACAGCAAGAGCAGCTCAGTGGTCCTACGCGTCCCATCGCTCGAGGGAGGGGGACGCGCTCTCCCCAGGCAGAGGTCACGCTGAGGAAGATGCCGGAATGAGCCAAGCTCCCCCCGCACCACACAGCTGGGGAGGGGCTGCAGGACTGCAGCAGAGCTCACGCTGTGCACAGGACCCCCTCCCACCCTGCCCTGGGCAGCGGGGCCTGGGGCCAGGAGACAGCCCCTCATCGGCGTTGCCAAGCACTCACCTTTGTGATTTTGCCTCCACCAGCAACGCGTTTCAGCTTGAGCACAAGAATGTTGGAGGCTCGGTGGATGGTGACGCCTTCGCTTCCTGACACTTCATGCTTGCACCTGGAGAGGAAGAGCTGGAGCTGTGTTCCACCACCCAGATGATTGCCAGCCCTGGCCAAGCGGCAAACCCCACAGAAACGACCCTGACGACCCCAAGCACCGCTCCAGGGCAGCTGCTCACGGCCACGTCTGCTGGCCCACGTCCTGCTCACGAGGGGAGGGAGCTGAGGAGTGGCGGGCTTCATCGCAGGCTTCAGTGGCCACGTACTTCATGGTGTGGCCATGGAGCAGGTAGAGGAGCCCTCCCGTAGAGCGACAGGCTTTCCACCTGCTTCCCACCAGCACACCCGCAGGCCCCTTCCCGCCCGCAGCCCCACACACTCACTTGGCACATGTGTAGGCGTTCTCCCCGCGCAGCACAGCCGGCCTCACAAACTGCTCCAGCGCCTGCTCGAGGTTTGCGGCTTGCTGCAAGGACAGAGCAGAGGTCAGGGCACGAGCGGCCTGTCCACACGACAGACCAGCTCCCTGCCGAGATGCCGGCCCGAAGACAGAACCCAGAACATGAGCACAGGGCCACGGACAGCGCCAAACCTGTGAGCCGGCCACCAGCTAGCCGCTGGCCAGCATGCCGCGAGGGACGGCCCCACTGCCCCTCACCACCACAGAGCCCCGGCGGAGGAGTCGTGGCTCACGCTCAGGCAACGGGCGCTGCTCTGCCCGGCACAGAAGGCAGCGCAACAACGGAAGCTGCTTCCCCCTGGCCTGCAGCGTGCCTTGGCACTGGCAGGTGAAGGAGCCTTGAGAGCAGGCACGGGGCAGCTGCAGGAACATCCCCGCGAGAGCAGAGCTCCTCCCCGTCCCCGACCCTGCCGCACTACCTCGATCTCCAGCGTCAGGTCCAGGTACGGGTCATAGGTGTCCGAGACGCCCTTGCACAGCGAGCACTTCACTGCGACAGAAAGAGGAGTGAGCACAGCCTGGCACCACACCTGCACCCGCCACCAGCCCAGCGCAGCGCAGGCAGCTGCAGTATTCCTGCTCTGTGGGTGTGGGCTCTGGGATGGCAGCACCGCGATTCACAGCCTGGCAAGGAGGAAGGCTGGCAATTCCACGGTGCGCTGGGACAGCAAGTGCTGCTGGAAAGCTGGCAACACAGGTTCCTTTGCTGGTGGCAGCGAGCTGGGGACCCACAGCCAACAGCCTTTTCCATGGCCGCCACAGGGGCCACCACCCACTGCTGCCGCAAGACTGAGCAACTGCAGACACCCAGCTGTGGGGAATTTGCACAGCTCAGCAATCTTCCCAAAGATTTGTACTGCAAGGCTGTCAGGGAAGCAGCAGCGCTGAGAGTCACAGGCCCAGGACCTGGCGGCCAGCACTCACCACGGGACCGCAGGTAGCCGCCAAAGATCTGGTGAACCAGTGTCGTGGCCTGGGTCTGGCGATCCAACCTAGAGACAGCAGCACCAGATCACGCACCACCCCTCCACAACGGCCGCCCCCGCCGGCCACCGCTGTCTTCTCAGCGCAGCTCCCCTGCGCGCTCCGGCCAGCCAAGGGGCTGCAGAGCTGCGGGAGCAGAGGGAAGTCGCAGCCTCTGCCAGGCTGCCCTCCCAGTGCCGGGGCTCACAGGGTGACACCGGGCTCCCACGCGCACCTTCCTCTAGAAGGAGCAGAAACTCCTGGCCGCAGCTCAGAGCTGGGCGCTGCACACAGAGGCCACGCAGGCTGCCCGGGACAGAGGGCCCAGGGGAAAGCTGCTCTCTCGCAGCCACAGAGCTGGGGCTGCCCTAGCAAGCACGCCTGCATTCCTCAACCACTGGGACAGCATCCAAACCCGTAGCAGCCTCAGCATTTGGGGACAGGAGCGCAGCTGTGCTGGGGCAGAGGGGTCAGGAGAAGGGAGAAGGCAGAGCTGTGTCACAGAGGGGCAGAGGGGGGCCATGCACCCCCAGGCCCCTGGAGGCAGCACCTCCCTCTAGGAGTCCCAAGTGGGGGACACGCTCACCCTACCGTCCCCTCCCACGGGCGCAGGGGACCAGCGAGGGGGCAGCGCAGAAGAGCAGCCGTGGGCCGTCAGAGGCCCCACATACCTGCTAGAGCCATTCAGGCAGGCCTTCTGCATGGCATCAAGGGTGCAACGCAAGAAGTAGTGCGCGTCCCCCTGCGTGCCGAACTGGATGTACTCGGCAATCCCTGCAGGAGAGGGAGAAATCAGCCCCAGCACATGATGCAACAGATGCTGGCCCTCCCTCGGGGCAGGGACTCGGGGTCTGAGCCCCCTCAACCCAAACCACACGACAGACTCATGCCGGCCGCGGAGGAAGCTCCACACAGCCCCCGGCAGGCTCCGTGAGTCACCTCTGAAGAGCCGTCTGCCAAGACCCGCCCCGATCTCAAAGGTTCTGCTCCCGCCTTAGGCACCGCGCTCCTGCACGGTGACGGGAGGGGAGGGAAGGGCAGCCATCCTTACGCTTGAGGCTCTGGATGACAGACACTGGCTTTATTGCTGTGCCGCTGCTGGAAAAAGCCTGGATTGTGTGCTTCTCCATAACACACAGCATGCAAAAGCCTCTTCGCTGGCCTGCAGCAGGAGAGAACACAGGACGTCGGGACAAACCCCGGAGAGATGGAGGCAGGACAGGGGGCAGGGGACCTCCGGTCCAACACAGCTCAGCCGCGCTCAGTTTTCCCTAGGAGCTCTGTGCTCCGGTGCAGCTCGGGGGCATCCCGGGTGCACAGGGACCACCACACGCCACCCCAGCTGGCGCAGCCCGAGTCACAGTACCAGCCAGCGCAACCCCCCCAGACGAGACACTGTCCACGTGGACGGAAAACAGGTCACAGGGACGCGCTGGAGGAGCCCAGCGCTCGGCCCTGAGGGGCAGATCCCAGCAGAGCCCTACGCACAGGGCTGCGAGCCCCGCGTGCTCCCCTTGGGCACAGCTGGGAGCGGTGCCCGCCGGACTCCCTTTCAAAGCCCCCCAGCAACAGCAGCTGCTGCCTGCACGCAGCCTTGGGCCCTGCCCTCACGCGCTCCCCGCAGGCAGGGGCTGTGTGGGACCCCCAGCTCAGCCCCCAGGAAGCCAGCAGACCCCCTTGGACCCATCTCAGTCCTGGCTACGCCCAGCAGAGACAAAGCCTCCCCGGACACAAGGATGACCTCTGGACGGAGAAACAGGCAAGGAGGGAGCAGAGCAGGCGCATCCCGACACCCGCACGGCCCTGGCCAGAGCCACGCACAGAGGTGCTGAGCGCAGCGCCGGGAGCAGGACAGGCGGGCACTCCTCCTCCCCTGCCGCCCGCCGAGCCGGGCCTCCCCACTCACAGGTCTGGCTGTGCTCCCTGGAGAGCAGGTAGTTGGCGAGCGGCGGCGTGTGGGTCAGGCACTGCAGGCCGGCGTTGAGGAAGCAGGTGTTCCCCACGTTGTGCAGCCCGGCGCCGACTGGGTACATCTGCTCCCACTTCATGGAGAGGCGCTCCGCAGGGAAGAGCACCTTCTGGGGTGCGGGGATGCCATCTCCCATGCTCCCCAACTCACGGCCGCTGCCTGCAGGGAGAGGGGCAGTGAGCCGCAGGGCTGCGAGCGCGGGGAGGCTCCCCCTCGCCCTCTCTGCCTACCCTGCTTGCCGGGCAGCCCCTCCTCGGGGCCGCGCTGGCCGTCAGTGGCCTCAGCCTGGGGGCCGAGCAGCGGGTACTTGCCCCGCAGCCGCTCCCACGGACAGGAGGAGCCGCGGCTGGTGGGCTCCAACTCCATCTCCTGCAGCTTCTCCAAGGAGGCAGCCAGCAGCCCACCCAGCTCCCCCTCCTCGCCCGCCTCCCTGCGGCCCAGCTTCAGCGCCTCCTCCATCTTCCTCCCGGTCAGGGTGATCCAGTCCAGTGGCCCTGGCTGCACAGCCAGCAGACAGGTGACCGGGCGTGGCCGGACTGTTCTGTTTGGTTCCGCTCGTGGCGCCAGGCAGCGTCTTGTCGGGGCAACGGAACGTGGCCTAGAACCAGCGCTGGCCCAGCCCCTCTGCTTGGTGCCCCTAAAGCCCTGGCGGAACGCTGAGGCCGGGGCACCGCAGTCGCCGTAGCCACCAAACACACCGGCCTGGCAGCGCTGTGTGCCAGACAGGGAGCGGAGGCCGAGCCGGGGCTGCGTGCCCCAACTCAGAGCAGAGCCCACGGCCCTGTGTGCTGCGGTAGGCGCCGCTGCCGAGGACACACCGCCTTGCCCTCACCATGTCCTGCCTGCACTATAAGTTCTCCTCCAGCCTCAAGTACCACACGCTCATCTTCAATGGCCTGCACATCTCCCTGCGCGACCTCAAGCGCCAGATCATGGCCCGGGAGAAGCTGAAGGCGCCCAACAGCGACCTGCAGATCACCAACGCCCAGACCAAAGAAGGTGCGTGGGGGCGGCGGGCGCGGGGTGGGAAGCGACAATGGGATTCGCCCTCCATCCCTAGCTGGGACTTGTGCTGGGAGCCCCACAGAGCTGTTCCTTCCTCGCGGCTCTTCTGACAACCACCGCCAGAGCTGTGTTTCAGCCACACAGCCAGGCTACAAGTGCCCGCGCTTCATGTGCAACGTGGAGAGCTCACTAAGGTTTTGCTTTCCGGGAATTCTTCAGGGAAAATGATACGGAAATGTGGGAGGATATCTGATAAGAACAGGCTTGCCAGATTTCTTTGAAATCTGCTGGAGGAAGCTGAACGGGATGGCAATGGAACAGGTGGCTGACTTGAAGAAAAACAGCGGGTTTGGTCACTTAGCTTTGCCTTCAACTTCTTGTACGCCGCGGCACTGGAAAACTGGTTCTGTGGCTGTTGCAGAAACTGCTCCCCAGCAACATTTTGGGTCAAGAGTGCAGCTGTGAGTTGGAATCTCAGCAGAGCCCTTAAAAGCCATCGTGCACTTGAGTGTTGGCTGCCTCTGAAGGACAGTTTGGCATTTCTTGTTAATAGAACTGCTGCTGTACACCAGGGACACTGCCACGCAGATGCTATGGAGCATCAGTTCATCATTCATTTCTAACCGTGGGTGGTTTTTTCCCTGATAGTGCACGGTAACGGTGTCGGGCCGGTACTGAAGTTTTGCGGCAGAACATTTATGGTGAATATAAGAAAGAAGGATTCTTAGAGAAGTCATAAATTCATTTAAATCTGCTCAATGGTGCTTGATTCTTGGAGCTGATAATGGGTTTGTATTACTTAGTATGATGTTTCCGTTTGGTGATCTGCCATCTTGAGGAGCTTGAATGTGATTGGAGACTTTGGGATGGGATTTTCAGAAATAATGAGACTTGTAAATTGTTTTCACTCCTTGAACATTATTTTTTTTCCTTTAGTTCTCTGGCACCCTTACAACAGTCTTTTCTTTAGAATGTGCTCTAGAGTTTTTTTTCCTCTTCCTGATTTTTGTGTTTAAACTTAAACAGAATCGTATGTTCGCTGCAGGAAGTGTAAGTTCAGTGGCTGGACATAAAGCTCGCTGTTGATCGACAGTGAAACCATTTTCAGGAGAATGTTTGTGAGGAGACTCAACAGCACAGTATTAGGGGTCTCAGGAGGCCAGTGGATGCCATGACATATGTAGGTGGGGACACATTTCAGAAGGCTTTGGTTTTCCTGTGGTGTTGAATAAAACTGTCAAGAGCTTTTGAAAAATGTCTGATTTGCTTTAAGGGCTTTTCTGCAGAAGGGTCTCTGAATTTTGTCTTTATTTGCTAAGGTACTTTCAGCTTCACAAACGCAAGCAGGCTGAATGGCCAGCTGGCTGACACCACTCCTGTAACAGCTGGGTCTGTCTCAAATGGAGCCTTAAAACCAGAATGTTGGATGCTCATAGCCCGCGACGGAGCCCAATGATTCGCTCCAAAAGAAGAAATGTTTTGAAATGGGGCAAAGAGGTAGATTCTGTTATAGCAGGTGAGGAACAGAAGGTCAAGTTTCAGAACAAAAGTTGATGCTCATCAGTATGTTACCCCATCAAGTGTTCCTCCAACAGACATCGCACCAGTTGTCCAAGGTGTGTTGCATTGTTTCTGTACGTAATCAGCCTGCAGAGAAGAAAAAGTCTCTGCTTCACTGGGTTCTGTTAAGTGTGGTGCTGCCTAAGGGTGAAGTTGAATCTGCTTTGTACTTTACAGAGCATCCCTGCTGTTTAACAGCGGCAAGATCCTCCTCTAGGCAGGGTGTGTTGCATGAGTGTCAAATGTTAAAGTTGGTCTGTTAGTGACACAGATGCTTCCGGAAGCTTTCGTAAGGGTGTTTTCATGGGAAAACGCAAAAATCCCCCAGTGGTTTTCAGGGCCAAGCTAGGGAATACATTTCAGTGTAACAGGTCTGTGTGCCAAACTGTTGGTCTGTGTGCATAACGGTGACTTTCAGGTTTTCTTAATCAGCTGCAGATGCCTAAACTCACCTTCAGAAGAGGAAGGGAAAATCTAGACCAGGATCTTCTGCCTAAATGGGATGTTTGGCGCTCTTACATGTGGACATCAAGTATGGTTTTTGTGTCACTTTGTCTGTGCAGGAGTCCTGACTAAATGTGGAAACGATCTCGGAAAGAGCAAAGTGACACTTGAGTGAAGATGGCCTGCTTGTTCAGAGAACTCGAACCCTTTCCAGCTCAGTCACTGTTGCTTTCCATAATGGCAACCTAGTGACAGAAGCAATGCTAAGGTAAGCTCAAAGCAAGCGGGGTTTTAAGAGCCAGTGGGAAGAATGGTATGATGGACTCGTGTTAAGACACTAGGAAGGCAAAATGGACAAAGGCAAATGGGCAAAAGCAACTTCAGCTAGATCAGGAAAGAACCTCATGCACTGGCAGACTCTCCTTTAGTGACCTTTCAGACCATGTTGCTGTTGGCATTCAAACTCTTTTGAAAGAATCAAACAGAAATCGCTGCTTGTGTTTGATTCTCAAACCTGCAGATTTCTTGAGATGTCCTGTTAGTGTGTTGAGACGATAAAAGCGGGATCTTACATATAACATTTGGCTTTTCAATCTGTACAGGGATCCTCTGAATGCTACGGAATTGCGTATTAATGTACATTCTTACAAATTGACTGATTTTTTATTTCTGTATTGCTTTCAGAATACACAGATGATGATGCCTTGATTCCGAAGAACTGCTCGGTAATTGTGAGACGAATCCCTGCTGGAGGAGTTAAAGCTCCCAGCAAAACCTCTGTCCCGTGAGTGTCCCTAAAGCATTGTATTCTTTGGTAGCGGGTGCAGTCTGTTCACTTTTTCCTGGATATTGGCGTACAGAGGCATTCAGATTTCTCTTTCCTGTTAAAGCTGCTGTTAATTTTTGTTGTGATGGGGTAGGTTTGAATGTCCCAAAGCAGACGGACATTTTTAAGCCTGCTGGGACAGTACGTTTGTCACAGGACTCCTAAATCACACCAGATCCTAGGAACTGCTGTCAGGTGACATTTCTACTCCTGTTTTCAGCCCATACAGCAGATGTAACACATTTGGTATTTTTGGCGCTGCCATGGCTAAATATGGTCAGGTGACTGATCTTTTTGCGCTAAGTACACTTGCCCTTCGCAGTGTCTAGGCCATCACTGTTCTTTCTTAGAAACTCAGTTCTGTATCTGGTGCCTGTTTGTAACACCAGGGATCTACAGCTTGGCTACAGTTACCTTCCTGGTTTGATGGCTGGTTATTTAAGAACAGGACACTGTAGCACAGATTTCCTGGTTTTGATACTTAGAGAGCAGAGGCAAAATACCTGAGGACTTCCTCTTGCCCTGTTGTGTTCTGTCCCTGGAAGTCTTGGAATAATTTGTGACAGAGTAGAATTGGGATGTTTGTGGTTGTTTTTAGTGGCACTGGATGTTCCAGGAGAGAACAGTTTATGTATATGAATAAATTCCCACATTCGCTGGGCTATCAGAACATAAGGTGCTGATGCTGAGGCTTTATAATCTGTCAAACGGCCACTTTATTGGCTCTGAGAGCTCGCCTCACGTGTGGGCAATCCTCTAACCACCCTCTCACGCTACCCTTTCCCCATCACAGCACTCCTCCATCTCTACGCGTGTTTCATGGCACCTCAGGTGGTCCCCACACCCACTCGCCCTGCACAACCCTTAGCTACCTTCCATTTTTCCCTTGAGCGTGGCAACTTCCTCCTCCAGCATCTTCTGCTGTTTCTTGGCCTCCAGCAGCTTCTCCTCCAGAGCCAAAATTGTCTCCGATTGCTGCTTGCTTTGCTCTTCATATTTCACTATTTCCTCCTGCAGTAGCCACTTCTCCGACTCTTCCTCCTGCACAACGGTCTCCAGCTGCTCTTCCAGCAGGAGGGGAAGACGGGAGGACGGGAAGACACAAATCACTGAAAACTGACAGCAGCTCTGCTCGACCCAGCCCCCTACATACCAAGGCAAAGGCTGTCCTGGCGCCTTCCTCCTCCGACTCCGAGGCTCCTGCGCTCAGGCACGATGACCTTACCTTTCCCTTGGGAACACGCGTCCTGCAGCTGCCTCCAGCCCGGACCGTGGATCCGCAGGATCCTGCCCCGTGCCCACCGCCGCCCTACCTGCTCCTTGGCCTGCTCCAGGTCGGCTCTCAGCACCTCCTCCTTGCGCCCCACGGCCTTCAGCTGCAGAGCTTGCCTGGCGCGGTATTGTTTCAGCGTCTTCTCAGCCTGCAAGCCAAGAGCATTTGCACATCAAAGCCAGACCAGTCAAACGTGCCAGAAGCGCTTCTACCCAGACTATCTCGTGCCCACCCCTCCCTGCCCTCCGCCGCATACCCCACAGCCGGACCCTTACCTTGGCTTTCTCGGCCAGCTGCCCTCGCATGGTCTTCTGTTCCGCGCGATACTTCTGCACCTCCCCCTGCAGCCGCTCCATGTCGCGTTCCAGCTCCTTGATGCGCTGCAAGAGTCCCAGGACAGCGCAGGCTCTCACCAGAGGAGCTCGGCACTGCCTCTCCAGAGGGTTTCTCCCACCAAGCCCTACATTTTCCCCATCTGGCCCATTTCCTTTAGCCCAGAGCTTTTTCCTCTCAACGTTTTCTGCAGTCAGATTGGTTTTCGAGTGGTTTGCACTCTTATTTCGGACACCATTCTCCTGCATTGCAGTGCGGTGTTACGATTTCTACTGGAGCTGACATTCCTCCGGCTCCCTCTGCACATTAGGCGCCTTCTATTACAGGAGTCGGAGGCAAAGCACCTCCCTCAAAATGCCCGGTCGCTTTTTCTCTCAACGATGCATTCCCACGCCCGCTGCTCGCCCTTAGCGCTCCATCGCCCCAAACGCTGTGCGACTCACATTTCGGCACGGAGTAAATTCTTGCTCTCTGAGCTCCTGCTTCACTTCCTCTCTAATTCTAGAGCACTAGAATGAACGGCGCCCAAGGAAGAAAAAAGAAGACGTCAGGGCAGGCAGACACCGTCATTCCTGCAGCAACTGTCGACCCGCACTTCGGTGCCCCAGCCCTGCTACGTGCTCCGATGATGGAGTGCCCGCCATGGGGCCGACAAGGCACAGAGACCACGAGAGTGCCCGCACCTGGAAATGCCCCTTTTTAAGGCACTGCCTGGCTGAGGGAAGGACAAACACCCACAGGGAGTACCCACTGACAGAGCTAAACTCCTCCGGCATCAGAAAGACTACGACAGGGATGGGGGGAAAGGATCCAAGGCAACAATCGCCAATTACAAACATCCACGGCCACCCGACCGTGATGGCAACAGACATCTCCAGGATACTCGGCGCTGTATCAGACTGTGCCTTTCAGCTCTGCGTTCCAGGGTATCGGGGATTCAGAGTCCCCCCCGAGCGCCTCGCACCAGCTCCCGCCTCCCTCTGGCTCTTCCCGCATCCACGGAGCAGAGGAAACCCACCCAGGGATGCTCGGGGACACGCTCTCTGCCTTGAAATGAGTGCTGCGGGACAAGTGCCACCAGCCACCCAGCAGGATGTGTCACTGGGATGCCTGGTCCCCCTCCGCGCATGGCAGCTCAAGCGCTCGTACACATCAACCCTTTCCCACCGGTTAACGGGCTCATTTGCAGCACAGCTCTTCTCCAGAGCGCTCCTCGGGGAGGATGCTCGGCCAGGTCCAGGCTGGCAGGTGCGGTGACCCCTACCTGCAGCCCTGGGGGCCCCAGGCAGCTTTTCCATTGCTGCAAATCCACAGCCATTCACTCTGTTCTCCCAGTACGCTGCCTACTCAGCCAGCCAACACGCTGCGCCCGCTCTGCGCTTACCATGCAGCTCTGCCAGTTAGGGAGGGACCTGCTAATACGGAAAACAACAGCCGGCTGCACAGCCCGCTTTCTTTAGGAGAAAAACCAGGCTGGGCTGCAGGGAGCACCCACAAAGACGAGTTTTCCATGGGAAAGAATCTCAGCAGGAGCGCTTGGCACCTATAACCAGCTGTGCTCACCGAAATCCAGGGCACACAGCACCTGCTTGCCCAACACACAGCGGGATTCAGCTGGGGCAGGCCACGCAGCTCCGTGGGCATCGCATGGCCCCCAGACCCACCCGCTGACCCGTCGCCGCTCCGTCCCAGTGGTGCTGCGCCCAGGAGCCTCAGGTTACAAGGGGAACCCCGACACACCCAGCTGCTGGGCTCCTTTACAGAGAGACGCCAGGCCCTTCTTCCCCTCCTGGCTTCACACCTCACTCCAGACACGAGACTGACATTTCCTGAGCCCCCCCCATCTGGGATGATCACCTTGGCAGACACGACTGCTAGCTGCTTGTCCTTCTCTCTGTTTTCCTCTTTCACCTTCTCAGCATCTTGTCTGAGTTGCAGCATCTTCTGCTCCTTCTCAGCCACCTCCCTTAGCAGCCTGCTCACTAGACCTGAGGAGAAAACCGCTCCAGTGACAGGCTACCCTAGGTCCCTGGCACAGGACCACCCTCCCTCTTTGACAACCGTCCCCCTTGGACAGCGGATTCAGCTTTTGGCATGCCACGCTGCCCATCGCTCCGTGACAGCATCGCTACCAAGCTCCGCGGGGCCTTGTGGCACACACTCCTGGGAGGCTGAGCAGCTCTTACGGATCCTATTCAGCCGCCTTACTGCGTCAGATCCGCAACTCCAATGCTGCCCTCCCTGCCGAGCGAGCTCTCCCCCACGGGGTGCACGGCCGCCTACTCAGCAGCACTGCGTGCCAGCAGCTCAGAGCCTGCCCCGCCAGCGGCGCTTTTCTCCCCTAACACACTTCTCCACCCCAACACTCTGCCTTCGGCGCCCGCATTGTCCCTCGCTCCGGGGGCCCTCGTCGAGTCAGACGCTGCCCTGCAGCCCCCGCAGAGCTTCAGGACACAGATGCGCAGGATTTCTAGGAGCCCCTCCAAAACTTCTGTTGCTTGGACACTTCGGCCAAGGCTCCCTCCTTGCCAGGAGCCGCTCCCCACCCGCTTTGTGCCCCTCCACAGAGCTCCAGGGATACCACACCGCTAACTGCAGCACGGTCCCTCTTCCACTTCTCGCTTTCTTGCCGCAGCCTTACGATCTTCAGGTCTCTGCTGCAGGCGCAATGGGCCTCACTCATGTCTTTCTGCAGTTTGCTGACCTGCAAAACACAGACTCGCTCGTGCTCCTCCCCGGAATCCTCTTTCCCTCCCTTACAGCCCCCTCCAGAGAGGGAAATCTGGCGCTTCCCAGGTCACGCTCCCATGGGGTTACTCTTTAGCAGTGTGGACTGGCTCCCCGCAGTCCTCGCTTCAGAGAGGACCATCTTAGATTCCTTGTGACCCTTCCTGCCGCACCCCTCAGACAAGAGGCACGGTGAGGCGCTGTCTCCCAGGCCGGCAACGCCTGGCTGGGGCCGGGTGACCCTGCTAACGTGGCAGCACGCAGACACACCTGTACACCTAGCACCTTGCCAGGGCGCACGTATTTATTGCCACAAACGCCAATCCAGAGCCGCTAAGGGGAATTCCTGTTCCCGTTCCCACCGCAAACGCCGTTTTTACAGGCTCTGCTGGAAACGGACAGTGGGAAACACCCTTTGCTACCCGCTTCCGTACCATTGGCAGCATGCGTAAAGCACAAAACCGCTTCCTGCTGCTCAAACGACTGGTTTCACTACGCAGTTACTGGAGGGCATAGAAGAGGTGGGAGAGCCTTTGGTGGGGGAAAGGAAAGACGCTGCAAACACAGACACCGCTCATCGTTTCATCTCAGCGCTGTCACTGCAGCGATGCTGCCAGCACCCCAACACTCTCTCACCTTCCCTCCACCAGGAACCTGCTTCTCACAGGCTCCTCTGCACCACAGACAGTCAGGACAAGCCCAAAGCATTTCCCAGCCTCCGTCACACCCCAGATGCCGCGGGAGGGCAGGATGCAGCTGGGACGTGCTGGCCAAGATGCCTGGCTCCCGACCTGCGTGCCTCCATCACACCGACACCTTGCATTGAGCCTTTTCCCGTACCAGAGAGACGCGGCAGGACTCTGTCACTGTCTCTCCAGGACATTTTCTGAGCTCCCATAAAACGCAGGTGCGTGCTATTACCGTACCCCTGCACATGACAACTGGAAACCCTCTCTCCTTTACTCAGCCACCTATTGCCAACAGGATGCCCAGGGACTGCGCTGCCTTCGCGATGGGTATTCTCCCCCAACCCCAGAAACGCACCCATGCAGACCCTTCCTGAGGTAAGAGGGGCCAGGGGGAGGTGAGAGGGAAGCAAGGGCTCTGGCTGCCGGGCCCACCATGCTCGTGTGCACCTCTTCTCTACCAAAGGCTCCTTCAGCTCCTGTTTCCCTCCCCACTGCAGCTCCACAGATCCCACCACACACACACGCCACATTTCGGTACCAGCTTCTTTGCTGGAAACTTGCACAGAAAGCAAGCAAGCAGGTAAAATACAAACAAGAAACACAACCACAAC
This sequence comes from Chlamydotis macqueenii, assembly GCF_036417535.1. Lineage (NCBI taxonomy): Eukaryota > Metazoa > Chordata > Aves > Otidiformes > Otididae > Chlamydotis > Chlamydotis macqueenii. The sequence goes on from NC_141561.1 coordinate 45,341,543, forward strand.
CATGCTGGAAAAAACACTTCGCCTTCCCTTCCCTTAGGTGCAGCCCTGCTCCTCCTACAAACTGAGCATTACGCGACAAAACACATCTGTCGCGGAAAGGTCTTTTCCCTGCACGGTGCCCATGGAGGCCGTCAGTACCTGCTGCCTCAAGGCTCTGATCTCCTCCGTTTTGGCTCCCAGCTCTCGGTCAAAGGTGCGCTGCTTCTGGGACAGCTCTACCTTGGTCCTTGCTGTCACCTCAGCCAGCATCCTCGCCATCCTTCCGATCTCATCATGCAGATCTCTTATCACTGCATCTTTCTCCTTCAATCGTATTTCCCAGCTCGGCAGGTGATCCAGTTCCTTGTCCACTTGCAGAAGCCCTGCATCCTGTGGGCAGATTACGGGTGCCGGCTGTCACTCTCTGGCTACGGAGACACCGGGCCGCCCACTCCGGGTGGTACCCGCTCGTGGCCATTGACTGCCTGGAACCTGCTCGCCCTGGCCTCCCACGACCCACCGCGCCCACCCCCATCCCCAGGAGAACTCCCCTTTGCTGACGGTCCCTGCACCCTGCTGGGGTGGCTGTCCAGAGCCAAAATCATTTGGTGGGCCTTGCCTGCTCTGCCCAGGACGGGGACAGGGACGGTGCCCCTCACACCTTCCCCCACCTCACCTTCTCCTGCGGCATGATTTCCCCTTCCTGAATCCCCAGGAAAGCAGATTCCTCTGCACCCGTTGCACCGCTGCCTGGGACGCCGGTCAGGACTGGAAAAAAGCACACCCCACAGCACCCCAAACGTCAGCACGGGAACTGGCTGCACGCCGCGTCCCGCTCACTCGCCTCAAACCTACTCCAAGGCAGCGGCTACTTTACAGACCACAAGCTCGCCTCACAGCCACAACAGACACCAACTCCTCGGCACTAACAAGACACCAGTGCAAACATCGGCACACCAGAGAGAAACAACACACCGCTGGGACCCCAACGAGCCTCAAGGGCAGCGGAGACACCGCAGACCAGGGCTCCGGTGACATTTCCCCCTTGCGCCAGCTCTCCTTTGCCGCCTCACTGTTGACTTCGTACGGCTTCGGCCAGCTCCATCCACCCAAATCTCAGGGCAGGAAAAGCCCCAGACTGAGAGTCGGGCCGTACCAAGCTACATTCACGGCAACAGTTTTGTTTTCCAGCTGGACCATTCCCCCAAGCCCCTGCCTGCGCTTCATCGCTATTGCACGCAGAATTTCCAGAGGCGTGTTCGCTACAACCCTCCTTTCAGGTTTCTGCACTCAAGGCAGCCAGTAACCGCGCTTCCAAGGAGGAAAAACCATCACTTTGCCCTTCCCGATCACACACAGGGAAAAAGGAAGAGGAAACGTCCCTCTCGGCTACCAGGGCAACGGCATTCCCCTTGGGACATCCAACCCATTTCTTAACTGACCCACGTGCCACCCAGCACCGGCACACGACCCCCCGCCAGCTCCACGGGACCAGGACTCACAGCCCACTGCTGCCGAGGCGCAGCCCTTCTCAAAACTGCCTCTGCTCGGATCCGCTCCGCTCCAGGCTAAGGCCCTCACAGGGGACACCAGGCTACCAACCACCCGCTTCGGCATCGGGGAGTACCTGGCCTCACGGCGGAGGTCCTGCTCAAAGTGTCCAGCGGGATGCAGCCGGTCACGCCCTTAGGCCGAGGACTCCCAGATCGCTTCGGTGACAGCGGACGGGGCACACGGCTGGTCGTGCCGGGAGTCCGGCTGCTGGAAGAGGCGGGGGCGCGCTGCCCCCACGGCGAGGAGAGGGGCGGATGAGGCACAAACTTTGAGAGTTCGGCCTTTGAAGCCACCTGGAGCTGCCTGTTCCATGCTGTGCAACGTCCCACGGGGGTACAGGACACCTGTGAGGGGAAAAAAGACCCCAATAGCAGCAAGGCTTCAGGCACCTCCTTAGCCCTTGGGCCGCGTGCGTTATGTCCTACAAACCGCAGGCACAGACATCAGCGCAGGCGGATTTTGAGTCCTCTCCCCTTTCCGTTCCCCAAGGATCGGATTTAAATCCAGACTCTCCCATCTTTGGCCAAAATTAAAAAAAAAATCCTTGGGTTTTGATGCTTTTCCAGCTCTCCCCTCTCTCTCCATTCGACCGCCCTATTTCTGCACGTCGTCGGCATTATCCGAACGCCCTCGTTTCCCACCTCTCCCGGCTCCCACGCAGGTGGCCCCACCCTCTCCCTTCTCCCGTGCAGCGAGCTGACCCAAAGCCTCTCACTGCACTCCTGCCTTGCCATGGCAATCACCGCCCCCTACGCCGGGGCTGTCACACACGTAATTCGGACACTCTCCGCTATCCTCCCGACAAGCAGAGCTTCTCCGGACGGCAGCGATGAGCCACCTTCATGGCCTCCTACATCAGCTGCTCCAGCTTCACGGTGCAACTGGGCTTTTTTTTTTTTTTTTTTTCCGTTCTCCTCCCCTTGGTCACAGCTTTCTAGACAACTTTGGACTCCCCAGCTCAGCTTGCCACACCAGCAATCTCGCTGAGACCACCAAACCCAGCATCTTGGTGCACAAACTGTCTGACTCCAACAAAGTTCTCCTCGTACACAGGCTCTGCCAGGAGACCAGGCTCTGCACCTCCTGCCACACACGCGCTTCCGGGACTCTGCCTCCGCATCTATTCCCTAGGATTCCTCAGGAGCCAGAAGAATGCAAATAACACTGCACTTTATCAATCCTTACCTGTACAATAACCCAAAAGCTCCATGGCCTCCAAAACCAGCCCTTACCAGTTTGGGTTTCCTTTTTTTTTTCCCCTCTTTTTCCCCCCACCAGAAACAGGAGACTGCCACTGCATTCGACTACATTCTTTGCCAGGTTACACTTGCTTTGAATTTTCCTTCCGCTCCAAAGCTGACTGCGATGTCCCGGCCGCGCTGTGCAGAACACCACGGTAGCGCCAGCCACGCACGCTGCCGCTGAGCACAGCGCCGCTCAGGCCTGCACCTTCGGTTTGCTCTAGGTTTGATCCAACAGCAAACTTCTCCCAGGGTCATTAGCTTTTGCGCAACGGTAACATGCACGTCGAGGAAAAGGACGTTTCCCACCCCCACCTTGCTCACCGCCTCCAACTTGCTCTTGGGAAACCTGCCCCGGGCTTCTCCTTTTCCCTACGGACCTGCTCCGCTTTCTTCAGCGGCGGGAGCTCAAGCTTTCCAGTCTCCGCACCTCGCCTTGCCCCAGGATCACCCAGACCAGCTTGGCCCCAGAGCACAGCGTGGCTGCCCCGCGTTGCCCACCCTTCCCCGGGGAGCCCCATCTCACCCTTCCCTGGGGAGCAGCACTCACCACCAGCTCAAAGGACGTGCCCGCTGCTCCGAAGCGCAGGATATCGCCTGCACTCACTTTCACGGACACGTTTTGGATCTGGCAGCCGTTTACAAAGGTACCATAGCGGGAGTTGAAGTCCGTAAGAACGAAGCCGTTGATGGAGGCGCTGAATTCGAGGGCCGCGTGACGATCTGCTACCCCTGCAGCCTGGCACGGGCAATCAGCGGGCAGGTCAGGTTTGGGGAGTGATTTGCCAAGCCCTCCCGCCCCTCTCTCCCCCTTGGCGCACCTCTCTGCGTAAGCAAGCTGGCAGCCCCTACGCTTGGCACGAAGGACCCCAGCGCACCCTCCTCCCTGCACCCAAACCACTGCCCGTTTGACCACGGCTGGCTTCCCCGTCCCTACCTGCAGGACGATGTCGCACGCCTCGTGCCTGCCTATGGTCGTCCTGGGCGCTTTCAGCTGATAACACGCCTCCAAACTCTTTAGAAAGGCCAGCATCCTCCAGCCCCTTCACCTGCAAGGCTTACGTTACAAAGAACAACTACTACCATTTAGTAAACCCCCCGTCCGACGCACAGCAACCCAGCCACAAACGTGCTGACCAACTCACCTGCTAGAGATGGTACAACGTCGCTCCAAGGGCGGCTCTGCCCCGGCCGGCAGCGTGGCTGCCACCTCGCTGCAGCCTTGGAAATCCCAGCCGCGTCAGCCCTCGCTGATGCCCTCCTGGGTGCTCCTCTCGCTGGGGTTGGGCAGAAAACAAAACGCCACAACTTCTCCTTCTGCCTGGCCACTGGCCCAGCAACACGACAAAGTTGGGTGCCAACAGCAGCTCTGCCACACACCAACTGACGCAGCCGGGCTGCGGAACAGAACCGTGGCAACGCAGACGTTCCGTTGTGGTTCTAGGTTGCCCGCGACGACTCAGGCCACTCCAATCGGATCAGCCGCTCTGAGCCCGGTCCCGCTTGCCACGGAATGTTTACAGGGACGCGGAAACCACCGCCTCCCCGGCAACCAGTGCCAGTGTTCCGCCACACTCAGCGCATCCCCTGCTTTCCTCACAACATCAGACTTCCTCGGTTGTACAGAGGAACGCCAGATCTGTACACCGGATCTGCACATCCCGTGCCTTTCCGCTGACCGTAAGTGACCCTCCAGAGAGGCCGGGATACACGGGCACTCTTACAAACCGCCTAGGAAAAACATATCCTCATTTCTCACCTACCAGCACGTCTTACCTGGCAAAGCCATCTCCATCACGCTCCCCTCCAGGAATACCTGCTCTCTTACAGCATATCCCAGTGCCACCTCGTTCGCACACAGGGGCGAGCCGTGCTAGGACAGCGATGGTCACAGCTCTGGGAGCACTGGTGTTCCTCAGCATCCCACACCTTCCTTGGCTTTCCAACACACCATCAGCAGACAAGTACGCGGGCAGCCAGCGAGGCTCTTTTGCCAGTCAGCCAATCGGGACAGAATTCCTACTTCAGTCACGGCCCGTTTCCCCGCGGTCACTGCACTTCCCGCCATTTCCCCAGCTCTTTTCCTACTTGAGCCATTGCGAAAGATGCTGCTATCGCCCGTCTGTTCCACGACACGGGACTTCCTGGCAAGGACGCTCCATGAACCTTCAGCTCCCAGCCGCTCACACAGGATGCCTCGCTTGACTCACCCCGATTTTCTAGGACACCCCATCGGGTTGGGTTTCTTCAGCAGGCAGACAGACCTTCGTGCCTGGCCTCCCCCTGTGGGCGGGCTCCCACGTGCACACACGCCTGCGCAACACCTTCCAAGGAGCCGCACCACCTTCCCAAGCCCTCCACAGCAAGAACCACCCCTCATGGCACCCCCCAGCCCAACTCCCTCATTCTGCGGTATGTTCTTCTCCTTTTTTTCCCTTCTCTGGGATAAAGGAGTCCCTAGCGTCCTGGCGTTACTGTGCCCACCTGGCACCGTGCCTTGGGGCACGGCAAAGTGAAATTGCTGCAATGCACCCACAGAACTCACAGGATGCACTAAGAAACAAGAACCAACAAGAGCAACTGGGACCTGCGTCTGGACCAGCACCTCCTCTCGGCTTGGGCTTTGGCTATTTGTGCTCCTTTTGTATCTTTGGTCGCAGGGACCGTAACTACATCGACATCAGCCTCCCACCACCCCAACCACATCCCTACCAGCAGCCCAGGGCGGCTGGGAGTCATCTACACTCGCTCCAGCTTCCGGAGAGATCCCGCTCTCTGCCCACACCTCCCAGATCCACCCCGTTTGAGGCAGCCCGGGGCTGAACAGGCAGAAGCCTTTGTCGTCGACCGCTTGGCTGGAAGCCCGGGAGGCGGCGCGTGGCCGAGATTGCCCGCGCAGCGGCATCCGCCCTAAACCAGCCGGCTGCTTTCACACCGCTCTGGCTCGCAGACCCTGGCACGGCCCAACCACGCACGAGTGCGCGCGCACGCACGCACAAACACACCGTGCACAACATTTTTTCAAAAGAGGTCTGCATGCACCGCGTGCTCAGCTGCCGTTTCACCCTGCACACCTGGCAGCGGTGCACCCCGACAGCTCCCAAGCCCCCGCACTGATCCACATGCCTCAAGCGGACCGTCCCCTTCGCATCTGAGCGCAAACCACAACACAGAAAGCAACCGGGGAAAGAGATCTGTCCTCTCCCCGAGCAGCGCGGGGCTCGTTTCTGCCCGCTGCCCGCCAGCAAGCCCAGACATTGCCAGGACTCGGGCCTGGCCCCGGGCCACTGTCCCAGGCCCTGAACAGAGCAGGGGAAAGCCACAGCGCTACTCTGGCAACGCCGTTTCCCTTACTCAGAAAGAAAGGGCACTAACAAAAGGAGCTTTGCCCTTTTCCACTTAGAAAACCCTCGTTTGGCATCAATTTGGTGGCTCAGAAAAGTCTGGCTGGCACGGGGGGAGAGGGGGTGAGAAGATACATGGGGTGGTCCTTCTGTAAAACACCACAAATTACACTTTTGCTGCTGCCAGTCTCCAGTTACTTCAGTGCACCAGACCCAGCGGCATCCAGGTTTCTTTCCCCACGCTCTTTTGAAAAACCCTGTCCAGGGGAAAGTTTGTCTAGTCCTCGTGCCGCAGCGCTACTCACCCATCGTGTCCTCCACGTCGCAGCTTCCAGGGAGCCCTGACCGCTTCTGCACCCACAGACTGAGCCCCTCTTACTGTAGGTTTGTTTTTTTTAAAAAAACCACAAAAAACCACCAAACCCCAGCAGCATCACAGAGCCTCTTTTCAGGTCATTTGCTGGCTCCCTGGTGCTCTCTCCTGGATCTCCTCGGACTTGGGCGGAGGGGTCAGCGGCTCTATCGTGACAGGGGCCGTGCTGTTCCCCTCCGCGAGGTTTAGTCTGACGTCCTTCATGTGCAGCTTCTCCGACTCGATCCTCCGCACCTTCAGTGGCTTCAGGCACTTGCTCAGGTGCGAGTTGTGCCGGCTGGGCTGCCGCTCCGTGTAGGGCTCTGCGCCGGCAGCACCCGGCGGCTGGGTGTTTTCGTCGAGGCCCGTCAGCGACGCGTAGGAGGGCAGGGAGACGCTGATCCTGTTGCTCCTGTCCGAGTCTCTGCCCTCAGAGTAGCCCGTGTTCATCACCTCCTCGTAGCTGGGGACGTAGTACTGGGAAGACGCATCTTCGTCCTCTTCTGGGCTAGAGGGGACAAAATTCAGGCTATCAGTAGCACATCTTTTCAGATTCACTAGGGGCAGGGAGCAGAATAATACAACAGCAAAAGATCCCAAACATTTTCTTTGCCCTTCTGCCTCACACCAGTTCCTGTCACTGTGACAGAACAGATCGCAACCTCACCTACATTCAGACACGTTATTGTTTCCTTGTGACGTACGTCTGTCTTCGCTCTGTCACCTTTCTGGCCGCAGCAGGCACGCCCCGCAGGTGCCCCACGCAAGAGATGCGTCCCCAGAGTTGCTCTGGCAACTTTCAGCCCGCTGATGCCCCGGGGGTCCCGCGCCACAACCCCTGCTCCTCGTTTCCCCGCTGCCGCCTGAGCGGCCCTCTGGGAGAGAGCAATATGACGCGTCTGCACCTGCGAGGGGAGAGGTCTCCTGCCTCCACTGCGGGCAACCGAGCGCCTGGAGAGCGTCAACGCCTTCCCACCTCACCTTCTGCAGTGTGGCCGCTTGCAGCAGCTGCTTCTCCCGGCTCAGTGCGAGCTGCGTCCTCTCCAGGGCCTCTCTCAGCACAGCCTTCTCCTCTGCCTCCCTGCAGACTTTCTTTTCCAGTTTGGCTATCTGCTCCTGGCACACTTGCAGGGACGCTTCTTTCAGCCCGCGCAAAACGGGAGGGGAAAGCGTCCGTCACCGCGTCAACCCCCCAAAACACAGCTGGCCTCCGCACTTGCACCCCTCCTAGGACCCTCCCCACACCATGGGGTGACGCTGAAGGACAGCGGAGCAGCAAGCGCCTTGAATGCTCCTCACTGATACCCTGAGCACCATGTCAGATGGGATGGAACAGCCCTTGGGCTCAGTTGGGTAAATTAACCCCAGCTGTTGGCTCATTATTTAACTATCCCAGCTGGGTGCTGCAGCCATAGGGGCCACCAGCTCCAGTTCTCTGCCCAGCTCAGGTGAATATTGACTCTGTTCTAGCCAGAACCAGGACATTATCCACCCCTAATTCCACACCATCTACATGATGCCCAGATCCTACACTTTCCAATCAATCATCACCTTTTTCTTTCTTTGACCTACTTGTATGCATACACACAGATGTAACTCCCTTAGTCTATGGCCCACCCCTCCAAAAGGTCTGTTGAGTTTATCCAGTCCATAACTTGGGGCTCCATCTGTCATAACAGTGTCTCAGCGTAGGACAGACAACGCAGTGTTTGCTCAGGTGCGTATCTGGTGCTGCTGGGGACAACGAGGATCAGAAGCCATGGGAATGAGAAACAAAAAGCCACGGGAATGAGAAACAAGGGACTTTCCAAGAGAAGGAAAACAAGAGAAAGGACATCTGGGGGTGGATGGGCGATCGGAGGGTAGATAAGCACATAAGCTGTAACAATAAATGATTTCACTTAGCGTGCAGCGGGGGTCCGTGACTACGTTCCCACAGCCTTCCCTCAGCCATGACACTTTCTGAGGCCAAGAAAAGCTCACAACGCTCACCTGGCTGTCCTGTCCGGGCCAGGCCACGGCACTCACGCTGATCTGCTCCACAGCCTTCCCCGGCACTGAGGCCAGGCTGACAGGCCTGTGCTTCCCTGCACCCTCCTGTGGCTCTTCCTGTGGACGGGCGTCACGCGTGCTGCCCTCCCGTCAGCCGGGGCCTCCTTGCTCGGCCAGGGCTGCTGGGCAGTGGTGGAAAGTGGCCTGCCGAGCGCTTCGGCCAGCACCCTCAGCCCCAACGGGCGGGTCCCGCCCGGCCCCGCAGATCTGTGTGTGTCGCAGTGCGGTCGCAGGGCGCTGACCATTTCCCCCGGGGGGTGGGGGCTGCATCGTGCTCCCCGTGCCGGTCTCTGGCTCGGGGGCTGGGCACCCTGAGCACAGCTCGCCGGCACAGATGAGGCGCAGGAGGCGTTCAGCGCCGCAGCCTTTTCCTCAGCCTCTGTCCCCGCGCTGCCCCTGCCCCGCCAGGGACGGGGATTCTCCTCAGCCCTGCTGCTGCTGCTCCTGTCTGTGCAGACACAGCTTTCACGCTCTCTCACGGCAGCGGCAGATTCAGCTCTCGCCGGGCGCTGGCACTGCCAGTTCTACGCCCGCACACCCTCACGGCGTCCTTGGCGTCCTGCGCAGCTGCTGGCCAGGCCCGGCCGCGCGGGGGCGGTGCTCGGCCTGCGCCCGAGGGGATGCCGCCTGGGATTGGTCGCTGGGCTGTCACTCTGCCCCCGTTTGGGCCTGCCCTGAGGCAATGCTGGCTCTGATTGGTCCTCTGGGCTGTCACTCTGCCCCCATTTGGTCCTGCCCTGAGGCAATGCTGGCTGTGATTGTCCCCGGGTGGTGAGGCTGCTGAGCTGCAGTGCCCGCCCTCCACCTGGGGCAATGCTTCCTCTGATTGGCTGCCTGGGATTTCCCCCTTGCTCCTCCCATCTAATGACGGGTCAGACAGCTTATCAATCATCACGTGCTGCTCTCCCACACGGCGTGATTGGTGGAGCCAGCCTGCCCCGCCCCTGCAGGGTGCCCAGCTTTTTCCACTCTTGCCGCCTTTCCTGCAGGCCAAAAGTGAGAGTGCAGACTCTCTCGGTGCATCTTTGGACCTATAAAAAGTGGGCTTTGCCCTAAAAATGAGAGTTTAGACGCTTAAAATGAAGCTCTAGGCCTGAATAATGTTGTGATTCCTAAAATGAAGGCTTTGAGCTGTAAAAGTGGGGTTAGGGCCCTGTGAAAGAGAATTTGGACTCCAGAAATGAAGCTTGGAGCCCTGTAACGGATGGTTTGGAAATGGAAATGAGGCTTTGGACACTGCAATGAGCTTCAGTGTCTTAAAGCAATGTTTGGGCTCTAAAAAGGAGACTTTGCAAACTAACCCCGAGGCTTTGACCCTGAAAATCAGGAGTCAGGCCACATATTAGACATTGGACCTAAAGTGAAGGTTTGGACCATAAAAATGAGGCTTTGAAATCTGTAGGAGAGAGTTCAGGCCCTCAAAATTGAGGTCTGGAAAATAAAAATGAGGCTTTGGACCTTAAAAATGAGACTTTGGCCATGAGAAGTCGATGCCCGAAGCCTGTCAGTGTTTAAGAGGCACTTGGGCAGTGTCGGTATTAACGAGCTTTAACGTGGTCAGGCCTGAACTGGTCAGGCAGTTTGACCAGATGATCGTTGTAGGTCCTTCCAACTTAAATACTCTATTCTATCATATTTAAAAAAAAAAAAAAAAAAAAAAAAAAAAGAGGCTTTAAGCCCTAAAAATTCCAGAATGGATCCTACAAATTAGACTATGGGAGCTTTGGGAGCTAAAGAGAGTGTTTGGACCTGGAAAGGAGGCCTTGGACCCTAACAGTGAGCCTTTCAACCCTCAAAATCAGAGTTGAGGCGTTAAAAATGACACTTTGGGCCCTTAAAATGAGTCTTTGAACCTTTGGAGTAGGGCTTGAACTTCTAAATGAGGGTTTGTATCCTAAAAATGAGAATTTAGATCTTGAAAATGACTGTTTGGACAACCAAAATGAGAGTTTGGGCCCTAAAAATGAGACTTGAAGTTTGAACTTTAAAAACATGTGACCAGATGTTAAAACTGGGCCTTTGGACACTGAAATGAGCCCTTGGACCCAGAAAATGATTGTCGTAGTTCAGCCCCGATCGGGACCAAACTACGCAGTCTCCATTCCTCTCACAAGGAAAATTCTTCACAACAGGCTGGCAGACACCTCTCAGGACGTTTTTACATCTCATTCACATCTCCTCTCCTCCCCACTTCTCTCAGCCGGGCTGGGCCCAGTTGGGCCCAGTTGCCGCCCGGCGGGAGGCCAGAGGGTGAAACCTGCAAGGCCCACGAGGCTCGCGCCTCCCCCTCTCTGTCCTGCTCAGCTTCTTCACATCTTCTCTAATTCTTTTTTTTTCTGTTTTCCCCTTCTTAAATGTGTTACGGCAGAGGCGTTATCATGGAACGTGCTGACACCAATTGGCTCGGCCTTGGCCAGCAGCGGGTCCGCCCTCGTCCCGGCCGAGTCCACTGAACAAAGAGGAGCAACTTCTAGCAGTTTCCGATAGAAGCTGCCACCTTAGGCCCCCCTCGCTAAACAAAACCAGAACAGTGATGATTTAGTCTCTAAATTGAGGATTTGGGGCCCTTTAAATAGGATTGTGTGGCTTGAAGATGCAGCTTTGGACTAAGAAATGAGGCTTTGTGCCCTAAACATGAAGGCTGGCAATGAAAAATGATGATTCGGGCCTTCAAAAGGAGGACATATCTAAATCTAATTAACATTTTCCCTTATATCTACTTAACAACATCTTATCTGAGTAAATTATGTTAACATCTCTAAATCTAATTAACAACGTTTTATCTTACCAAACTAAAAATGTGTCCCAGGCCAAGTTTGAGGCCTGTGGCTCTGGGGGATCAGAAGAGGAGGGTGATTGTTCACGAGGACAATCACAAGGTGAACACAGGTAAACCAACACAAGCATAGCAGTGCCCAACATCAAAAGTGCCCCAAAATAAAGCGCCATCAAAGCGTTAATCATTTTGCTCATTTTTGCAACCTTTTTTTTCCTTTGTGATGGTTTAGCCCGAATTACCACACAGTTTCTCGCTCATACTCCCCCTCCCCAGTGGGGAAGGAAGGAGAACCCATGGGTTGAGATGAAGACAATTTACTAAAATAACAAGGGAAAACTACAATAATAACAGAATATACGGATATTAAAATATACAAAGTGAACAATGTGTGTTTTCTCACCACCCGATGTCCCAATGACCGACACAGCCCGTCCCGAGCAGCGATCATGGAAACAAAACTGAGCAGCAAGCAAAGGAGCAAAAGGGAGCCAGCAAGGGAGAGGGAACGATGCCAGCAAACGAGGAAGGAAGATGGATGCCAGGAAGGCAGATACCCGCCCTGGCCAGCCCCCACTTCTCTACTGAGCATGGCGTTCAGGCATGGAACACTCTTTGGCCAGTTTGGGTCAGTTATTCTGTCTGTCTTTCTCCCAGCTTCCCGCATCTGCAAATTAGCGAGACTTGGAAAGCAGGACGGTGTCCTTGGTCTCATTCACAACAACTCATATCATCAGGGTGTTTATCAACATTCTTCACACAGGGCATCCAAAACACACCGGCTACTGAGAGGAAAAATTAACTCCATCCCTGCCAAAACCCGGACAGTGTCCACCCCTTATTCCATACAATCTACGTCATGCATATACATATATACGTGTGTGTGTATATACACAGAGATGTAACTCCTTCAGTCTGTTGAGCTCATTTAGTCCATGACTTTGGGCTCCATCTGTCCTGACAGTCTTTCAGGACAAGAGAGATGGTATGTAGTGTGGGGTTGTTGCCTGCTGCACCTGGAACTCACAGTTGGTACATCTGGCGTGGCTGGTGTATCATGCCCATGGTCTGCGAGTGGAAGATGTTGATCTTGAGGAAGTTGTTGGGGGCCAGTTCCTGTTCCATCACCGTTGCATCTCTCTCGGTTTTATTGAAGCTCATTCTTCACTGATCAGGGTGTTCCTTGCTGCAATACCTTTGACGTGACATGTAAGGACTATAGAAATGATTATATACAGGTCAAATTATTGGCTGTTCTCACCTAACATCAGATCTCCTTCAGCTACACGTGGGACTTCCCCATCCTCCCGCATCACCCACCAAGTACATCCAGGCCCTTCAGCAAAAGCAATCCCACGGGTGGGTTTGCCTTTGCCCAGGGGAGGAATAACCCAGACCGTCTTTCCTAACATATTCCTTAGATGCACCACAGGGACTTTATCACCCTCTGCCCTCTGGCTGGGCAGGGCCAGCTCGATTGGTGGATCCCTGAGTGTTGACTAACCAGGTGGCTTTTGCTAAATGTTTATCCCAATTTTTGAAGGTCCCACCACCCATTGCTTTCAGTGTAGCTTTCAGCAGTCCATTGTGCCGTTCAATCTTTCCAGAGGCTGGTGCGTGATGGGGGATGTGGTATACCCACCCGATGCCGTGCTCTTTGGCCCAGGGGTCTATGAGGTTGTTTCGGAAATGAGACCCGTTGTCTGGCTCAATTCTTTCTGAGTGCCATGTCGCCAGAGAACTTGCTTCTCAAGGCCCAAGATGGTGTTTTGGGCAGTGGCGTGGGGTACGGGATAGGTCTCTAGCCACCCAGTGCTGGCTTCCACCATTGTAAGGACGTGGCGCTCACCTTGACGAGTTTGTGGGAGTGTGATGTAATCAATCTGCCAGGCCTCTCCATATTTATACTTCAGCCATCGTCCTCCCTACCAAAGAGGCTTTGACCCCTTGGCCTGCTTAATAGCAGCGCATGTTTCACATTCATGGATAACCTGTGCAATAGTGTCCATGGTCGAGTCCACCCCTCGATCACGAGCCCATTTGTATGTTGCGTCTCTTCCTTGATGGCCCGAGGTGTCATGGGCCCACCGAGCTAAAAATAGCTCACCCCTGTGTTGCCAGTCTAGGCCCACTTGGGAAACTTTAATCATAGCAGCCTGATCCATCCTTTGGTCATTTTGGTGTTCTGCCGTGGCTCGACTCTTGGGTACGTGAGCATCTATGTGACGGACTTTTACAACCAGATTCTCCAGCCGGGCAGCAATCTCCTGCCACAGTGCGGCAGCGCATATGGGTGTCCTGGTTCTGGCTAGAGCAGAGTTAATATTCACCTGAGCTGTGCAGAGAACTGGAGCTGGTGGCCCCTATGGCTGGGGCACCCAGCTGGGATAGTTAACTAATGAGCCAACAGCTGGGGTTAATTTACCCAGCTGAGCCCATCCCATCTCAGAATCACAGAATCACAGAATTATTATCAAGATTGGAAAAGACCTAAAAGATCATCCAGTCCAACCATCACCAGTACTTCTCAGCTAAATCATATCCCTCAACACAACATCCAAACGTTTCTTGAACACCCCCATGGTCGGTGACTCCACCACCTCCCTGGGCAGTGCATTCCAGTGCCTGACTACCCTTTCCGAGAAGTAACATTTCCTAATGTCCAGCCTGAATCTCCCCTGGCGCAGCTTGAAACCATTGCCTCTAGTTCTGTCACTGTCTACACGAGAGAAAAGGCCGACCCCTAGCTCACTACAACCTCCCTTCAGGAAGTTATAGAGAGCTATAAGGTCTCCCCTGAGCCTCCTCTTCTCCAGACTGAACCATCGCAGCTCCCTCAGCCGCTCCTCATAAGGCCTGTGCTCCAGACCCCTCACCAGCTTCGTAGCCCTCCTCTGAACGCGTTCCAGGGCCTCAATGTCTTTCTTGCAGTGAGGGGCCCAAAACTGAACACAGTACTCAAGGTGCGGCCTCACCAGTGCCGAGTACAGGGGGACAATTACCTCCCTGTTCCTGCTAGTAACACTGGTTTTGATGCAAGCCAGGATGCCGTTGGCCTTCTTGGCCACCCGGGCACACTGTCGGCTCATGCTCAGCCGAGCATCAATCAGTACCCCCACGTCCGTTTCCTCCACACAGTCCTCCAGCCACTCCACCCCAAGCCTATAGCGCTGCCTGGGGTTGTTGTGGCCGAAGTGCAGGACTCGGCATTTGGTCTTGTTGAACCTCATCCCATTGGCTTCAGCCCAGCTCTCCAGCCTGTCTCTGGAGACAGTTCCCTCTGTAGGGCGCACCTCCGCCAGTTCCCTCAGCACTCTTGGGTGGATCTCATCCGGCCCCATGGACTTGTGGCAGTCCAGTTGGAGTAGTAAGTCTCTGACCGTTTCTTCCAGAATCACAGGGGGGTTAGCGTGCTCCCCAGCCGAGACTACCAGGTCAGAGAGAGGAGTACCCTGAGGATAACTGGTCTGACCTTTAAAGACAGACGTAAAGAAGGCATTCAGAACCTCCGCCTTTTCCTTATCCTCAGTGGTCACATTCCCAGCCTCATCCAGCAAAGAGTGGATATTCTCCTTTGTCCTCCTCTTACTGTTAATGTATTTATAAAAGAGTTTCTTATTCCTTTTCACCCCAGTGGCCAGGTTAAATTCAAGCTGGGCTTTTGCCTTTCTGATTTCACCTCTACACATCCTAACGACTTCCTTGTATTCATTCTCTGACACCGTGCTCAGGGTATCAGTGAGGAGGGTGCTGAGGGGAGCCTCCTGCTACATGGAAGAAATGGGGTGTGGAGATTTGTAAGCCATCGTACTGTGTTGGTATTCCATCACTGTTTTGTGGTTTTTTTTTTTCTATTATTGCTGTTAAATTTACTTTTTGTTCAATCTCAACCCACGTGTTTTTGCTGGTTTTTTTTGTTTACCAGTTCTCCCCCTATTCTCTCGGAGGGTGGGGGAACGAGAGAGAGACTGCGTGGTCTGGTCCCGGTCAGGGCTGAAGTACGAAACATGGTGTTTCTGTGCCTGTGAACCCCCTGGAAAAGAGCGCTCTGGGGCACTCAGAACCCTGGGCTCTGTTTGCCCCTTACACACAGACGTGTGTGACCCATCCAGCCTTCTTCAAAGGGAAGCTGTGCGTAGAACAATTTATGGTCTCCAGCATTTTTAAACTGGTATTTAAGGTGCAGACTATTTGAAGGAGAAGCTATCCACTGCACCTTTAATTGAGAAAGACAGATGCAAGTGTCATGATTTCATTTTACAGCAATAAAAGGACACACAGGTTGGGAGCTGGGAGATTAATTTTGCATTCACATTAAGTGATTTTCCGACAGTTAGCACAACCTGCAGGTATTTACAGTTGACTGTGTCCTTTCAACATACAAATTGTAACATCAGCCTTATGCAGAACACATTACTGAAGGCAGTTGGGTTTTTTTTTTGTTAAGTAGAATTGTTCAAATGTTTTTATGACACACTGGTCCAGACACCAGCAGGGTCTAAGGGAGTGACTGTCGGTTATTTGGACCTTCAAGCCCCTGTCGCTCAGATCAACTACTCATGGTTTCGTTTTCATATGCATTCATTTACAGAAGGAAAAAGCTACTTTCAAGATTTTAATAAATGGTTATTTCATAAACACAGTAACATAATCAGTTCCATTAACATTAACAGAAATGTTTACTGCTACATGACTAATTTGTTTGAACTGAAACAGTTTACAAAAAAACACCCAAAACCTGCAAAAATTTACTAGGAATAGAACAAAATTAAAATATGTCATTTTAGACATACTCTAATCAAACAGCCTCCTCCTCTTTCATAGTCTTTCCCCTCCTCCATCACGTTGTTCCGTCATGGCTACTCCTTCTTTCATAAGCCTTCCTGTGATATGGTGGAACACCTCTGTATCTGTTAACGTTCCCCCGCTCTCGTCCCCCTTCAGGTACAGTCCGTTCAGTGGGAGTCCGACCTCTAAACCCTGGGGACCTCGATCGTGAACGGTATCTTCTGTAGGGGGGTGACCTTGATCTGAAATGGCGAGAGCCACGTGACCTTGACCTGGCACGAGAGTTACGGCTCTTCCCTTTGCCTCTTCTTGGATGAGGTGGTGATCGCAGGTAGGAACGGGAACGGGAATGGCTAAGTGATCGAGAGGAGGAGTTAGTGCGGGAGGAACTTGATCTTGAATTGGAGTAGCTGAAAGAGTAAGATGAAGCAAGATGAGGAGACTTGGATCTTAAAAAAACCACAGCACACACAAAAAATAGATGATGTTAATTCAAAACAGTCACTCTCCCCAGTTCTTTACCTCCCAAATTTGGTTTGGTTTCTTTACCTCTCCACAACTGCTGCTTTGTCAGTGGAAAAGCAAACAGGAAGGGTCAGTGTATGTATGGTCTGTCCCATGAACGACCATAGCTGTTGACTGATTTAAACTGGTGCATACTGGCCGCTACTGGTATGTGAACGTGCACATTTTTCACTGCTCCACAACTACATCCAGTGCAAATCAGTTGTGTTGCAGTAAGATAGAAAAAGAGCAAGTCCTAACGGCTACAGGGCAGTAACAAACACCAAGAAAACGTGATTTAGCCTGGAGACAGTAAAGCTCAACTCTAAAAGGCCAGCTTAGTCTACTTCGCTTCATACTTAGGTGGTGCTTGGAACGGGGTGAAAAATACTTGTCCTGCAATCCTACATACAGGGCTATTTGATCAACACTTCTAGCCAGGTGTCCCAGCAAAATCTGGCACATACCTCTCGCTCTGACCAAGGACAGCGATCGCATTTCAAGCAAAATCATATCGTAACGCTTCTACACTCCGCCTCTCGTCATACGACTCCATGCCATTACTCTAGGAAAGACCCTGACAGCATGACTAAGAGAGAGTCCCGGTTAAAATCTCTCCATGTATCCACAGGAGATACAGAAAAGAGGAAATCCTTCTAGACAATCTGCTTCTCCTTCACGGAGGAACCGAGAGGAAACGGCCTTAAGCTGCACCAGGGGAGGTTTAGATTGGATATCAGGAAAAATCTCTTCACCAAAGGGTGGTCAGGCACTGGAACCGGCTGCCCGGGGAAGTGGTTGAGTCACCATCCCTGAAGTTGTCCTAAAATAACAGTGTGGAATTTTCCAATCATTTGCTCCAGCAGTATTGGCTAAGTTGTTAAAGGAATCATGTCGGAGGCCAATTTCTATTGGGAAATCAATTTCTACAGCCCTGTTCAGCCAGCAATCAAAAGCCTGGCTTTCCACCTGATCCTTTAATTAGATTTAGTTTTTATATGTAATTATGGTTTGCTCAAAATTATTCATTGTTTAAAGTCCTCCTTTCAATCATGTAGCAGGTTTTTTTTTTTAAATAATCTTACTGCAAGCACAGAACCCCTTTGTTAAAGCCAAGTCCAATTAAGCCATTTAAAAATTAATTACCACCTGTATTTTCCACAGCTCTCTGCGCATACGTATTCCATTATAAATCAGCTGCTGTATAAGTGATGTGTTACGGCCTCATTTAACAGGTGACAAGTAGTCACCTACTGCATTTCTGTAGAACACTTACCGTTCCCAGCCCGGTCTGGCACCTGAGCAGTGAACTGCAGTGGCTCTCATGGGGTGACCTTTTGGAGTGGGGAGAGGGAAAAGGGAAAAAAAATCCCATTCAGTTTATCTGAAGATTTTTTTATTTAAGAAATTCTGAAGTTCCTGTCACTTACCAGCTGTGGGTATGGGCTGTCCTGGGGGGCCCAGCAGACTCGGCAGTGCTGGCTGTCTCAGTGCAGGAGCCTGACAGCCCTTGTGAATACAAGCAAGAGTTGCAAAATAAGCTCTACTGAAATACAAGACTCGCTGCTTGTGTTGACATAAAACTGAGCTTCTCTTCCAACACACTGCCGACGGACAGCGAGGAAGATGTAGCGAGTTCAGCAGCACTCACCAGAGCAGCAGGAGGGGTAACAGCCAGGAGTGGTGGTGGAGGTGGTGGCAGTGGCGGCGGCTGCTGCTGTGGCTCCCAAATCTGCGCACAGCGCCTTTTTGTGTAGCCAGTTCCGTTGCTGAAGCTGTTCACAGCCTAGAGGCAGAGAAACATTTACAAAGAGGTGACAGGAAACTTCAGGAGATGTACGAAGAAAGGCCTCCACAGGGTACAACCCCTTGTGTATTCCTGTCCGTGCTATCAGCCCTACAATAAATCAACACACAGAGGTGTGAACAGATGGCATTAAACACCGGTATCAATGACTGGCAACGCAGAGTCTCTGTCTTTGAGGGCCTTCACTGTTAACACCAAACTTGAAAGGGAGGCAATCCTGTTAAACAACAGCGGGACCTGAATTTGCCCCATGGCCTCCACAGCGTTGTGAGCTTCTGTAACAGCAGATCATGTACTTGAGCAGGTGTCGTAGTTCAGCCCCGATCGGACCAGACTACGCAGTCTCTCTCTCACTCCCCCCACCTTCCAAGAAAACAGGGAGAGAAAATATAAGGAAAAACGGCTCGAGGTTTGAGATAAGGACAGGGAGAAATCCTTAAAGTTACCGTCACGGGCAAAACAGACTCGACTTGGGGAAAACTATTCATTTATTACTACAAACAGCAGGAGAATGAGACAGAGAACAAGATAACCTCCCCCCACCCCAAGCTTAACATTATCTCTACCACCTTCCCCCCCCCGAGCGGGAATGGGGGTTGCGGTCAGTTCATCATACGTTGTTTTACGCCGCTGCTTCGTGGTCGGGGGAAGAACTCCTCACATTCCTCCCCTGCTCCATCGTGGGGTCCCTCCCACGGGCCACAGTCCTTCGTGGAACTGCTCCGGCGTGGGTCATCTCTTCCACGGGTGCAGTCCCTCTAGAACAGCTGTCCCAGTGGGCCCTCCACGGGCCACAGCTGCCTTCAGGCATCCACCTCCCCCGGTACGGGGTCCTTCACGGGCTCCAAGTGGATCTCTGCTCCTCCGTGGACCTCCATGGGCTGCAGGGGAGCAACCTGCTCCACCATGGTCGTCACCACAGGCTGCAGGGGAATCTTGGCCAGGAGCTGCATTACTCCTCCCCCTCCTTCTGAACTGACCTTGGCGTCTGCAGCCATTCCTCACAACAGGCTGGCAGACGCCTCTCAGGATCCTTTTTCCATCTTATTCACTTCTCCTCTCCTCTCCACTTCTTGCAGCTGGGCTGGACCGAGTCGGGCCCAGTCGGCTGCCTGGCGAGAGGCCAGAGGGTGAGGCCTGCAAGGCCCATGAGGCCTGTGCCTCCCCCTCTGCGCCTCTGCCCCCGCTCAGCTTCTTCACATCTTCTCTTCTCTCTCTTTTTTTTCTGTTTTCCCCTTCTTAAATACGTTATCGCAGAGGTGTTATCATGAGACATTCTGCTACCAATCGGCTCGGCCTTGGCCAGCAGCAGGTCCGCCCTAGGCCTTGCCAAGTCCCCTGAACAAAGGGCAGCGACTTCTAGCAGTTTCCTACAGACGCTAGCACCTTAGGCCCCCCCTCACTAAACAAAACCACGACAGCAGGAAACTGAGCCGTATTCAATCCAGCCCTGCTTAAGGCCGTGTCAGTGAATGCTTCCTTCCCTGCCAGCTGTTTGCAAGTAGACTTTTCTGACAATCAGTTTACGGAAAAGTCATCATGTTACCTGGCGTAGGAACCTGTTGGCAACTAATGCATCTGGAGAAACGTCTGTCTGGTGACACGTTGGGCAGGTGTGTTCCTCAGATTCCAGCAGCGCTGTTCTAATGCCTGTGAAGAATTAGAATCATCAACACAGATTTTAGCCCAACCAAGGACATTTTGAGAGTTCTAATCAATGATAAAAAGACATCTCTGATTAATGGGTGAATGCGGTCTTGAATGGAGAGCATGGAGCTCTAATTGTCCAACAGTGTACAAAATGTCTAGTACGAAGCAAATACCTGTACGGTTTTGATATTTCACTGTTGTAACATTGGAAGCTGTGGCGAAGGCTCTGTCCTGGTGTTTTGACTCGACTTTTTTCCTCCGTCCAGTACAGTGAGCAGTCCCCAAGCTCAAGGGGTGGCCGGAAAGTTTTGCCTGGTGGTCAGTTCTGCTCGCCTGCCCCTGGGTGCTCCCCTGCATTATTGACATAAATAAAAACTCTGTGGTCTACCGAAAAGAAGTTTTTGTGCGCCAAGAGGAGAAAATAAAAGGTGGAGCCCAGAGAAAGGGGAGCGGAACAGAGGCAGAGGGAGGGAAGTAGGGGGTGGTAGGAGAAGAAATCAGAGTTGTTTTCAGTCAGAAGCACAAAGGAAAAAAGGAAGGAATCTGAAGAACAGAAACCCCGCGCACCGTCACCAGCCCTGGCTGCACAGCGGCGCCCACAGGGCCGGTCCCATGCCGCTGCCCGGGGAAGAGGCAGCTCCCCAGCCCTCCAGCTGCGGCCTCACCTGCTCCCACTCACCCCAGGGGAGCGCTACCCCGCGACGGCCGGCGAGGCCGCCCCGCCGGAGAGACTGGCAGAGCCGCCCCTCCATCCTGAGCGAGAGGGCAGGACCCATGTCTCCTGCAGCACTCAGGGATGTGAGCGACAGTGGGGGCCCGGCCCCACGCCCCGACCCAGAGGGAGGGCAGAGACACTGCCACAGCCCTGGGGCTGGGGGGGCTCTCCCCACCCACCGCCGGCTTCGCAAGATCCCCAGTGCTGGCTCCACGCTCGCCCCCGACACAAGCCCCAGCTCCGAAGGCATGAGGTGCCTGCCGAAGTCTGCGGGCAGAAGCTCAGGCTCACCTTTTTGGCAGAGAGTGCCGGCTTCTTGGCCCGCGGTGGTGACGCGGTGCTGCTCAGGTCCAGAGCAGCGCTGGCCCACAGGGACCGACTCACATTTGCTGAGGGGGCACTTTGGGGTGCAGCTGGCCTGGTGCCGGGGCCAGCAGGGAGGGGCAGTTTGGGCCACGGGGACTCAGCGGGCCGCTTCAGCGGAGCAGTGCTGTTTGGCAGCTTCGTCCCCATCCTGAACGTGCCGCGGGCCACAGGGCCTCCCACCTCCTCCAGCCCTGGCAGCTTCCTCCCCGGCAGCACGCCTGGTCTCTAGACAGAGAGAGAGAGAGAGAAGTTCAGAGAGGAGAGAGTTGGAGGCAGCCAGGACACAGAGCCACACTGCCCTCCCCATCTCTCCCCAGGCCCACACAGGATCCCTCCTGCAAACCCTCCTCCCTCGCGCCTGCCCCTTCGGAGCCGCGCGCCTGCCTCCCCGCCAAGCTGCAGCCCACCCGCCCGCGCAGAGCAGACGGGGGGCAGCAGCTGCCAGCTCCCGGGAGCGCTGGCCGAGAGCAGCCCTCAGGACTCACCGGGCCCAGCAGCGGGGAAGACACCGTTTTCCTGACCCGACCGCAGATGGCGCCGGTGCGGCCAGGCCGGCCGGAGGCAGCTTTGGCCAATGGCCCCTCTGGGCTCTTCTTGGGGCTGGGGATTCTGGCAAAGGCAGAGCAGCGCACGCATTAACTGCGAGGGTTTGCGTGATCGTAATGCTCTCGCCAGAGATGCACGCAACAACAGGAGCCAGGAGCTCCGAGGAGGTGAGGGGCTCTTGCCCTGCACAAGGTCACGGCACGGGGCTGGACCTCTCCCTGCCACCCTCCTCCCAGCCAGCGCGTGCGCACGGGCATGGGGCTACGTGGGCCCAGCTCCTTCCAACAGGCAGGCACGTGCTACCAGCCCTGTCCCAGATGCTGAGAGCAGGGGACAGGGGCCGGGAGACACCGGGCGCTCTCACCTCCGGTAGAACAGCAGGTAGGCCTGCTGGGCCAGGACCACTGAGATGTTGCTGGGGCGGACCAGGTCATCGTCCATTTGGTACCACTGCCCGTTGCTGGCCTGCGGAAGGAGAAGAGAGAAGGGGGTCGGGCTGTGTCCGGGGACCCTCCTGGCCTGAAGAGCAGCAGGAACAGCGCCCGCCAGCAGAGCCCCTCCCCCCAAAACCCACAGGCGGCCCAGGGCAGGCAAGGGGACTCTGCGAGAGCAGACCTCCACGCTTCTGTGGCAGAGCACAGCCTGCACCCCCCACCCACTGCTCCACACCACTCCATCTGCTGAGCACCCTCCTTCCTGTGCCTGACAGGGACCCACCAGCGGCCAGCAGCCCCCAGCCCAGACTGGAGCCAAGAGAGCGCCGCGGGCTCACCTTCACGTGGCAGTAGTAGTGCCCTGACTGGCTGCTGGTCCCAGCGTGCACCAGCACGGCATAGAGCCCATACACAACAGGATCCCCGTTCTCCTGGGACATGTAAGGGCGGACGTTCAGGAGCTGGGGATACGGCACGTTCTGCGGAGAGAGGACACCTTGGGAGCCTGCACAGCAGATGGCTTTCTTGCTACAGCAAGAGCAGCTCAGTGGTCCTACGCGTCCCATCGCTCGAGGGAGGGGGACGCGCTCTCCCCAGGCAGAGGTCACGCTGAGGAAGATGCCGGAATGAGCCAAGCTCCCCCCGCACCACACAGCTGGGGAGGGGCTGCAGGACTGCAGCAGAGCTCACGCTGTGCACAGGAACCCCTCCCACCCTGCCCTGGGCAGCGGGGCCTGGGGCCAGGAGACAGCCCCTTATCGGCGTTGCCAAGCACTCACCTTTGTGATTTTGCCTCCACCAGCAACGCGTTTCAGCTTGAGCACAAGAATGTTGGAGGCTCGGTGGATGGTGACGCCTTCGCTTCCTGAGACTTCATGCTTGCACCTGGAGAGGAAGAGCTGGAGCTGTGTTCCACCACCCAGATGATTGCCAGCCCTGGCCAAGCGGCAAACCCCACAGAAACGACCCTGACGACCCCAAGCACCGCTCCAGGGCAGCTGCTCACGGCCACGTCTGCTGGCCCACGTCCTGCTCACGAGGGGAGGGAGCTGAGGAGTGGCGGGCTTCATCGCAGGCTTCAGTGGCCACGTACTTCATGGTGTGGCCATGGAGCAGGTAGAGGAGCCCTCCCGTAGAGCGACAGGCTTTCCACCTGCTTCCCACCAGCACACCCGCGGGCCCCTTCCCGCCCACAGCCCCACACACTCACTTGGCACATGTGTAGGCGTTCTCCCCGCGCAGCACAGCCGGCCTCACAAACTGCTCCAGCGCCTGCTCGAGGTTTGCGGCTTGCTGCAAGGACAGAGCAGAGGTCAGGGCACGAGCGGCCTGTCCACACGACAGACCAGCTCCCTGCCGAGACGCTGGCCCCAAGACAGAACCCAGAACATGAGCACAGGGCCACGGACGGCGCCAAACCTGTGAGCCGGCCACCAGCTAGCCGCTGGCCAGCATGCCGTGAGGGACGGCCCCACTGCCCCTCACCACCACAGAGCCCCGGCGGAGGAGTCGTGGCTCACGCTCAGGCAACGGGCGCTGCTCTGCCCGGCACAGAAGGCAGCGCAACAACGGAAGCTGCTTCCCCCTGGCCTGCAGCGTGCCTTGGCACTGGCAGGTGAAGGAGCCTTGAGAGCAGGCACGGGGCAGCTGCAGGAACATCCCCGCGAGAGCAGAGCTCCTCCCCGTCCCCGACCCTGCCGCACTACCTCGATCTCCAGCGTCAGGTCCAGGTACGGGTCATAGGTGTCCGAGACGCCCTTGCACAGCGAGCACTTCACTGCGACAGAAAGAGGAGTGAGCACAGCCTGGCACCACACCTGCACCCGCCACCAGCCCAGCGCAGCGCAGGCAGCTGCAGTATTCCTGCTCTGCGGGTGTGGGCTCTGGGATGGCAGCACCGCGATTCACAGCCTGGCAAGGAGGAAGGCTGGCAATTCCACGGTGCGCTGGGACAGCAAGTGCTGCTGGAAAGCTGGCAACACAGGTTCCTTTGCTGGTGGCAGCGAGCCGGGGACCCGCAGCCAACAGCCTTTTCCATGGCCGCCACAGGGGCCACCACCCACTGCTGCCGCAAGACTGAGCAACTGCAGACACCCAGCTGTGGGGAATTTGCACAGCTCAGCAATCTTCCCAAAGATTTGTACTGCAAGGCTGTCAGGGAAGCAGCAGCGCTGAGAGTCACAGGCCCAGGACCTGGCGGCCAGCACTCACCACGGGACCGCAGGTAGCCGCCAAAGATCTGGTGAACCAGCGTCGTGGCCTGGGTCTGGCGATCCAACCTAGAGACAGCAGCACCAGATCACGCACCACCCCTCCACAACGGCCGCCCCCGCCGGACACCGCTGTCTTCTCAGCGCAGCTCCCCTGCGCGCTCCGGCCAGCCAAGGGGCTGCAGAGCTGCGGGAGCAGAGGGAAGTCGCAGCCTCTGCCAGGCTGCCCTCCCAGTGCCGGGGCTCACAGGGTGACACCGGGCTCCCACGCGCACCTTCCTCTAGAAGGAGCAGAAACTCCTGGCCGCAGCTCAGAGCTGGGCGCTGCACACAGAGGCCACGCAGGCTGCCCGGGACAGAGGGCCCAGGGGAAAGCTGCTCTCTCGCAGCCACAGAGCTGGGGCTGCCCTAGCAAGCACGCCTGCATTCCTCAACCACTGGGACAGCATCCAAACCCGTAGCAGCCTCAGCATTTGGGGACAGGAGCGCAGCTGTGCTGGGGCAGAGGGGTCAGGAGAAGGGAGAAGGCAGAGCTGTGTCACAGAGGGGCAGAGGGGGGCCATGCACCCCCAGGCCCCTGGAGGCAGCACCTCCCTCTAGGAGTCCCAAGTGGGGGACACGCTCACCCTACCGTCCCCTCCCACGGGCGCAGGGGACCAGCGAGGGGGCAGCGCAGAAGAGCAGCCGTGGGCCGTCAGAGGCCCCACATACCTGCTAGAGCCATTCAGGCAGGCCTTCTGCATGGCATCAAGGGTGCAACGCAAGAAGTAGTGCGCGTCCCCCTGCATGCCGAACTGGATGTACTGGGCAATCCCTGCAGGAGAGGGAGAAATCAGCCCCAGCACGTGATGCAACAGATGCTGGCCCTCCCTCGGGGCAGGGACTCGGGGTCTGAGCCCCCTCAACCCAAACCACACGACAGACTCATGCCGGCCGCGGAGGAAGCTCCACACAGCCCCCGGCAGGCTCCGTGAGTCACCTCTGAAGAGCCGTCTGCCAAGACCCGCCCCGATCTCAAAGGTTCTGCTCCCGCCTTAGGCACCGCGCTCCTGCACGGTGACGGGAGGGGAGGGAAGGGCAGCCATCCTTACGCTTGAGGCTCTGGATGACAGACACTGGCTTTATTGCTGTGCCGCTGCTGGAAAAAGCCTGGATTGTGTGCTTCTCCATAACACACAGCATGCAAAAGCCTCTTCGCTGGCCTGCAGCAGGAGAGAACACAGGACGTCGGGACAAACCCCGGAGAGATGGAGGCAGGACAGGGGGCAGGGGACCTCCGGTCCAACACAGCTCAGCCGCGCTCAGTTTTCCCTAGGAGCTCTGTGCTCCGGTGCAGCTCGGGGGCATCCCGGGTGCACAGGGACCACCACACGCCACCCCAGCTGGCGCAGCCCGAGTCACAGTACCAGCCAGCGCAACCCCCCCAGACGAGACACTGTCCACGTGGACGGAAAACAGGTCACAGGGACGCGCTGGAGGAGCCCAGCGCTCGGCCCTGAGGGGCAGATCCCAGCAGAGCCCTACGCACAGGGCTGCGAGCCCCGCGTGCTCCCCTTGGGCACAGCTGGGAGCGGTGCCCGCCGGACTCCCTTTCAAAGCCCCCCAGCAACAGCAGCTGCTGCCTGCACGCAGCCTTGGGCCCTGCCCTCACGCGCTCCCCGCAGGCAGGGGCTGTGTGGGACCCCCAGCTCAGCCCCCAGGAAGCCAGCAGACCCCCTTGGACCCATCTCAGTCCTGGCTACGCCCAGCAGAGACAAAGTCTCCGCGGACACAAGGATGACCTCTGGACGGAGAAACAGGCAAGGAGGGAGCAGAGCAGGCGCATCCCGACACCCGCACGGCCCTGGCCAGAGCCACGCACAGAGGTGCTGAGCGCAGCGCCGGGAGCAGGACAGGCGGGCACTCCTCCTCCCCTGCCGCCCGCCGAGCCGGGCCTCCCCACTCACAGGTCTGGCTGTGCTCCCTGGAGAGCAGGTAGTTGGCGAGCGGCGGCGTGTGGGTCAGGCACTGCAGGCCGGCGTTGAGGAAGCAGGTGTTCCCCACGTTGTGCAGCCCGGCGCCGACTGGGTACATCTGCTCCCACTTCATGGAGAGGCGCTCCGCAGGGAAGAGCACCTTCTGGGGTGCGGGGATGCCATCTCCCATGCTCCCCAACTCACGGCCGCTGCCTGCGGGGAGAGGGGCGGTGAGCCGCAGGGCTGTGAGCGCGGGGAGGCTCCCCCTCGCCCTCTCTGCCTACCCTGCTTGCCGGGCAGCCCCTCCTCGGGGCCGCGCTGGCCGTCAGCGGCCTCAGCCTGGGGGCCGAGCAGCGGGTACTTGCCCCGCAGCCGCTCCCACGGACAGGAGGAGCCGCGGCTGGTGGGCTCCAACTCCATCTCCTGCAGCTTCTCCAAGGAGGCAGCCAGCAGCCCACCCAGCTCCCCCTCCTCGCCCGCCTCCCTGCGGCCCAGCTTCAGCGCCTCCTCCATCTTCCTCCCGGTCAGGGTGATCCAGTCCAGTGGCCCTGGCTGCACAGCCAGCAGACAGGTGACCGGGCGTGGCCGGACTGTTCTGTTTGGTTCCGCTCGTGGCGCCAGGCAGCGTCTTGTCGGGGCAACGGAACGTGGCCTAGAACCACCGCTGGCCCAGCCCCTCTGCTTGGTGCCCCTAAAGCCCTGGCGGAACGCTGAGGCCAGGGCACCGCAGTCGCCGTAGCCACCAAACACACCGGCCTGGCAGCGCTGTGTGCCAGACAGGGAGCGGAGGCCGAGCCGGGGCTGCGTGCCCCAACTCAGAGCAGAGCCCACGGCCCTGTGTGCTGCGGTAGGCGCCGCTGCCGAGGACACACCGCCTTGCCCTCACCATGTCCTGCCTGCACTATAAGTTCTCCTCCAGCCTCAAGTACCACACGCTCATCTTCAACGGCCTGCACATCTCCCTGCGCGACCTCAAGCGCCAGATCATGGCCCGGGAGAAGCTGAAGGCACCCAACAGCGACCTGCAGATCACCAACGCCCAGACCAAAGAAGGTGCGTGGGGGCGGCGGGCGCGGGGTGGGAAGCGACAATGGGAGTCGCCCTCCATCCCTAGCTGGGACTTGTGCTGGGAGCCCCACAGAGCTGTTCCTTCCTCGCGGCTCTTCTGACAACCACCGCCAGAGCTGTGTTTCAGCCACACAGCCAGGCTACAAGTGCCCGCGCTTCATGTGCAACGTGGAGAGCTCACTAAGGTTTTGCTTTCCGGGAATTCTTCAGGGAAAATGATACGGAAATGTGGGAGGATATCTGATAAGAACAGGCTTGCCAGATTTCTTTGAAATCTGCTGGAGGAAGCTGAACGGGATGGCAATGGAACAGGTGGCTGACTTGAAGAAAAACAGCGGGTTTGGTCACTTAGCTTTGCCTTCAACTTCTTGTACGCCGCGGCACTGGAAAACTGGTTCTGTGGCTGTTGCAGAAACTGCTCCCCAGCAACATTTTGGGTCAAGAGTGCAGCTGTGAGTTGGAATCTCAGCAGAGCCCTTAAAAGCCATCGTGCACTTGAGTGTTGGCTGCCTCTGAAGGACAGTTTGGCATTTCTTGTTAATAGAACTGCTGCTGTACACCAGGGACACTGCCACGCAGATGCTATGGAGCATCAGTTCATCATTCATTTCTAACCGTGGGTGGTTTTTTCCCTGATAGTGCACGGTAACGGTGTCGGGCCGGTACTGAAGTTTTGCGGCAGAACATTTATGGTGAATATAAGAAAGAAGGATTCTTAGAGAAGTCATAAATTCATTTAAATCTGCTCAATGGTGCTTGATTCTTGGAGCTGATAATGGGTTTGTATTACTTAGTATGATGTTTCCGTTTGGTGATCTGCCATCTTGAGGAGCTTGAATGTGATTGGAGACTTTGGGATGGGATTTTCAGAAATAATGAGACTTGTAAATTGTTTTCACTCCTTGAACATTATTTTTTTTCCTTTAGTTCTCTGGCACCCTTACAACAGTCTTTTCTTTAGAATGTGCTCTAGAGTTTTTTTTCCTCTTCCTGATTTTTGTGTTTAAACTTAAACAGAATCGTATGTTCGCTGCAGGAAGTGTAAGTTCAGTGGCTGGACATAAAGCTCGCTGTTGATCGACAGTGAAACCATTTTCAGGAGAATGTTTGTGAGGAGACTCAACAGCACAGTATTAGGGGTCTTAGGAGGCCAGTGGATGCCATGACATATGTAGGTGGGGACACATTTCAGAAGGCTTTGGTTTTCCTGTGGTGTTGAATAAAACTGTCAAGAGCTTTTGAAAAATGTCTGATTTGCTTTAAGGGCTTTTCTGCAGAAGGGTCTCTGAATTTTGTCTTTATTTGCTAAGGTACTTTCAGCTTCACAAACGCAAGCAGGCTGAATGGCCAGCTGGCTGACACCACTCCTGTAACAGCTGGGTCTGTCTCAAACGGAGCCTTAAAACCAGAATGTTGGATGCTCATAGCCCGCGACGGAGCCCAATGATTCGCTCCAAAAGAAGAAATGTTTTGAAATGGGGCAAAGAGGTAGATTCTGTTATAGCAGGTGAGGAACAGAAGGTCAAGTTTCAGAACAAAAGTTGATGCTCATCAGTATGTTACCCCATCAAGTGTTCCTCCAACAGACATCACACCAGTTGTCCAAGGTGTGTTGCATTGTTTCTGTACGTAATCAGCCTGCAGAGAAGAAAAAGTCTCTGCTTCACTGGGTTCTGTTAAGTGTGGTGCTGCCTAAGGGTGAAGTTGAAGGAGGAATCTGCTTCGTACTTTACAGAGCATCCCTGCTGTTTAACAGCGGCAAGATCCTCCTCTAGGCAGGGTGTGTTGCATGAGTGTCAAATGTTAAAGTTGGTCTGTTAGTGACACAGATGCTTCCGGAAGCTTTCGTAAGGGTGTTTTCATGGGAAAACGCAAAAATCCCCCAGTGGTTTTCAGGGCCAAGCTAGGGAATACATTTCAGTGTAACAGGTCTGTGTGCCAAACTGTTGGTCTGTGTGCATAACGGTGACTTTCAGGTTTTCTTAATCAGCTGCAGATGCCTAAACTCACCTTCAGAAGAGGAAGGGAAAATCTAGACCAGGATCTTCTGCCTAAATGGGATGTTTGGCGCTCTTACATGTGGACATCAAGTATGGTTTTTGTGTCACTTTGTCTGTGCAGGAGTCCTGACTAAATGTGGAAACGATCTCGGAAAGAGCAAAGTGACACTTGAGTGAAGATGGCCTGCTTGTTCAGAGAACTCGAACCCTTTCCAGCTCAGTCACTGTTGCTTTCCATAATGGCAACCTAGTGACAGAAGCAATGCTAAGGTAAGCTCAAAGCAAGCGGGGTTTTAAGAGCCAGTGGGAAGAATGGTATGATGGACTCGTGTTAAGACACTAGGAAGGCAAAATGGACAAAGGCAAATGGGCAAAAGCAACTTCAGCTAGATCAGGAAAGAACCTCATGCACTGGCAGACTCTCCTTTAGTGACCTTTCAGACCATGTTGCTGTTGGCATTCAAACTCTTTTGAAAGAATCAAACAGAAATCGCTGCTTGTGTTTGATTCTCAAACCTGCAGATTTCTTGAGATGTCCTGTTAGTGTGTTGAGACGATAAAAGCGGGATCTTACATATAACATTTGGCTTTTCAATCTGTACAGGGATCCTCTGAATGCTACGGAATTGCGTATTAATGTACATTCTTACAAATTGACTGATTTTTTATTTCTGTATTGCTTTCAGAATACACAGATGATGATACCTTGATTCCGAAGAACTGCTCGGTAATTGTGAGACGAATCCCTGCTGGAGGAGTTAAAGCTCCCAGCAAAACCTCTGTCCCGTGAGTGTCCCTAAAGCATTGTATTCTTTGGTAGCGGGTGCAGTCTGTTCACTTTTTCCTGGATATTGGCGTACAGAGGCATTCAGATTTCTCTTTCCTGTTAAAGCTGCTGTTAATTTTTGTTGTGATGGGGTAGGTTTGAATGTCCCAAAGCAGACGGACATTTTTAAGCCTGCTGGGACAGTATGTTTGTCACAGGACTCCTAAATCACACCAGATCCTAGGAACTGCTGTCAGGTGACATTTCTACTCCTGTTTTCAGCCCATACAGCAGATGTAACACATTTGGTATTTTTGGTGCTGCCATGGCTAAATATGGTCAGGTGACTGATCTTTTTGCGCTAAGTACACTTGCCCTTCGCAGTGTCTAGGCCATCACTGTTCTTTCTTAGAAACTCAGTTCTGTATCTGGTGCCTGTTTGTAACACCAGGGATCTACAGCTTGGCTACAGTTACCTTCCTGGTTTGATGGCTGGTTATTTAAGAACAGGACACTGTAGCACAGATTTCCTGGTTTTGATACTTAGAGAGCAGAGGCAAAATACCTGAGGACTTCCTCTTGCCCTGTTGTGTTCTGTCCCTGGAAGTCTTGGAATAATTTGTGACAGAGTAGAATTGGGATGTTTGTGGTTGTTTTTAGTGGCACTGGATGTTCCAGGAGAGAACAGTTTATGTATATGAATAAATTCCCACATTCGCTGGGCTATCAGAACATAAGGTGCTGATGCTGAGGCTTTATAATCTGTCAAACGGCCACTTTATTGGCTCTGAGAGCTCGCCTCACGTGTGGGCAATCCTCTAACCACCCTCTCACGCTACCCTTTCCCCATCACGGCACTCCTCCATCTCTACGCGTGTTTCATGGCACCTCAGGTGGTCCCCACACCCACTCGCCCTGCACAACCCTTGGCTACCTTCCATTTTTCCCTTGAGCGTGGCAACTTCCTCCTCCAGCGTCTTCTGCTGTTTCTTGGCCTCCAGCAGCTTCTCCTCCAGAGCCAAAATTGTCTCCGATTGCTGCTTGCTTTGCTCTTCATATTTCACTATTTCCTCCTGCAGTAGCCACTTCTCTGACTCTTCCTCCTGCACAACGGTCTCCAGCTGCTCTTCCAGCAGGAGGGGAAGACGGGAGGACGGGAAGACACAAATCACTGAAAACTGACAGCAGCTCTGCTCGACCCAGCCCCCTACATACCAAGGCAAAGGCTGTCCTGGCGCCTTCCTCCTCCGACTCCGAGGCTCCTGCGCTCAGGCACGATGACCTTACCTTTCCCTTGGGAACACGCGTCCTGCAGCTGCCTCCAGCCCGGACCGTGGATCCGCAGGATCCTGCCCCGTGCCCACCGCCGCCCTACCTGCTCCTTGGCCTGCTCCAGGTCGGCTCTCAGCACCTCCTCCTTGCGCCCCACGGCCTTCAGCTGCAGAGCTTGCCTGGCGCGGTATTGTTTCAGCGTCTTCTCAGCCTGCAAGCCAAGAGCATTTGCACATCAAAGCCAGACCAGTCAAACGTGCCAGAAGCGCTTCTACCCAGACTATCTCGTGCCCACCCCTCCCTGCCCTCCGCCGCATACCCCACAGCCGGACCCTTACCTTGGCTTTCTCGGCCAGCTGCCCTCGCATGGTCTTCTGTTCCGCGCGATACTTCTGCACCTCCCCCTGCAGCCGCTCCATGTCGCGTTCCAGCTCCTTGATGCGCTGCAAGAGTCCCAGGACAGCGCAGGCTCTCACCAGAGGAGCTCGGCACTGCCTCTCCAGAGGGTTTCTCCCACCAAGCCCTACATTTTCCCCATCTGGCCCATTTCCTTTAGCCCAGAGCTTTTTCCTCTCAACGTTTTCTGCAGTCAGATTGGTTTTCGAGTGGTTTGCACTCTTATTTCGGACACCATTCTCCTGCATTGCAGTGCGGTGTTACGATTTCTACTGGAGCTGACATTCCTCCGGCTCCCTCTGCACATTAGGCGCCTTCTATTACAGGAGTCGGAGGCAAAGCACCTCCCTCAAAATGCCCGGTCGCTTTTTCTCTCAACGATGCATTCCCACGCCCGCTGCTCGCCCTTAGCGCTCCATCGCCCCAAACGCTGTGCGACTCACATTTCGGCACGGAGTAAATTCTTGCTCTCTGAGCTCCTGCTTCACTTCCTCTCTAATTCTAGAGCACTAGAATGAACGGCGCCCAAGGAAGAAAAAAGAAGACGTCAGGGCAGGCAGACACCGTCATTCCTGCAGCAACTGTCGACCCGCACTTCGGTGCCCCAGCCCTGCTACGTGCTCCGATGATGGAGTGCCCGCCATGGGGCCGACAAGGCACAGAGACCACGAGAGTGCCCGCACCTGGAAATGCCCCTTTTTAAGGCACTGCCTGGCTGAGGGAAGGACAAACACCCACAGGGAGTACCCACTGACAGAGCTAAACTCCTCCGGCATCAGAAAGACTACGACAGGGATGGGGGGAAAGGATCCAAGGCAACAATCGCCAATTACAAACATCCACGGCCACCCGACCGTGATGGCAACAGACATCTCCAGGATACTCGGCGCTGTATCAGACTGCGCCTTTCAGCTCTGCGCTCCAGGGTATCGGGGATTCAGAGTCCCCCCCGAGCGCCTCGCACCAGCTCCCGCCTCCCTCTGGCTCTTCCCGCATCCACGGAGCAGAGGAAACCCACCCAGGGATGCTCGGGGACGCGCTCTCTGCCTTGAAATGAGTGCTGCGGGACAAGTGCCACCAGCCACCCAGCAGGATGTGTCACTGGGATGCCTGGTCCCCCTCCGCGCATGGCAGCTCAAGCGCTCGTACACATCAACCCTTTCCCACCGGTTAACGGGCTCATTTGCAGCACAGCTCTTCTCCAGAGCGCTCCTCGGGGAGGATGCTCGGCCAGGTCCAGGCTGGCAGGTGCGGTGACCCCTACCTGCAGCCCTGGGGGCCCCAGGCAGCTTTTCCATTGCTGCAAATCCACAGCCATTCACTCTGTTCTCCCAGTACGCTGCCTACTCAGCCAGCCAACACGCTGTGCCCGCTCTGCGCTTACCATGCAGCTCTGCCAGTTAGGGAGGGACCTGCTAATACGGAAAACAACAGCCGGCTGCACAGCCCGCTTTCTTTAGGAGAAAAACCAGGCTGGGCTGCAGGGAGCACCCACAAAGACGAGTTTTCCATGGGAAAGAATCTCAGCAGGAGCGCTTGGCACCTATAACCAGCTGTGCTCACCGAAATCCAGGGCACACAGCACCTGCTTGCCCAACACACAGCGGGATTCAGCTGGGGCAGGCCACGCAGCTCCGTGGGCATCGCATGGCCCCCAGACCCACCCGCTGACCCGTCGCCGCTCCGTCCCAGTGGTGCTGCGCCCAGGAGCCTCAGGTTACAAGGGGAACCCCGACACACCCAGCTGCTGGGCTCCTTTACAGAGAGACGCCAGGCCCTTCTTCCCCTCCTGGCTTCACACCTCACTCCAGACACGAGACTGACATTTCCTGAGCCCCCCCCATCTGGGATGATCACCTTGGCAGACACGACTGCTAGCTGCTTGTCCTTCTCTCTGTTTTCCTCTTTCACCTTCTCAGCATCTTGTCTGAGTTGCAGCATCTTCTGCTCCTTCTCAGCCACCTCCCTTAGCAGCCTGCTCACTAGACCTGAGGAGAAAACCGCTCCAGTGACAGGCTACCCTAGGTCCCTGGCACAGGACCACCCTCCCTCTTTGACAACCGTCCCCCTTGGACAGCGGATTCAGCTTTTGGCATGCCACGCTGCCCATCGCTCCGTGACAGCATCGCTACCAAGCTCCGCGGGGCCTTGTGGCACACACTCCTGGGAGGCTGAGCAGCTCTTACGGATCCTATTCAGCCGCCTTACTGCGTCAGATCCGCAACTCCAATGCTGCCCTCCCTGCCGAGCGAGCTCTCCCCCACGGGGTGCACGGCCGCCTACTCAGCAGCACTGCGTGCCAGCAGCTCAGAGCCTGCCCCGCCAGCGGCGCTTTTCTCCCCTAACACACTTCTCCACCCCAACACTCTGCCTTCGGCGCCCGCATTGTCCCTCGCTCCGGGGGCCCTCGTCGCGTCAGACGCTGCCCTGCAGCCCCCGCAGAGCTTCAGGACACAGATGCGCAGGATTTCTAGGAGCCCCTCCAAAACTTCTGTTGCTTGGACACTTCGGCCAAGGCTCCCTCCTTGCCAGGAGCCGCTCCCCACCCGCTTTGTGCCCCTCCACAGAGCTCCAGGGATACCATACCGCTAACTGCAGCACGGTCCCTCTTCCACTTCTCGCTTTCTTGCCGCAGCCTTACGATCTTCAGGTCTCTGCTGCAGGCGCAATGGGCCTCACTCATGTCTTTCTGCAGTTTGCTGACCTGCAAAACACAGACTCGCTCGTGCTCCTCCCCGGAATCCTCTTTCCCTCCCTTACAGCCCCCTCCAGAGAGGGAAATCTGGCGCTTCCCAGGTCACGCTCCCATGGGGTTACTCTTTAGCAGTGTTGACTGGCTCCCCGCAGTCCTCGCTTCAGCGAGGACCGTCTTAGATTCCTTGTGACCCTTCCTGCCGCACCCCTCAGACAAGAGGCACGGTGAGGCGCTGTCTCCCAGGCCGGCAACGCCTGGCTGGGGCCGGGTGACCCTGCTAACGTGGCAGCACGCAGACACACCTGTACACCTAGCACCTTGCCAGGGCGCACGTATTTATTGCCACAAACGCCAATCCAGAGCCGCTAAGGGGAATTCCTGTTCCCGTTCCCACCGCAAACGCCGTTTTTACAGGCTCTGCTGGAAACGGACAGTGGGAAACACCCTTTGCTACCCGCTTCCGTACCATTGGCAGCATGCGTAAAGCACAAAACCGCTTCCTGCTGCTCAAACGACTGGTTTCACTACGCAGTTACTGGAGGGCATAGAAGAGGTGGGAGAGCCTTTGGTGGGGGAAAGGAAAGACGCTGCAAACACAGACACCGCTCATCGTTTCATCTCAGCGCTGTCACTGCAGCGATGCTGCCAGCACCCCAACACTCTCTCGCCTTCCCTCCACCAGGAACCTGCTTCTCACAGGCTCCTCTGCACCACAGACAGTCAGGACAAGCCCAAAGCATTTCCCAGCCTCCGTCACACCCCAGATGCCGCGGGAGGGCAGGATGCAGCTGCGACGTGCTGGCCAAGATGCCTGGCTCCCGACCTGCGTGCCTCCATCACACCGACACCTTGCATTGAGCCTTTTCCCGTACCAGAGAGACGCGGCAGGACTCTGTCACTGTCTCTCCAGGACATTTTCTGAGCTCCCATAAAACGCAGGTGCGTGCTATTACCGTACCCCTGCACATGACAACTGGAAACCCTCTCTCCTTTACTCAGCCACCTATTGCCAACAGGATGCCCAGGGACTGCGCTGCCTTCGCGATGGGTATTCTCCCCCAACCCCAGAAACGCACCCATGCAGACCCTTCCTGAGGTAAGAGGGGCCAGGGGGAGGTGAGAGGGAAGCAAGGGCTCTGGCTGCCGGGCCCACCATGCTCGTGTGCACCTCTTCTCTACCAAAGGCTCCTTCAGCTCCTGTTTCCCTCCCCACTGCAGCTCCACAGATCCCACCACACACACACGCCACATTTCGGTACCAGCTTCTTTGCTGGAAACTTGCACAGAAAGCAAGCAAGCAGGTAAAATACAAACAAGAAACACAACCACAACCATGCTGGAAAAAACACTTCGCCTTCCCTTCCCTTAGGTGCAGCCCTGCTCCTCCTACAAACTGAGCATTACGCGACAAAACACATCTGTCGCGGAAAGGTCTTTTCCCTGCACGGTGCCCATGGAGGCCGTCAGTACCTGCTGCCTCAAGGCTCTGATCTCCTCCGTTTTGGCTCCCAGCTCTCGGTCAAAGGTGCGCTGCTTCTGGGACAGCTCTACCTTGGTCCTTGCTGTCACCTCAGCCAGCATCCTCGCCATCCTTCCGATCTCATCATGCAGATCTCTTATCACTGCATCTTTCTCCTTCAATCGTATTTCCCAGCTCGGCAGGTGATCCAGTTCCTTGTCCACTTGCAGAAGCCCTGCATCCTGTGGGCAGATTACGGGTGCCGGCTGTCACTCTCTGGCTACGGAGACACCGGGTCGCCCACTCCGGGTGGTACCCGCTCGTGGCCATCGACTGCCTGGAACCTGCTCGCCCTGGCCTCCCACGACCCACCGCGCCCACCCCCATCCCCAGGAGAACTCCCCTTTGCTGACGGTCCCTGCACCCTGCTGGGGTGGCTGTCCAGAGCCAAAATCATTTGGTGGGCCTTGCCTGCTCTGCCCAGGACGGGGACAGGGACGGTGCCCCTCACACCTTCCCCCACCTCACCTTCTCCTGCGGCATGATTTCCCCTTCCTGAATCCCCAGGAAAGCAGATTCCTCTGCACCCGTTGCACCGCTGCCTGGGACGCCGGTCAGGACTGGAAAAAAGCACACCCCACAGCACCCCAAACGTCAGCACGGGAACTGGCTGCACGCCGCGTCCCGCTCACTCGCCTCAAACCTACTCCAAGGCAGCGGCTACTTTACAGACCACAAGCTCGCCTCACAGCCACAACAGACACCAACTCCTCGGCACTAACAAGACACCAGTGCAAACATCGGCACACCAGAGAGAAACAACACACCGCTGGGACCCCAACGAGCCTCAAGGGCAGCGGAGACACCGCAGACCAGGGCTCCGGTGACATTTCCCCCTTGCGCCAGCTCTCCTTTGCCGCCTCACTGTTGACTTCGTACGGCTTCGGCCAGCTCCATCCACCCAAATCTCAGGGCAGGAAAAGCCCCAGACTGAGAGTCGGGCCGTACCAAGCTACATTCACGGCAACAGTTTTGTTTTCCAGCTGGACCATTCCCCCAAGCCCCTGCCTGCGCTTCATCGCTATTGCACGCAGAATTTCCAGAGGCGTGTTCGCTACAACCCTCCTTTCAGGTTTCTGCACTCAAGGCAGCCAGTAACCGCGCTTCCAAGGAGGAAAAACCATCACTTTGCCCTTCCCGATCACACACAGAGAAAAAGGAAGAGGAAACGTCCCTCTCGGCTACCAGGGCAACGGCATTCCCCTTGGAACATCCAACCCATTTCTTAACTGACCCACGTGCCACCCAGCACCGGCACACGACCCCCCGCCAGCTCCACTGGACCAGGACTCACAGCCCACTGCTGCCGAGGCGCAGCCCTTCTCAAAACTGCCTCTGCTCGGATCCGCTCCGCTCCAGGCTAAGGCCCTCACAGGGGACACCAGGCTACCAGCCACCCGCTTCGGCATCGGGGAGTACCTGGCCTCACGGCGGAGGTCCTGCTCAAAGTGTCCAGCGGGATGCAGCCGGTCACGCCCTTAGGCCGAGGACTCCCAGATCGCTTCGGTGACAGCGGACGGGGCACACGGCTGGTCGTGCCGGGAGTCCGGCTGCTGGAAGAGGCGGGGGCGTGCTGCCCCCACGGCGAGGAGAGGGGCGGATGAGGCACAAACTTTGAGAGTTCGGCCTTTGAAGCCACCTGGAGCTGCCTGTTCCATGCTGTGCGACGTCCCACGGGGGTACAGGACACCTGTGAGGGGAAAAAAGACCCCAATAGCAGCAAGGCTTCAGGCACCTCCTTAGCCCTTGGGCCGCGTGCGTTATGTCCTACAAACCGCAGGCACAGACATCAGCGCAGGCGGATTTTGAGTCCTCTCCCCTTTCCGTTCCCCAAGGATCGGATTTAAATCCAGACTCCCCCATCTTTGGCCAAAATTAAAAAAAAAATCCTTGGGTTTTGATGCTTTTCCAGCTCTCCCCTCTCTCTCCATTCGACCGCCCTATTTCTGCACGTCGTCGGCATTATCCGAACGCCCTCGTTTCCCACCTCTCCCGGCTCCCACGCAGGTGGCCCCACCCTCTCACTTCTCCCGTGCAGCGAGCCGACCCAAAGCCTCTCACTGCACTCCTGCCTTGCCATGGCAATCACCGCCCCCTACGCCGGGGCTGTCACACACGTAATTCGGACACTCTCCGCTATCCTCCCGACAAGCAGAGCTTCTCCGGACGGCAGCGATGAGCCACCTTCATGGCCTCCTACATCAGCTGCTCCAGCTTCACGGTGCAACTGGGCTTTTTTTTTTTTTTTTCCCCTTCTCCTCCCCTTGGTCACAGCTTTCTAGACAACTTTGGACTCCCCAGCTCAGCTTGCCACACCAGCAATCTCGCTGAGACCACCAAACCCAGCATCTTGGTGCACAAACTGTCTGACTCCAACAAAGTTCTCCTCGTACACAGGCTCTGCCAGGAGACCAGGCTCTGCACCTCCTGCCACACACGCGCTTCCGGGACTCTGCCTCCACATCTATTCCCTAGGATTCCTCAGGAGCCACAAGAATGCAAATAACACTGCACTTTATCAATCCTTACCTGTACAATAACCCAAAAGCTCCATGGCCTCCAAAACCAGCCCTTACCAGTTTGGGTTTCCTTTTTTTTTTCCCCTCTTTTTCCCCCCACCAGAAACAGGAGACTGCCACTGCATTCGACTACATTCTTTGCCAGGTTACACTTGCTTTGAATTTTCCTTCCGCTCCAAAGCTGACTGCGATGTCCCGGCCGCGCTGTGCAGAACACCACGGTAGCGCCAGCCACGCACGCTGCCGCTGAGCACAGCGCCGCTCAGGCCTGCACCTTCGGTTTGCTCTAGGTTTGATCCAACAGCAAACTTCTCCCAGGGTCATTAGCTTTTGCGCAATGGTAACATGCACGTCGAGGAAAAGGACGTTTCCCACCCCCACCTTGCTCACCGCCTCCAACTTGCTCTTGGGAAACCTGCCCCGGGCTTCTCCTTTTCCCTACAGACCTGCTCCGCTTTCTTCAGCGGCGGGAGCTCAAGCTTTCCGGTCTCCACACCTCGCCTTGCCCCAGGATCACCCAGACCAGCTTGGCCCCAGAGCACAGCGTGGCTGCCCCGCGTGGTTGCCCACCCTTCCCCGGGGAGCCCCATCTCACCCTTCCCTGGGGAGCAGCACTCACCACCAGCTCAAAGGACGTGCCCGCTGCTCCGAAGCGCAGGATATCGCCTGCACTCACTTTCACGGACACGTTTTGGATCTGGCAGCCGTTTACAAAGGTACCATAGCGGGAGTTGAAGTCCGTAAGAACGAAGCTGTTGATGGAGGCGCTGAATTCGAGGGCCGCGTGACGATCTGCTACCCCTGCAGCCTGGCACGGGCAATCAGCGGGCAGGTCAGGTTTGGGGAGTGATTTGCCAAGCCCTCCCGCCCCTCTCTCCCCCTTGGCGCACCTCTCTGCGTAAGCAAGCTGGCAGCCCCTACGCTTGGCACGAAGGACCCCAGCGCACCCTCCTCCCTGCACCCAAACCACCGCCCGTTTGACCACGGCTGGCTTCCCCGTCCCTACCTGCAGGACGATGTCGCACGCCTCGTGCCTGCCTATGGTCGTCCTGGGCGCTTTCAGCTGATAACACGCCTCCAAACTCTTTAGAAAGGCCAGCATCCTCCAGCCCCTTCACCTGCAAGGCTTACGTTACAAAGAACAACTACTACCATTTAGTAAACCCCCCGTCCGATGCACAGCAACCCAGCCACAAACGTGCTGACCAACTCACCTGCTAGAGATGGTACAACGTCGCTCCAAGGGCGGCTCTGCCCCGGCCGGCAGCGTGGCTGCCACCTCGCTGCAGCCTTGGAAATCCCAGCCGCGTCAGCCCTCGCTGATGCCCTCCTGGGTGCTCCTCTCGCTGGGGTTGGGTAGAAAACAAAACGCCACAACTTCTCCTTCTGCCTGGCCACTGGCCCAGCAACACGACAAAGTTGGGTGCCAACAGCAGCTCTGCCACACACCAACTGACACAGCCGGGCCGCGGAACAGAACCGTGGCAACGCAGACGTTCCGTTGTGGTTCTAGGTTGCCCGCGACGACTCAGGCCACTCCAATCGGATCAGCCGCTCTGAGCCCGGTCCCGCTTGCCACGGAATGTTTACAGGGACGCGGAAACCACCGCCTCCCTGGCAACCAGTGCCAGTGTTCCGCCACACTCAGCGCATCCCCTGCTTTCCTCACAACATCAGACTTCCTCGGTTGTACAGAGGAACGCCAGATCTGTACACCGGATCTGCACATCCCGTGCCTTTCCGCTGACCGTAAGTGACCCTCCAGAGAGGCCGGGATACACGGGCACTCTTACAAACCGCCTAGGAAAAACATATCCTCATTTCTCACCTACCAGCACGTCTTACCTGGCAAAGCCATCTCCATCACGCTCCCCTCCAGGAATACCTGCTCTCTTACAACATATCCCAGTGCCACCTCGTTCGCACACAGGGGCGAGCCGTGCTAGGACAGCGATGGTCACAGCTCTGGGAGCACTGGTGTTCCTCAGCATCCCACACCTTCCTTGGCTTTCCAACACACCATCAGCAGACAAGTACGCGGGCAGCCAGCGAGGCTCTTTTGCCAGTCAGCCAATCGGGACAGAATTCCTACTTCAGTCACGGCCCGTTTCCCCGCAGTCACTGCACTTCCCGCCATTTCCCCAGCTCTTTTCCTACTTGAGCCATTGCGAAAGATGCTGCTATCGCCCGTCTGTTCCACGACACGGGACTTCCTGGCAAGGACGCTCCATGAACCTTCAGCTCCCAGCCGCTCACACAGGATGCCTCGCTTGACTCACCCCGATTTTCTAGGACACCCCATCGGGTTGGGTTTCTTCAGCAGGCAGACAGACCTTCGTGCCTGGCCTCCCGCTGTGGGCGGGCTCCCACGTGCACACACGCCTGCGCAACACCTTCCAAGGAGCCGCACCACCTTCCCAAGCCCTCCACAGCAAGAACCACCCCTCATGGCACCCCCCAGCCCAACTCCCTCATTCTGCGGTATGTTCTTCTCCTTTTTTTCCCTTCTCTGGGATAAAGGAGTCCCTAGCGTCCTGGCGTTACTGTGCCCACCTGGCACCGTGCCTTGGGGCACGGCAAAGTGAAATTGCTGCAATGCACCCACAGAACTCACAGGATGCACTAAGAAACAAGAACCAACAAGAGCAACTGGGACCTGCGTCTGGACCAGCACCTCCTCTCGGCTTGGGCTTTGGCTATTTGTGCTCCTTTTGTATCTTTGGTCGCAGGGACCGTAACTACATCGACATCAGCCTCCCACCACCCCAACCACATCCCTACCAGCAGCCCAGAGCGGCTGGGAGTCATCTACACTCGCTCCAGCTTCCGGAGAGATCCCGCTCTCTGCCCACACCTCCCAGATCCACCCCGTTTGAGGCAGCCCGGGGCTGAACAGGCAGAAGCCTTTGTCGTCGACCGCTTGGCTGGAAGCCCGGGAGGCGGCGCGTGGCCGAGATTGCCCGCGCAGCGGCATCCGCCCTAAACCAGCCGGCTGCTTTCACACCGCTCTGGCTCGCAGACCCTGGCACGGCCCAACCACGCACGAGTGCGCGCGCACGCACGCACAAACACACCGTGCACAACATTTTTTCAAAAGAGGTCTGCATGCACCGCGTGCTCAGCTGCCGTTTCACCCTGCACACCTGGCAGCGGTGCACCCCGACAGCTCCCAAGCCCCCGCACTGATCCACATGCCTCAAACGGACCGTCCCCTTCGCATCTGAGCGCAAACCACAACACAGAAAGCAACCGGGGAAAGAGATCTGTCCTCTCCCCGAGCAGCGCGGGGCTCGTTTCTGCCCGCTGCCCGCCAGCAAGCCCAGACGTTGCCAGGACTCGGGCCTGGCCCCGGGCCACTGTCCCAGGCCCTGAACAGAGCAGGGGAAAGCCACAGCGCTACTCTGGCAACGCCGTTTCCCTTACTCAGAAAGAAAGGGCACTAACAAAAGGAGCTTTGCCCTTTTCCACTTAGAAAACCCTCGTTTGGCATCAATTTGGTGGCTCAGAAAAGTCTGGCTGGCACGGGGGGAGAGGGGGTGAGAAGATACATGGGGTGGTCCTTCTGTAAAACACCACAAATTACACTTTTGCTGCTGCCAGTCTCCAGTTACTTCAGTGCACCAGACCCAGCGGCATCCAGGTTTCTTTCCCCACGCTCTTTTGAAAAACCCTGTCCAGGGGAAAGTTTGTCTAGTCCTCGTGCCGCAGCGCTACTCACCCATCGTGTCCTCCACGTCGCAGCTTCCAGGGAGCCCTGACCGCTTCTGCACCCACAGACTGAGCCCCTCTTACTGTAGGTTTGTTTTTTTTAAAAAAACCACAAAAAACCACCAAACCCCAGCAGCATCACAGAGCCTCTTTTCAGGTCATTTGCTGGCTCCCTGGTGCTCTCTCCTGGATCTCCTCGGACTTGGGCGGAGGGGTCAGCGGCTCTATCGTGACAGGGGCCGTGCTGTTCCCCTCCGCGAGGTTTAGTCTGACGTCCTTCATGTGCAGCTTCTCCGACTCGATCCTCCGCACCTTCAGTGGCTTCAGGTGCTTGCTCAGGTGCGAGTTGTGCCGGCTGGGCTGCCGCTCCGTGTAGGGCTCTGCGCCGGCAGCACCCGGCGGCTGGGTGTTTTCGTCGAGGCCCGTCAGCGACGCGTAGGAGGGCAGGGAGACGCTGATCCTGTTGCTCCTGTCCGAGTCTCTGCCCTCAGAGTAGCCCGTGTTCATCACCTCCTCGTAGCTGGGGACGTAGTACTGGGAAGACGCATCTTCGTCCTCTTCTGGGCTAGAGGGGACAAAATTCAGGCTATCAGTAGCACATCTTTTCAGATTCACTAGGGGCAGGGAGCAGAATAATACAACAGCAAAAGATCCCAAACATTTTCTTTGCCCTTCTGCCTCACACCAGTTCCTGTCACTGTGACAGAACAGATCGCAACCTCACCTACATTCAGACACGTTATTGTTTCCTTGTGACGTACGTCTGTCTTCGCTCTGTCGCCTTTCTGGCCGCAGCAGGCACGCCCCGCAGGTGCCCCACGCAAGAGATGCGTCCCCAGAGTTGCTCTGGCAACTTTCAGCCCGCTGATGCCCCGGGGGTCCCGCGCCACAACCCCTGCTCCTCGTTTCCCCGCTGCCGCCTGAGCGGCCCTCTGGGAGAGAGCAATATGACGCGTCTGCACCTGCGAGGGGAGAGGTCTCCTGCCTCCACTGCGGGCAACCGAGCGCCTGGAGAGCGTCAACGCCTTCCCACCTCACCTTCTGCAGTGTGGCCGCTTGCAGCAGCTGCTTCTCCCGGCTCAGTGCGAGCTGCGTCCTCTCCAGGGCCTCTCTCAGCACAGCCTTCTCCTCTGCCTCCCTGCAGACTTTCTTTTCCAGTTTGGCTATCTGCTCCTGGCACACTTGCAGGGACGCTTCTTTCAGCCCGCGCAAAACGGGAGGGGAAAGCGTCGGTCACCGCGTCAACCCCCCAAAACACAGCTGGCCTCCGCACTTGCACCCCTCCTAGGACCCTCCCCACACCATGGGGTGACGCTGAAGGACAGCGGAGCAGCAAGCGCCTTGAATGCTCCTCACTGATACCCTGAGCACCATGTCAGATGGGATGGAACAGCCCTTGGGCTCAGTTGGGTAAATTAACCCCAGCTGTTGGCTCATTATTTAACTATCCCAGCTGGGTGCTGCAGCCATAGGGGCCACCAGCTCCAGTTCTCTGCCCAGCTCAGGTGAATATTGACTCTGTTCTAGCCAGAACCAGGACATTATCCACCCCTAATTCCACACCATCTACATGATGCCCAGATCCTACACTTTCCAATCAATCATCACCTTTTTCTTTCTTTGACCTACTTGTATGCATACACACAGATGTAACTCCCTTAGTCTATGGCCCACCCCTCCAAAAGGTCTGTTGAGTTTATCCAGTCCATAACTTGGGGCTCCATCTGTCATAACAGTGTCTCAGCGTAGGACAGACAACGCAGTGTTTGCTCAGGTGCGTATCTGGTGCTGCTGGGGACAACGAGGATCAGAAGCCATGGGAATGAGAAACAAAAAGCCACGGGAATGAGAAACAAGGGACTTTCCAAGAGAAGGAAAACAAGAGAAAGGACATCTGGGGGTGGATGGGCGATCGGAGGGTAGATAAGCACATAAGCTGTAACAATAAATGATTTCACTTAGCGTGCAGCGGGGGTCCGTGACTACGTTCCCACAGCCTTCCCTCAGCCATGACACTTTCTGAGGCCAAGAAAAGCTCACAACGCTCACCTGGCTGTCCTGTCCGGGCCAGGCCACGGCACTCACGCTGATCTGCTCCACAGCCTTCCCCGGCACTGAGGCCAGGCTGACAGGCCTGTGCTTCCCTGCATCCTCCTGTGGCTCTTCCTGTGGACGGGCGTCACGCGTGCTGCCCTCCCGTCAGCCGGGGCCTCCTCGCTCGGCCAGGGCTGCTGGGCAGTGGTGGAAAGTGGCCTGCCGAGCGCTTCGGCCAGCACCCTCAGCCCCAACGGGCGGGTCCCGCCCGGCCCCGCAGATCTGTGTGTGTCGCAGTGCGGTCGCAGGGCGCTGACCATTTCCCCCGGGGGGTGGGGGCTGCATCGTGCTCCCCGTGCCGGTCTCTGGCTCGGGGGCTGG
This sequence comes from Chlamydotis macqueenii, assembly GCF_036417535.1. Lineage (NCBI taxonomy): Eukaryota > Metazoa > Chordata > Aves > Otidiformes > Otididae > Chlamydotis > Chlamydotis macqueenii. Next base: position 45,386,174 of record NC_141561.1, read on the forward strand.
GCACCCTGAGCACAGCTCGCCGGCACAGATGAGGCGCAGGAGGCGTTCAGCGCCGCAGCCTTTTCCTCAGCCTCTGTCCCCGCGCTGCCCCTGCCCCGCCAGGGACGGGGATTCTCCTCAGCCCTGCTGCTGCTGCTCCTGTCTGTGCAGACACAGCTTTCACGCTCTCTCACGGCAGCGGCAGATTCAGCTCTCGCCGGGCGCTGGCACTGCCAGTTCTACGCCCGCACACCCTCACGGCGTCCTTGGCGTCCTGCGCAGCTGCTGACCAGGCCCGGCAGCGCGGGGGCGGTGCTCGGCCTGCGCCCGAGGGGATGCCGCCTGGGATTGGTCGCTGGGCTGTCACTCTGCCCCCGTTTGGGCCTGCCCTGAGGCAATGCTGGCTCTGATTGGTCCTCTGGGCTGTCACTCTGCCCCCATTTGGTCCTGCCCTGAGGCAATGCTGGCTGTGATTGTCCCCGGGTGGTCAGCCTGCTGGGCTGCAGTGCCCGCCCTCCACCTGGGGCAATGCTTCCTCTGATTGGCTGCCTGGGATTTCCCCCTTGCTCCTCCCATCTAATGACGGGTCAGACAGCTTATCAATCATCACGTGCTGCTCTCCCACACGGCGTGATTGGTGGAGCCAGCGTGCCCCGCCCCTGCAGGGTGCCCAGCTTTTTCCACTCTTGCCGCCTTTCCTGCAGGCCAAAAGTGAGAGTGCAGACTCTCTCGGTGCATCTTTGGACCTATAAAAAGTGGGCTTTGCCCTAAAAATGAGAGTTTAGACGCTTAAAATGAAGCTCTAGGCCTGAATAATGTTGTGATTCCTAAAATGAAGGCTTTGAGCTGTAAAAGTGGGGTTAGGGCCCTGTGAAAGAGAATTTGGACTCCAGAAATGAAGCTTGGAGCCCTGTAACGGATGGTTTGGAAACAGAAATGAGGCTTTGGACACTGCAATGAGCTTCAGTGTCTTAAAGCAATGTTTGGGCTCTAAAAAGGAGACTTTGCAAACTAACCCCGAGGCTTTGACCCTGAAAATCAGGAGTCAGGCCACATATTAGACATTGGACCTAAAGTGAAGGTTTGGACCATAAAAATGAGGCTTTGAAATCTGTAAGAGAGAATTCAGGCCCTCAAAATTGAGGTCTGGAAAATAAAAATGAGGCTTTGGACCTTAAAAATGAGACTTTGGCCATGAGAAGTCGATGCCCGAAGCCTGTCAGTGTTTAAGAGGCACTTGGGCAGTGTCGGTATTAACGAGCTTTAACGTGGTCAGGCCTGAACTGGTCAGGCAGTTTGACCAGATGATCGTTGTAGGTCCTTCCAACTTAAATACTCTATTCTATCATATTTTAAAAAAAAAAAAAAAAAAAAAAAAAAGAGGCTTTAAGCCCTAAAAATTCCAGAATGGATCCTACAAATTAGACTATGGGAGCTTTGGGAGCTAAAGAGAGTGTTTGGACCTGGAAAGGAGGCCTTGGACCCTAACAGAGAGCCTTTCAACCCTCAAAATCAGAGTTGAGGCGTTAAAAATGACACTTTGGGCCCTTAAAATGAGTCTTTGAACCTTTGGAGTAGGGCTTGAACTTCTAAATGAGGGTTTGTATCCTAAAAATGAGAATTTAGATCTTGAAAATGACTGTTTGGACAACCAAAATGAGAGTTTGGGCCCTAAAAATGAGACTTGAAGTTTGAACTTTAAAAACATGTGACCAGATGTTAAAACTGGGCCTTTGGACACTGAAATGAGCCCTTGGACCCAGAAAATGATTGTCGTAGTTCAGCCCCGATCGGGACCAAACTACGCAGTCTCCGTTCCTCTCACAAGGAAAATTCTTCACAACAGGCTGGCAGACACCTCTCAGGACGTTTTTACATCTCATTCACATCTCCTCTCCTCCCCACTTCTCTCAGCCGGGCCGGGCCCAGTCGGGCCCAGTCACTGCCCGTCGGGAGGCCAGAGGGTGAAACCTGCAAGGCCCACGAGGCTCGCGCCTCCCCCTCTCTGTCCCCACTCAGCTCCTTCACATCTTCTCTAATTCTTTTTTTTTCTGTTTTCCCCTTCTTAAATGTGTTACGGCAGAGGCGTTATCATGGAACGTGCTGACACCAATTGGCTCGGCCTTGGCCAGCAGCGGGTCCGCCCTCGTCCCGGCCGAGTCCACTGAACAAAGAGGAGCAACTTCTAGCAGTTTCCGATAGAAGCTGCCACCTTAGGCCCCCCTCGCTAAACAAAACCAGAACAGTGATGATTTAGTCTCTAAATTGAGGATTTGGGGCCCTTTAAATAGGATTGTGTGGCTTGAAGATGCAGCTTTGGACTAAGAAATGAGGCTTTGTGCCCTAAACATGAAGGCTGGCAATGAAAAATGATGATTCGGGCCTTCAAAAGGAGGACATATCTAAATCTAATTAACATTTTCCCTTATATCTACTTAACAACATCTTATCTGAGTAAATTATGTTAACATCTCTAAATCTAATTAACAACGTTTTATCTTACCAAACTAAAAATGTGTCCCAGGCCAAGTTTGAGGCCTGTGGCTCTGGGGGATCAGAAGAGGAGGGTGATTGTTCACGAGGACAATCACAAGGTGAACACAGGTAAACCAACACAAGCATAGCAGTGCCCAACATCAAAAGTGCCCCAAAATAAAGCGCCATCAAAGCGTTAATCATTTTGCTCATTTTTGCAACCTTTTTTTTCCTTTGTGATGGTTTAGCCCGAATTACCACACAGTTTCTCGCTCATACTCCCCCTCCCCAGTGGGGAAGGAAGGAGAACCCATGGGTTGAGATGAAGACAATTTACTAAAATAACAAGGGAAAACTACAATAATAACAGAATATACGGATATTAAAATATACAAAGTGAACAATATGTGTTTTCTCACCACCCGATGTCCCAATGACCGACACAGCCCGTCCCGAGCAGCGATCATGGAAACAAAACTGAGCAGCAAGCAAAGGAGCAAAAGGGAGCCAGCAAGGGAGAGGGAACGATGCCAGCAAACGAGGAAGGAAGATGGATGCCAGGAAGGCAGATACCCGCCCTGGCCAGCCCCCACTTCTCTACTGAGCATGGTGTTCAGGCATGGAACACTCTCTTTGGCCAGTTTGGGTCAGTTATTCTGTCTGTCTTTCTCCCAGCTTCCCGCATCTGCAAATTAGCGAGACTTGGAAAGCAGGACGGTGTCCTTGGTCTCATTCACAACAACTCATATCATCAGGGTGTTTATCAACATTCTTCACACAGGGCATCCAAAACACACCGGCTACTGAGAGGAAAAATTAACTCCATCCCTGCCAAAACCAGGACAGTGTCCACCCCTTATTCCATACAATCTACGTCATGCATATACATATATACGTGTGTGTGTATATACACAGAGATGTAACTCCTTCAGTCTGTTGAGCTCATTTAGTCCATGACTTTGGGCTCCATCTGTCCTGACAGTCTTTCAGGACAAGAGAGATGGTATGTAGTGTGGGGTTGTTGCCTGCTGCACCTGGAACTCACAGTTGGTACATCTGGCGTGGCTGGTGTATCATGCCCATGGTCTGCGAGTGGAAGATGTTGATCTTGAGGAAGTTGTTGGGGGCCAGTTCCTGTTCCATCACCGTTGCATCTCTCTCGGTTTTATTGAAGCTCATTCTTCACTGATCAGGGTGTTCCTTGCTGCAATACCTTTGACGTGACATGTAAGGACTATAGAAATGATTATATACAGGTCAAATTATTGGCTGTTCTCACCTAACATCAGATCTCCTTCAGCTACACGTGGGACTTCCCCATCCTCCCGCATCACCCACCAAGTACATCCAGGCCCTTCAGCAAAAGCAATCCCACGGGTGGGTTTGCCTTTGCCCAGGGGAGGAATAACCCAGACCGTCTTTCCTAACATACTCCTTAGATGCACCACAGGGACTTTATCACCCTCTGCAATATGTAACAGTTCTGGCTGGGCAGGGCCAGCTCGATTGGTGGATCCCCGAGTGTTGACTAACCAGGTGGCTTTTGCTAAATGTTTATCCCAATTTTTGAAGGTCCCACCACCCATTGCTTTCAGTGTAGCTTTCAGCAGTCCATTGTGCCATTCAATCTTTCCAGAGGCTGGTGCGTGATAGGGGATGTGGTATACCCACCCGATGCCGTGCTCTTTGGCCCAGGGGTCTATGAGGTTGTTTCGGAAATGAGACCCGTTGTCTGGCTCAATTCTTTCTGAGTGCCATGTCGCCAGAGAACTTGCTTCTCAAGGCCCAAGATGGTGTTTTGGGCAGTGGCGTGGGGTACGGGATAGGTCTCTAGCCACCCAGTGCTGGCTTCCACCATTGTAAGGACGTGGCGCTCACCTTGACGAGTTTGTGGGAGTGTGATGTAATCAATCTGCCAGGCCTCTCCATATTTATACTTCAGCCATCGTCCTCCCTACCAAAGAGGCTTTGACCGCTTGGCCTGCTTAATAGCAGCACATGTTTCACATTCATGGATAACCTGTGCAATAGTGTCCATGGTCGAGTCCACCCCTCGATCACGAGCCCATTTGTATGTTGCGTCTCTTCCTTGATGGCCCGAGGTGTCATGGGCCCACCGAGCTAAAAATAGCTCACCCCTGTGTTGCCAGTCTAGGCCCACTTGGGAAACTTTAATCATAGCAGCCTGATCCATCCTTTGGTCATTTTGGTGTTCTGCCGTGGCTCGACTCTTGGGTACGTGAGCATCTATGTGACGGACTTTTACAACCAGATTCTCCAGCCGGGCAGCAATCTCCTGCCACAGTGCGGCAGCGCATATGGGTGTCCTGGTTCTGGCTAGAGCAGAGTTAATATTCACCTGAGCTGTGCAGAGAACTGGAGCTGGTGGCCCCTATGGCTGGGGCACCCAGCTGGGATAGTTAACTAATGAGCCAACAGCTGGGGTTAATTTACCCAGCTGAGCCCATCCCATCTCAGAATCACAGAATCACAGAATTATTATCAAGATTGGAAAAGACCTAAAAGATCATCCAGTCCAACCATCACCAGTACTTCTCAGCTAAATCATATCCCTCAACACAACATCCAAACATTTCTTGAACACCCCCATGGTCGGTGACTCCACCACCTCCCTGGGCAGTGCATTCCAGTGCCTGACTACCCTTTCCGAGAAGTAACATTTCCTAATGTCCAGCCTGAATCTCCCCTGGCGCAGCTTGAAACCATTGCCTCTAGTTCTGTCACTGTCTACACGAGAGAAAAGGCCGACCCCTAGCTCACTACAACCTCCCTTCAGGAAGTTATAGAGAGCTATAAGGTCTCCCCTGAGCCTCCTCTTCTCCAGACTGAACCATCGCAGCTCCCTCAGCCGCTCCTCATAAGGCCTGTGCTCCAGACCCCTCACCAGCTTCGTAGCCCTCCTCTGAACGCGTTCCAGGGCCTCAATGTCTTTCTTGCAGTGAGGGGCCCAAAACTGAACACAGTACTCAAGGTGCGGCCTCACCAGTGCCGAGTACAGGGGGACAATTACCTCCCTGTTCCTGCTAGTAACACTGGTTTTGATGCAAGCCAGGATGCCGTTGGCCTTCTTGGCCACCCGGGCACACTGTCGGCTCATGCTCAGCCGAGCATCAATCAGTACCCCCACGTCCGTTTCCTCCACACAGTCCTCCAGCCACTCCACCCCAAGCCTATAGCGCTGCCTGGGGTTGTTGTGGCCGAAGTGCAGGACTCGGCATTTGGTCTTGTTGAACCTCATCCCATTGGCTTCAGCCCAGCTCTCCAGCCTGTCTCTGGAGACAGTTCCCTCTGTAGGGCGCACCTCCGCCAGTTCCCTCAGCACTCTTGGGTGGATCTCATCCGGCCCCATGGACTTGTGGCAGTCCAGTTGGAGTAGTAAGTCTCTGACCGTTTCTTCCAGAATCACAGGGGGGTTAGCGTGCTCCCCAGCCGAGACTACCAGGTCAGAGAGAGGAGTACCCTGAGGATAACTGGTCTGACCTTTAAAGACAGACGTAAAGAAGGCATTCAGAACCTCCGCCTTTTCCTTATCCTCAGTGGTCACATTCCCAGCCTCATCCAGCAAAGAGTGGATATTCTCCTTTGTCCTCCTCTTACTGTTAATGTATTTATAAAAGAGTTTCTTATTCCTTTTCACCCCAGTGGCCAGGTTAAATTCAAGCTGGGCTTTTGCCTTTCTGATTTCACCTCTACACATCCTAACGACTTCCTTGTATTCATTCTCTGACACCGTGCTCAGGGTATCAGTGAGGAGGGTGCTGAGGGGAGCCTCCTGCTACATGGAAGAAATGGGGTGTGGAGATTTGTAAGCCATCGTACTGTGTTGGTATTCCATCACTGTTTTGTGGTTTTTTTTTTTCTATTATTGCTGTTAAATTTACTTTTTGTTCAATCTCAACCCACGTGTTTTTGCTGGTTTTTTTTGTTTACCAGTTCTCCCCCTATTCTCTCGGAGGGTGGGGGAACGAGAGAGAGACTGCGTGGTCTGGTCCCGGTCAGGGCTGAAGTACGAAACATGGTGTTTCTGTGCCTGTGAACCCCCTGGAAAAGAGCGCTCTGGGGCACTCAGAACCCTGGGCTCTGTTTGCCCCTTACACACAGACGTGTGTGACCCATCCAGCCTTCTTCAAAGGGAAGCTGTGCGTAGAACAATTTATGGTCTCCAGCATTTTTAAACTGGTATTTAAGGTGCAGACTATTTGAAGGAGAAGCTATCCACTGCACCTTTAATTGAGAAAGACAGATGCAAGTGTCATGATTTCATTTTACAGCAATAAAAGGACACACAGGTTGGGAGCTGGGAGATTAATTTTGCATTCACATTAAGTGATTTTCCGACAGTTAGCACAACCTGCAGGTTTTTACAGTTGACTGTGTCCTTTCAACATACAAATTGTAACATCAGCCTTATGCAGAACACATTACTGAAGGCAGTTGGGTTTTTTTTTTGTTAAGTAGAATTGTTCAAATGTTTTTATGACACACTGGTCCAGACACCAGCAGGGTCTAAGGGAGTGACTGTCGGTTATTTGGACCTTCAAGCCCCTGTCGCTCAGATCAACTACTCATGGTTTCGTTTTCATATGCATTCATTTACAGAAGGAAAAAGCTACTTTCAAGATTTTAATAAATGGTTATTTCATAAACACAGTAACATAATCAGTTCCATTAACATTAACAGAAATGTTTACTGCTACATGACTAATTTGTTTGAACTGAAACAGTTTACAAAAAAACACCCAAAACCTGCAAAAATTTACTAGGAATAGAACAAAATTAAAATATGTCATTTTAGACATACTCTAATCAAACAGCCTCCTCCTCTTTCATAGTCTTTCCCCTCCTCCATCACGTTGTTCCGTCATGGCTACTCCTTCTTTCATAAGCCTTCCTGTGATATGGTGGAACACCTCTGTATCTGTTAACGTTCCCCCGCTCTCGTCCCCCTTCAGGTACAGTCCGTTCAGTGGGAGTCCGACCTCTAAACCCTGGGGACCTCGATCGTGAACGGTATCTTCTGTAGGGGGGTGACCTTGATCTGAAATGGCGAGAGCCACGTGACCTTGACCTGGCACGAGAGTTACGGCTCTTCCCTTTGCCTCTTCTTGGATGAGGTGGTGATCGCAGGTAGGAACGGGAACGGGAATGGCTAAGTGATCGAGAGGAGGAGTTAGTGCGGGAGGAACTTGATCTTGAATTGGAGTAGCTGAAAGAGTAAGATGAAGCAAGATGAGGAGACTTGGATCTTAAAAAAACCACAGCACACACAAAAAATAGATGATGTTAATTCAAAACAGTCACTCTCCCCAGTTCTTTACCTCCCAAATTTGGTTTGGTTTCTTTACCTCTCCACAACTGCTGCTTTGTCAGTGGAAAAGCAAACAGGAAGGGTCAGTGTATGTATGGTCTGTCCCATGAACGACCATAGCTGTTGACTGATTTAAACTGGTGCATACTGGCCGCTACTGGTATGTGAACGTGCACATTTTTCACTGCTCCACAACTACATCCAGTGCAAATCAGTTGTGTTGCAGTAAGATAGAAAAAGAGCAAGTCCTAACGGCTACAGGGCAGTAACAAACACCAAGAAAACGTGATTTAGCCTGGAGACAGTAAAGCTCAACTCTAAAAGGCCAGCTTAGTCTACTTCGCTTCATACTTAGGTGGTGCTTGGAACGGGGTGAAAAATACTTGTCCTGCAATCCTACATACAGGGCTATTTGATCAACACTTCTAGCCAGGTGTCCCAGCAAAATCTGGCACATACCTCTCGCTCTGACCAAGGACAGCGATCGCATTTCAAGCAAAATCATATCGTAACGCTTCTACACTCCGCCTCTCGTCATACGACTCCATGCCATTACTCTAGGAAAGACCCTGACAGCATGACTAAGAGAGAGTCCCGGTTAAAATCTCTCCATGTATCCACAGGAGATACAGAAAAGAGGAAATCCTTCTAGACAATCTGCTTCTCCTTCACGGAGGAACCGAGAGGAAACGGCCTTAAGCTGCACCAGGGGAGGTTTAGATTGGATATCAGGAAAAATCTCTTCACCAAAGGGTGGTCAGGCACTGGAACCGGCTGCCCGGGGAAGTGGTTGAGTCACCATCCCTGAAGTTGTCCTAAAATAACAGTGTGGAATTTTCCAATCATTTGCTCCAGCAGTATTGGCTAAGTTGTTAAAGGAATCATGTCGGAGGCCAATTTCTATTGGGAAATCAATTTCTACAGCCCTGTTCAGCCAGCAATCAAAAGCCTGGCTTTCCACCTGATCCTTTAATTAGATTTAGTTTTTATATGTAATTATGGTTTGCTCAAAATTATTCATTGTTTAAAGTCCTCCTTTCAATCATGTAGCAGGTTTTTTTTTTTAAATAATCTTACTGCAAGCACAGAACCCCTTTGTTAAAGCCAAGTCCAATTAAGCCATTTAAAAATTAATTACCACCTGTATTTTCCACAGCTCTCTGCGCATACGTATTCCATTATAAATCAGCTGCTGTATAAGTGATGTGTTACGGCCTCATTTAACAGGTGACAAGTAGTCACCTACTGCATTTCTGTAGAACACTTACCGTTCCCAGCCCGGTCTGGCACCTGAGCAGTGAACTGCAGTGGCTCTCATGGGGTGACCTTTTGGAGTGGGGAGAGGGAAAAGGGAAAAAAAATCCCATTCAGTTTATCTGAAGATTTTTTTATTTAAGAAATTCTGAAGTTCCTGTCACTTACCAGCTGTGGGTATGGGCTGTCCTGGGGGGCCCAGCAGACTCGGCAGTGCTGGCTGTCTCAGTGCAGGAGCCTGACAGCCCTTGTGAATACAAGCAAGAGTTGCAAAATAAGCTCTACTGAAATACAAGACTCGCTGCTTGTGTTGACATAAAACTGAGCTTCTCTTCCAACACACTGCCGACGGACAGCGAGGAAGATGTAGCGAGTTCAGCAGCACTCACCAGAGCAGCAGGAGGGGTAACAGCCAGGAGTGGTGGTGGAGGTGGTGGCAGTGGTGGCGGCTGCTGCTGTGGCTCCCAAATCTGCGCACAGCGCCTTTTTGTGTAGCCAGTTCCGTTGCTGAAGCTGTTCACAGCCTAGAGGCAGAGAAACATTTACAAAGAGGTGACAGGAAACTTCAGGAGATGTACGAAGAAAGGCCTCCACAGGGTACAACCCCTTGTGTATTCCTGTCCGTGCTATCAGCCCTACAATAAATCAACACACAGAGGTGTGAACAGATGGCATTAAACACCGGTATCAATGACTGGCAACGCAGAGTCTCTGTCTTTGAGGGCCTTCACTGTTAACACCAAACTTGAAAGGGAGGCAATCCTGTTAAACAACAGCGGGACCTGAATTTGCCCCATGGCCTCCACAGCGTTGTGAGCTTCTGTAACAGCAGATCATGTACTTGAGCAGGTGTCGTAGTTCAGCCCCGATCGGACCAGACTACGCAGTCTCTCTCTCACTCCCCCCACACTCCGAGAAAAACAGGGAGAGAAAATATAAGGAAAAACGGCTCGAGGTTTGAGATAAGGACAGGGAGAAATCCTTAAAGTTACCGTCACGGGCAAAACAGACTCGACTTGGGGAAAACTATTCATTTATTACTACAAACAGCAGGAGAATGAGACAGAGAACAAGATAACCTCCCCCCACCCCAAGCTTAACATTATCTCTACCACCTTCCCCCCCCCGAGCGGGAATGGGGGTTGCGGTCAGTTCATCATACGTTGTTTTACGCCGCTGCTTCGTGGTCGGGGGAAGAACTCCTCACATTCCTCCCCTGCTCCATCGTGGGGTCCCTCCCACGGGCCACAGTCCTTCGTGGAACTGCTCCGGCGTGGGTCATCTCTTCCACGGGTGCAGTCCCTCTAGAACAGCTGTCCCAGTGGGCCCTCCACGGGCCACAGCTGCCTTCAGGCATCCACCTCCCCCGGTACGGGGTCCTTCACGGGCTCCAAGTGGATCTCTGCTCCTCCGTGGACCTCCATGGGCTGCAGGGGAGCAACCTGCTCCACCATGGTCGTCACCACAGGCTGCAGGGGAATCTTGGCCAGGAGCTGCATTACTCCTCCCCCTCCTTCTGAACTGACCTTGGCGTCTGCAGCCATTCCTCACAACAGGCTGGCAGACGCCTCTCAGGATCCTTTTTCCATCTTATTCACTTCTCCTCTCCTCTCCACTTCTTGCAGCTGGGCTGGACCGAGTCGGGCCCAGTCGGCTGCCTGGCGAGAGGCCAGAGGGTGAGGCCTGCAAGGCCCATGAGGCCTGTGCCTCCCCCTCTGCGCCTCTGCCCCCGCTCAGCTTCTTCACATCTTCTCTTCTCTCTCTTTTTTTTCTGTTTTCCCCTTCTTAAATACGTTATCGCAGAGGTGTTATCATGAGACATTCTGCTACCAATCGGCTCGGCCTTGGCCAGCAGCAGGTCCGCCCTAGGCCTTGCCAAGTCCCCTGAACAAAGGGCAGCGACTTCTAGCAGTTTCCTACAGACGCTAGCACCTTAGGCCCCCCCTCACTAAACAAAACCACGACAGCAGGAAACTGAGCCGTATTCAATCCAGCCCTGCTTAAGGCCGTGTCAGTGAATGCTTCCTTCCCTGCCAGCTGTTTGCAAGTAGACTTTTCTGACAATCAGTTTACGGAAAAGTCATCATGTTACCTGGCGTAGGAACCTGTTGGCAACTAATGCATCTGGAGAAACGTCTGTCTGGTGACACGTTGGGCAGGTGTGTTCCTCAGATTCCAGCAGCGCTGTTCTAATGCCTGTGAAGAATTAGAATCATCAACACAGATTTTAGCCCAACCAAGGACATTTTGAGAGTTCTAATCAATGATAAAAAGACATCTCTGATTAATGGGTGAATGCGGTCTTGAATGGAGAGCATGGAGCTCTAATTGTCCAACAGTGTACAAAATGTCTAGTACGAAGCAAATACCTGTACGGTTTTGATATTTCACTGTTGTAACATTGGAAGCTGTGGCGAAGGCTCTGTCCTGGTGTTTTGACTCGACTTTTTTCCTCCGTCCAGTACAGTGAGCAGTCCCCAAGCTCAAGGGGTGGCCGGAAAGTTTTGCCTGGTGGTCAGTTCTGCTCGCCTGCCCCTGGGTGCTCCCCTGCATTATTGACATAAATAAAAACTCTGTGGTCTACCGAAAAGAAGTTTTTGTGCGCCAAGAGGAGAAAATAAAAGGTGGAGCCCAGAGAAAGGGGAGCGGAACAGAGGCAGAGGGAGGGAAGTAGGGGGTGGTAGGAGAAGAAATCAGAGTTGTTTTCAGTCAGAAGCACAAAGGAAAAAAGGAAGGAATCTGAAGAACAGAAACCCCGCGCACCATCACCAGCCCTGGCTGCACAGCGGCGCCCACAGGGCCGGTCCCATGCCGCTGCCCGGGGAAGAGGCAGCTCCCCAGCCCTCCAGCTGCGGCCTCACCTGCTCCCACTCACCCCAGGGGAGCGCTACCCCGCGACGGCCGGCGAGGCCGCCCCGCCGGAGAGACTGGCAGAGCCGCCCCTCCATCCTGAGCGAGAGGGCAGGACCCATGTCTCCTGCAGCACTCAGGGATGTGAGCGACAGTGGGGGCCCGGCCCCGCGCCCCGACCCAGAGGGAGGGCAGAGACACTGCCACAGCCCTGGGGCTGGGGGGGCTCTCCCCACCCACCGCCGGCTTCGCAAGATCCCCAGTGCTGGCTCCACGCTCGCCCCCGACACAAGCCCCAGCTCCGAAGGCATGAGGTGCCTGCCGAAGTCTGCGGGCAGAAGCTCAGGCTCACCTTTTTGGCAGAGAGTGCCGGCTTCTTGGCCCGCGGTGGTGACGCGGTGCTGCTCAGGTCCAGAGCAGCGCTGGCCCACAGGGACCGACTCACATTTGCTGAGGGGGCACTTTGGGGTGCAGCTGGCCTGGTGCCGGGGCCAGCAGGGAGGGGCAGTTTGGGCCACGGGGACTCAGCGGGCCGCTTCAGCGGAGCAGTGCTGTTTGGCAGCTTCGTCCCCATCCTGAACGTGCCGCGGGCCACAGGGCCTCCCACCTCCTCCAGCCCTGGCAGCTTCCTCCCCGGCAGCACGCCTGGTCTCTAGACAGAGAGAGAGAGAGAGAAGTTCAGAGAGGAGAGAGTTGGAGGCAGCCAGGACACAGAGCCACACTGCCCTCCCCATCTCTCCCCAGGCCCACACAGGATCCCTCCTGCAAACCCTCCTCCCTCGCGCCTGCCCCTTCGGAGCCGCGCGCCTGCCTCCCCGCCAAGCTGCAGCCCACCCGCCCGCGCAGAGCAGACAGGGGGGGCAGCAGCTGCCAGCTCCCGGGAGCGCTGGCCGAGAGCAGCCCTCAGGACTCACCGGGCCCAGCAGCAGGGAAGACACCGTTTTCCTGACCCGACCGCAGATGGCGCCGGTGCGGCCAGGCCGGCCGGAGGCAGCTTTGGCCATGGGCCCCTCCGGGCTCTTCTTGGGGCTGGGGATTCTGGCAAAGGCAGAGCAGCGCACGCATTAACTGCGAGGGTTTGCGTGATCGTAATGCTCTCGCCAGAGATGCACGCAACAACAGGAGCCAGGAGCTCCGAGGAGGTGAGGGGCTCTTGCCCTGCACAAGGTCACGGCACGGGGCTGGACCTCTCCCTGCCACCCTCCTCCCAGCCAGCGCGTGCGCACGGGCATGGGGCTACGTGGGCCCAGCTCCTTCCAACAGGCAGGCACGTGCTACCAGCCCTGTCCCAGATGCTGAGAGCAGGGGACAGGGGCCGGGAGACACCGGGCGCTCTCACCTCCGGTAGAACAGCAGGTAGGCCTGCTGGGCCAGGACCACTGAGATGTTGCTGGGGCGGACCAGGTCATCGTCCATTTGGTACCACTGCCCGTTGCTGGCCTGCGGAAGGAGAAGAGAGAAGGGGGTCGGGCTGTGTCCGGGGACCCTCCTGGCCTGAAGAGCAGCAGGAACAGCGCCCGCCAGCAGAGCCCCTCCCCCCAAAACCCACAGGCGGCCCAGGGCAGGCAAGGGGACTCTGCGAGAGCAGACCTCCACGCTTCTGTGGCAGAGCACAGCCTGCACCCCCCACCCACTGCTCCACACCACTCCATCTGCTGAGCACCCTCCTTCCTGCGCCTGACAGGGACCCACCAGCGGCCAGCAGCCCCCAGCCCAGACTGGAGCCAAGAGAGCGCCGCGGGCTCACCTTCACGTGGCAGTAGTAGTGCCCTGACTGGCTGCTGGTCCCAGCGTGCACCAGCACGGCATAGAGCCCATACACAACAGGATCCCCGTTCTCCTGGGACATGTAAGGGCGGACGTTCAGGAGCTGGGGATACGGCACGTTCTGCGGAGAGAGGACACCTTGGGAGCCTGCACAGCAGATGGCTTTCTTGCTACAGCAAGAGCAGCTCAGTGGTCCTACGCGTCCCATCGCTCGAGGGAGGGGGACGCGCTCTCCCCAGGCAGAGGTCACGCTGAGGAAGATGCCATGATGAGCCAAGCTCCCCCCGCACCACACAGCTGGGGAGGGGCTGCAGGACTGCAGCAGAGCTCACGCTGTGCACAGGAACCCCTCCCACCCTGCCCTGGGCAGTGGGGCCTGGGGCCAGGAGACAGCCCCTCATCGGTGTTGCCAAGCACTCACCTTTGTGATTTTGCCTCCACCAGCAACGCGTTTCAGCTTGAGCACAAGAATGTTGGAGGCTCGGTGGATGGTGACGCCTTCGCTTCCTGACACTTCATGCTTGCACCTGGAGAGGAAGAGCTGGAGCTGTGTTCCACCACCCAGATGATTGCCAGCCCTGGCCAAGCGGCAAACCCCACAGAAACGACCCTGACGACCCCAAGCACAGCTCCAGGGCAGCTGCTCACGGCCACGTCTGCTGGCCCACGTCCTGCTCACGAGGGGAGGGAGCTGAGGAGTGGCGGGCTTCATCGCAGGCTTCAGTGGCCACGTACTTCATGGTGTGGCCATGGAGCAGGTAGAGGAGCCCTCCCGTAGAGCGACAGGCTTTCCACCTGCTTCCCACCAGCACACCCGCGGGCCCCTTCCCGCCCACAGCCCCACACACTCACTTGGCACATGTGTAGGCGTTCTCCCCGCGCAGCACAGCCGGCCTCACAAACTGCTCCAGCGCCTGCTCGAGGTTTGCGGCTTGCTGCAAGGACAGAGCAGAGGTCAGGGCACGAGCGGCCTGTCCACACGACAGACCAGCTCCCTGCCGAGACGCTGGCCCCAAGACAGAACCCAGAACATGAGCACAGGGCCACGGACGGCGCCAAACCTGTGAGCCGGCCACCAGCTAGCCGCTGGCCAGCATGCCGCGAGGGACGGCCCCACTGCCCCTCACCACCACAGAGCCCCGGCGGAGGAGTCGTGGCTCACGCTCAGGCAACGGGCGCTGCTCTGCCCGGCACAGAAGGCAGCGCAACAACGGAAGCTGCTTCCCCCTGGCCTGCAGCGTGCCTTGGCACTGGCAGGTGAAGGAGCCTTGAGAGCAGGCACGGGGCAGCTGCAGGAACATCCCCGCGAGAGCAGAGCTCCTCCCCATCCCCGACCCTGCCGCACTACCTCGATCTCCAGCGTCAGGTCCAGGTACGGGTCATAGGTGTCCGAGACGCCCTTGCACAGCGAGCACTTCACTGCGACAGAAAGAGGAGTGAGCACAGCCTGGCACCACACCTGCACCCGCCACCAGCCCAGCGCAGCGCAGGCAGCTGCAGTATTCCTGCTCTGCGGGTGTGGGCTCTGGGATGGCAGCACCGCGATTCACAGCCTGGCAAGGAGGAAGGCTGGCAATTCCACGGTGCGCTGGGACAGCAAGTGCTGCTGGAAAGCTGGCAACACAGGTTCCTTTGCTGGTGGCAGCGAGCCGGGGACCCGCAGCCAACAGCCTTTTCCATGGCCGCCACAGGGGCCACCACCCACTGCTGCCGCAAGACTGAGCAACTGCAGACACCCAGCTGTGGGGAATTTGCACAGCTCAGCAATCTTCCCAAAGATTTGTACTGCAAGGCTGTCAGGGAAGCAGCAGCGCTGAGAGTCACAGGCCCAGGACCTGGCGGCCAGCACTCACCACGGGACCGCAGGTAGCCGCCAAAGATCTGGTGAACCAGCGTCGTGGCCTGGGTCTGGCGATCCAACCTAGAGACAGCAGCACCAGATCACGCACCACCCCTCCACAACGGCCGCCCCCGCCGGCCACCGCTGTCTTCTCAGCGCAGCTCCCCTGCGCGCTCCGGCCAGCCAAGGGGCTGCAGAGCTGCGGGAGCAGAGGGAAGTCGCAGCCTCTGCCAGGCTGCCCTCCCAGTGCCGGGGCTCACAGGGTGACACCGGGCTCCCACGCGCACCTTCCTCTAGAAGGAGCAGAAACTCCTGGCCGCAGCTCAGAGCTGGGCGCTGCACGCAGAGGCCACGCAGGCTGCCCGGGACAGAGGGCCCAGGGGAAAGCTGCTCTCTCGCAGCCACAGAGCTGGGGCTGCCCTAGCAAGCACGCCTGCATTCCTCAACCACTGGGACAGCATCCAAACCCGTAGCAGCCTCAGCATTTGGGGACAGGAGCGCAGCTGTGCTGGGGCAGAGGGGTCAGGAGAAGGGAGAAGGCAGAGCTGTGTCACAGAGGGGCAGAGGGGGGCCATGCACCCCCAGGGCCCCTGGAGGCAGCACCTCCCTCTAGGAGTCCCAAGTGGGGGACACGCTCACCCTACCGTCCCCTCCCACGGGCGCAGGGGACCAGCGAGGGGGCAGCGCAGAAGAGCAGCCGTGGGCCGTCAGAGGCCCCACATACCTGCTAGAGCCATTCAGGCAGGCCTTCTGCATGGCATCAAGGGTGCAACGCAAGAAGTAGTGCGCGTCCCCCTGCATGCCGAACTGGATGTACTGGGCAATCCCTGCAGGAGAGGGAGAAATCAGCCCCAGCACGTGATGCAACAGATGCTGGCCCTCCCTCGGGGCAGGGACTCGGGGTCTGAGCCCCCTCAACCCAAACCACACGACAGACTCATGCCGGCCGCGGAGGAAGCTCCACGCAGCCCCCGGCAGGCTCCGTGAGTCACCTCTGAAGAGCCGTCTGCCAAGACCCGCCCCGATCTCAAAGGTTCTGCTCCCGCCTTAGGCACCGCGCTCCTGCATGGTGACGGGAGGGGAGGGAAGGGCAGCCATCCTTACGCTTGAGGCTCTGGATGACAGACACTGGCTTTATTGCTGTGCCGCTGCTGGAAAAAGCCTGGATTGTGTGCTTCTCCATAACACACAGCATGCAAAAGCCTCTTCGCTGGCCTGCAGCAGGAGAGAAGACAGGACGTCGGGACAAACTCCGGAGAGATGGAGGCAGGACAGGGGGCAGGGGACCTCCGGTCCAACACAGCTCAGCCGCGCTCAGTTTTCCCTAGGAGCTCTGTGCTCCAGTGCAGCTCGGGGGCATCCCGGGTGCACAGGGACCACCACACGCCACCCCAGCTGGCGCAGCCCGAGTCACAGTACCAGCCAGCGCAACCCCCCAGACGAGACACTGTCCACGTGGACGGAAAACAGGTCACAGGGACGCGCTGGAGGAGCCCAGCGCTCGGCCCTGAGGGGCAGATCCCAGCAGAGCCCTACGCACAGGGCTGCGAGCCCCGCGTGCTCCCCTTGGGCACAGCTGGGAGCGGTGCCCGCCGGACTCCCTTTCAAAGCCCCCCAGCAACAGCAGCTGCTGCCTGCACGCAGCCTTGGGCCCTGCCCTCACGCGCTCCCCGCAGGCAGGGGCTGTGTGGGACCCCCAGCTCAGCCCCCAGGAAGCCAGCAGACCCCCTTGGACCCATCTCAGTCCTGGCTACGCCCAGCTGAGACAAAGCCTCCCCGGACACAAGGATGACCTCTGGACGGAGAAACAGGCAGGAGGGAGCAGAGCAGGCACATCCCGACACCCGCACGGCCCTGGCCAGACCCACGCACAGAGGTGCTGAGTGCGGCGCCGGGAGCAGGACAGGCGGGCACTCCTCCTCCCCTGCCGCCCGCCGAGCCGGGCCTCCCCACTCACAGGTCTGGCTGTGCTCCCTGGAGAGCAGGTAGTTGGCGAGCGGCGGCGTGTGGGTCAGGCACTGCAGGCCGGCGTTGAGGAAGCAGGTGTTCCCCACGTTGTGCAGCCCGGCGCCGACTGGGTACATCTGCTCCCACTTCATGGAGAGGCGCTCCGCAGGGAAGAGCACCTTCTGGGGTCCAGGGATGCCATCTCCCACGCTCCCCGACTCACGGCCGCTGCCTGCGGGGAGAGGGGCGGTGAGCCGCAGGGCTGCGAGCGCAGGGAGGCTCCCCCTCGCCCTCTCTGCCTACCCTGCTTGCCGGGCAGCCCCTCCTCGGGGCCGCGCTGGCCGTCAGTGGCCTCAGCCTGGGGGCCGAGCAGCGGGTACTTGCCCCGCAGCCGCTCCCATGGGCAGGAGGAGCCGCGGCTGGCAGGCTCCCACTCCATCTCCTGCAGCAGCAACTTCTCCAACGAGGCAGCCAGCAGCCCACCCAGCTCCCCCTCCTCGCCCGCCTCCCTGTGGCCCAGCTTCAGCGCCTCCTCCATCTTCCTCCCGGTCAGGATGATCCAGTCCAGTGGCCCTGGCTGCACAGCCAGCAGACAGGTGACCGGGCGTGGCCGGACTGTTCTGTTTGGTTCCGCTCGTGGCGCCAGGCAGCGTCTTGTCGGGGCAACGGAACGTGGCCTAGAACCACCGCTGGCCCAGCCCCTCTGCTTGGTGCCCCTAAAGCCCTGGCGGAACGCTGAGGCCGGGGCACCGCAGTCACCGTAGCCACCAAACACACTGGCCTGGCAGCGCTGTGTGCCAGACAGGGAGCGGAGGCCGAGCCGGGGCTGCGTGCCCCAACTCAGAGCAGAGCCCACGGCCCTGTGTGCTGCGGTAGGCGCCGCTGCCGAGGACACACCGCCTTGCCCTCACCATGTCCTGCCTGCACTATAAGTTCTCCTCCAGCCTCAAGTACCACACGCTCATCTTCAACGGCCTGCACATCTCCCTGCGCGACCTCAAGCGCCAGATCATGGCCCGGGAGAAGCTGAAGGTGCCCAACAGCGACCTGCAGATCACCAACGCCCAGACCAAAGAAGGTGCGTGGGGGCGGCGGGCGCGGGGTGGGAAGCGACAATGGGATTCGCCCTCCATCCCTAGCTGGGACTTGTGCTGGGAGCCCCACAGAGCTGTTCCTTCCTCGCGGCTCTTCTGACAACCACCGCCAGAGCTGTGTTTCAGCCACACAGCCAGGCTACAAGTGCCCGCGCTTCATGTGCAACGTGGAGAGCTCACTAAGGTTTTGCTTTCCGGGAATTCTTCAGGGAAAATGATACGGAAATGTGGGAGGATATCTGATAAGAACAGGCTTGCCAGATTTCTTTGAAATCTGCTGGAGGAAGCTGAACGGGATGGCAATGGAACAGGTGGCTGACTTGAAGAAAAACAGCGGGTTTGGTCACTTAACTTTGCCTTCAACTTCTTGTACGCCGCGGCACTGGAAAACTGGTTCTGTGGCTGTTGCAGAAACTGCTCCCCAGCAACATTTTGGGTCAAGAGTGCAGCTGTGAGTTGGAATCTCAGCAGAGCCCTTAAAGCCATCGTGCACTTGAGTGTTGGCTGCCTCTGAAGGACAGTTTGGCATTTCTTGTTAATAGAACTGCTGCTGTACACCAGGGACACTGCCACGCAGATGCTATGGAGCATCAGTTCATCATTCATTTCTAACCGTGGGTGGTTTTTTCCCTGATAGTGCACGGTAACGGTGTCGGGCCGGTACTGAAGTTTTGTGGCAGAACATTTATGGTGAATATAAGCAAGAAGGATTCTTAGAGAAGTCATAAATTCATTTAAATCTGCTCAATGGTGCTTGATTCTTGGAGCTGATAATGGGTTTGTATTACTTAGTATGATGTTTCCGTTTGGTGATCTGCCATCTTGAGGAGCTTGAATGTGATTGGAGACTTTGGGATGGGATTTTCAGAAATAATGAGACTTGTAAATTGTTTTCACTCCTTGAACATTATTTTTTTTCCTTTAGTTCTCTGGCACCCTTACAACAGTCTTTTCTTTAGAATGTGCTCTAGAGTTTTTTTTCCTCTTCCTGATTTTTGTGTTTAAACTTAAACAGAATCGTATGTTCGCTGCAGGAAGTGTAAGTTCAGTGGCTGGACATAAAGCTCGCTGTTGATCGACAGTGAAACCATTTTCAGGAGAATGTTTGTGAGGAGACTCAACAGCACAGTATTAGGGGTCTCAGGAGGCCAGTGGATGCCATGACATATGTAGGTGGGGACACATTTCAGAAGGCTTTGGTTTTCCTGTGGTGTTGAATAAAACTGTCAAGAGCTTTTGAAAAATGTCTGATTTGCTTTAAGGGCTTTTCTGCAGAAGGGTCTCTGAATTTTGTCTTTATTTGCTAAGGTACTTTCAGCTTCACAAACGCAAGCAGGCTGAATGGCCAGCTGGCTGACACCACTCCTGTAACAGCTGGGTCTGTCTCAAACGGAGCCTTAAAACCAGAATGTTGGATGCTCATAGCCCGCGACGGAGCCCAATGATTCGCTCCAAAAGAAGAAATGTTTTGAAATGGGGCAAAGAGGTAGATTCTGTTATAGCAGGTGAGGAACAGAAGGTCAAGTTTCAGAACAAAAGTTGATGCTCATCAGTATGTTACCCCATCAAGTGTTCCTCCAACAGACATCGCACCAGTTGTCCAAGGTGTGTTGCATTGTTTCTGTACGTAATCAGCCTGCAGAGAAGAAAAAGTCTCTGCTTCACTGGGTTCTGTTAAGTGTGGTGCTGCCTAAGGGTGAAGTTGAATCTGCTTCGTACTTTACAGAGCATCCCTGCTGTTTAACAGCGGCAAGATCCTCCTCTAGGCAGGGTGTGTTGCATGAGTGTCAAATGTTAAAGTTGGTCTGTTAGTGACACAGATGCTTCCGGAAGCTTTCGTAAGGGTGTTTTCATGGGAAAACGCAAAAATCCCCCAGTGGTTTTCAGGGCCAAGCTAGGGAATACATTTCAGTGTAACAGGTCTGTGTGCCAAACTGTTGGTCTGTGTGCATAACGGTGACTTTCAGGTTTTCTTAATCAGCTGCAGATGCCTAAACTCACCTTCAGAAGAGGAAGGGAAAATCTAGACCAGGATCTTCTGCCTAAATGGGATGTTTGGCGCTCTTACATGTGGACATCAAGTATGGTTTTTGTGTCACTTTGTCTGTGCAGGAGTCCTGACTAAATGTGGAAACGATCTCGGAAAGAGCAAAGTGACACTTGAGTGAAGATGGCCTGCTTGTTCAGAGAACTCGAACCCTTTCCAGCTCAGTCACTGTTGCTTTCCATAATGGCAACCTAGTGACAGAAGCAATGCTAAGGTAAGCTCAAAGCAAGCGGGGTTTTAAGAGCCAGTGGGAAGAATGGTATGATGGACTCGTGTTAAGACACTAGGAAGGCAAAATGGACAAAGGCAAATGGGCAAAAGCAACTTCAGCTAGATCAGGAAAGAACCTCATGCACTGGCAGACTCTCCTTTAGTGACCTTTCAGACCATGTTGCTGTTGGCATTCAAACTCTTTTGAAAGAATCAAACAGAAATCGCTGCTTGTGTTTGATTCTCAAACCTGCAGATTTCTTGAGATGTCCTGTTAGTGTGTTGAGACAATAAAAGCGGGATCTTACATATAACATTTGGCTTTTCAATCTGTACAGGGATCCTCTGAATGCTACGGAATTGCGTATTAATGTACATTCTTACAAATTGACTGATTTTTTATTTCTGTATTGCTTTCAGAATACACAGATGATGATGCCTTGATTCCGAAGAACTGCTCGGTAATTGTGAGACGAATCCCTGCTGGAGGAGTTAAAGCTCCCAGCAAAACCTCTGTCCCGTGAGTGTCCCTAAAGCATTGTATTCTTTGGTAGCGGGTGCAGTCTGTTCACTTTTTCCTGGATATTGGCGTACAGAGGCATTCAGATTTCTCTTTCCTGTTAAAGCTGCTGTTAATTTTTGTTGTGATGGGGTAGGTTTGAATGTCCCAAAGCAGACGGACATTTTTAAGCCTGCTGGGACAGTATGTTTGTCACAGGACTCCTAAATCACACCAGATCCTAGGAACTGCTGTCAGGTGACATTTCTACTCCTGTTTTCAGCCCATACAGCAGATGTAACACATTTGGTATTTTTGGCGCTGCCATGGCTAAATATGGTCAGGTGACTGATCTTTTTGCGCTAAGTACACTTGCCCTTCGCAGTGTCTAGGCCATCACTGTTCTTTCTTAGAAACTCAGTTCTGTATCTGGTGCCTGTTTGTAACACCAGGGATCTACAGCTTGGCTACAGTTACCTTCCTGGTTTGATGGCTGGTTATTTAAGAACAGGACACTGTAGCACAGATTTCCTGGTTTTGATACTTAGAGAGCAGAGGCAAAATACCTGAGGACTTCCTCTTGCCCTGTTGTGTTCTGTCCCTGGAAGTCTTGGAATAATTTGTGACAGAGTAGAATTGGGATGTTTGTGGTTGTTTTTAGTGGCACTGGATGTTCCAGGAGAGAACAGTTTATGTATATGAATAAATTCCCACATTCGCTGGGCTATCAGAACATAAGGTGCTGATGCTGAGGCTTTATAATCTGTCAAACGGCCACTTTATTGGCTCTGAGAGCTCGCCTCACGTGTGGGCAATCCTCTAACCACCCTCTCACGCTACCCTTTCCCCATCACGGCACTCCTCCATCTCTACGCGTGTTTCATGGCACCTCAGGTGGTCCCCACACCCACTCGCCCTGCACAACCCTTAGCTACCTTCCATTTTTCCCTTGAGCGTGGCAACTTCCTCCTCCAGCGTCTTCTGCTGTTTCTTGGCCTCCAGCAGCTTCTCCTCCAGAGCCAAAATTGTCTCCGATTGCTGCTTGCTTTGCTCTTCATATTTCACTATTTCCTCCTGCAGTAGCCACTTCTCCGACTCTTCCTCCTGCACAACGGTCTCCAGCTGCTCTTCCAGCAGGAGGGGAAGACGGGAGGACGGGAAGACACAAATCACTGAAAACTGACAGCAGCTCTGCTCGACCCAGCCCCCTACATACCAAGGCAAAGGCTGTCCTGGCGCCTTCCTCCTCCGACTCCGAGGCTCCTGCGCTCAGGCACGATGACCTTACCTTTCCCTTGGGAACACGCGTCCTGCAGCTGCCTCCAGCCCGGACCGTGGATCCGCAGGATCCTGCCCCGTGCCCACCGCCGCCCTACCTGCTCCTTGGCCTGCTCCAGGTCGGCTCTCAGCACCTCCTCCTTGCGCCCCACGGCCTTCAGCTGCAGAGCTTGCCTGGCGCGGTATTGTTTCAGCGTCTTCTCAGCCTGCAAGCCAAGAGCATTTGCACATCAAAGCCAGACCAGTCAAACGTGCCAGAAGCGCTTCTACCCAGACTATCTCGTGCCCACCCCTCCCTGCCCTCCGCCGCATACCCCACAGCCGGACCCTTACCTTGGCTTTCTCGGCCAGCTGCCCTCGCATGGTCTTCTGTTCCGCGCGATACTTCTGCACCTCCCCCTGCAGCCGCTCCATGTCGCGTTCCAGCTCCTTGATGCGCTGCAAGAGTCCCAGGACAGCGCAGGCTCTCACCAGAGGAGCTCGGCACTGCCTCTCCAGAGGGTTTCTCCCACCAAGCCCTACATTTTCCCCATCTGGCCCATTTCCTTTAGCCCAGAGCTTTTTCCTCTCAACGTTTTCTGCAGTCAGATTGGTTTTCGAGTGGTTTGCACTCTTATTTCGGACACCATTCTCCTGCATTGCAGTGCGGTGTTACGATTTCTACTGGAGCTGACATTCCTCCGGCTCCCTCTGCACATTAGGCGCCTTCTATTACAGGAGTCGGAGGCAAAGCACCTCCCTCAAAATGCCCGGTCGCTTTTTCTCTCAACGATGCATTCCCACGCCCGCTGCTCGCCCTTAGCGCTCCATCGCCCCAAACGCTGTGCGACTCACATTTCGGCACGGAGTCAATTCTTGCTCTCTGAGCTCCTGCTTCACTTCCTCTCTAATTCTAGAGCACTAGAATGAACGGCGCCCAAGGAAGAAAAAAGAAGACATCAGGGCAGGCAGACACCGTCATTCCTGCAGGAACTGTCGACCCGCACTTCGGTGCCCCAGCCCTGCTACGTGCTCCGATGATGGAGTGCCCGCCATGGGGCCGACAAGGCACAGAGACCACGAGAGTGCCCGCACCTGGAAATGCCCCTTTTTAAGGCACTGCCTGGCTGAGGGAAGGACAAACACCCACAGGGAGTACCCACTGACAGAGCTAAACTCCTCCGGCATCAGAAAGACTACGACAGGGATGGGGGGAAAGGATCCAAGGCAACAATCGCCAATTACAAACATCCACGGCCACCCGACCGTGATGGCGACAGACATCTCCAGGATACTCGGCGCTGTATCAGACTGTGCCTTTCAGCTCTGCGCTCCAGGGTATCGGGGATTCAGAGTCCCCCCCGAGCGCCTCGCACCAGCTCCCGCCTCCCTCTGGCTCTTCCCGCATCCACGGAGCGGAGGAAACCCACCCAGGGATGCTCGGGGACGCGCTCTCTGCCTTGAAATGAGTGCTGCGGGACAAGTGCCACCAGCCACCCAGCAGGATGTGTCACTGGGATGCCTGGTCCCCCTCCGCACATGGCAGCTCAAGCGCTCATACACATCAACCCTTTCCCACCGGTTAACGGGCTCATTTGCAGCACAGCTCTTCTCCAGAGCGCTCCTCGGGGAGGATGCTCGGCCAGGTCCAGGCTGGCAGGTGCGGTGACCCCTACCTGCAGCCCTGGGGGCCCCAGGCAGCTTTTCCATTGCTGCAAATCCACAGCCATTCACTCTGTTCTCCCAGTACGCTGCCTACTCAGCCAGCCAACACGCTGCGCCCGCTCTGCGCTTACCATGCAGCTCTGCCAGTTAGGGAGGGAGCTGCTAATACGGAAAACAACAGCCGGCTGCACAGCCCGCTTTCTTTAGGAGAAAAACCAGGCTGGGCTGCAGGGAGTACCCACAAAGACGAGTTTTCCATGGGAAAGAATCTCAGCAGGAGCGCTTGGCACCTATAACCAGCTGTGCTCACCGAAATCCAGGGCACACAGCACCTGCTTGCCCAACACACAGCGGGATTCAGCTGGGGCAGGCCATGCAGCTCCGTGGGCATCGCATGGCCCCCAGACCCACCCGCTGACCCGTCGCCGCTCCGTCCCAGTGGTGCTGCGCCCAGGAGCCTCAGGTTACAAGGGGAACCCCGACACACCCAGCTGCTGGGCTCCTTTACAGAGAGACGCCAGGCCCTTCTTCCCCTCCTGGCTTCACACCTCACTCCAGACACGAGACTGACATTTCCTGAGCCCCCCCCATCTGGGATGATCACCTTGGCAGACACGACTGCTAGCTGCTTGTCCTTCTCTCTGTTTTCCTCTTTCACCTTCTCAGCATCTTGTCTGAGTTGCAGCATCTTCTGCTCCTTCTCAGCCACCTCCCTTAGCAGCCTGCTCACTAGACCTGAGGAGAAAACCGCTCCGGTGACAGGCTACCCTAGGTCCCTGGCACAGGACCACCCTCCCTCTTTGACAACCGTCCCCCTTGGACAGCGGATTCAGCTTTTGGCATGCCACGCTGCCCATCGCTCCGTGACAGCATCGCTACCAAGCTCCGCGGGGCCTTGTGGCACACACTCCTGGGAGGCTGAGCAGCTCTTACGGATCCTATTCAGCCGCCTTACTGCGTCAGATCCGCAACTCCAATGCTGCCCTCCCTGCCGAGCGAGCTCTCCCCCACGGGGTGCACGGCCGCCTACTCAGCAGCACTGCGTGCCAGCAGCTCAGAGCCTGCCCCGCCAGCGGCGCTTTTCTCCCCTAACACACTTCTCCACCCCAACACTCTGCCTTCGGCGCCCGCATTGTCCCTCGCTCCGGGGGCCCTCGTCGCGTCAGACGCTGCCCTGCAGCCCCCGCAGAGCTTCAGGACACAGATGCGCAGGATTTCTAGGAGCCCCTCCAAAACTTCTGTTGCTTGGACATTTCGGCCAAGGCTCCCTCCTTGCCAGGAGCCGCTCCCCACCCGCTTTGTGCCCCTCCACAGAGCTCCAGGGATACCATACCGCTAACTGCAGCACGGTCCCTCTTCCACTTCTCGCTTTCTTGCCGCAGCCTTACGATCTTCAGGTCTCTGCTGCAGGCGCAATGGGCCTCACTCATGTCTTTCTGCAGTTTGCTGACCTGCAAAACACAGACTCGCTCGTGCTCCTCCCCGGAATCCTCTTTCCCTCCCTTACAGCCCCCTCCAGAGAGGGAAATCTGGCGCTTCCCAGGTCATGCTCCCATGGGGTTACTCTTTAGCAGTGTGGACTGGCTCCCCGCAGTCCTCGCTTCAGAGAGGACCATCTTAGATTCCTTGTGACCCTTCCTGCCGCACCCCTCAGACAAGAGGCACGGTGAGGCGCTGTCTCCCAGGCCGGCAATGCCTGGCTGGGGCCGGGTGACCCTGCTAACGTGGCAGCACGCAGACACACCTGTACACCTAGCACCTTGCCAGGGCGCACGTATTTATTGCCACAAACGCCAATCCAGAGCCGCTAAGGGGAATTCCTGTTCCCGTTCCCACCGCAAACGCCGTTTTTACAGGCTCTGCTGGAAACGGACAGTGGGAAACACCCTTTGCTACCCGCTTCCGTACCATTGGCAGCATGCGTAAAGCACAAAACCGCTTCCTGCTGCTCAAACGACTGGTTTCACTACGCAGTTACTGGAGGGCATAGAAGAGGTGGGAGAGCCTTTGGTGGGGGAAAGGAAAGACGCTGCAAACACAGACACCGCTCATCGTTTCATCTCAGCGCTGTCACTGCAGCGATGCTGCCAGCACCCCAACACTCTCTCGCCTTCCCTCCACCAGGAACCTGCTTCTCACAGGCTCCTCTGCACCGCAGACAGTCAGGACAAGCCCAAAGCATTTCCCAGCCTCCGTCACACCCCAGATGCCGTGGGAGGGCAGGATGCAGCTGGGACGTGCTGGCCAAGATGCCTGGCTCCCGACCTGCGTGCCTCCATCACACCGACACCTTGCATTGAGCCTTTTCCCGTACCAGAGAGACGCGGCAGGACTCTGTCACTGTCTCTCCAGGACATTTTCTGAGCTCCCATAAAACGCAGGTGCGTGCTATTACCGTACCCCTGCACATGACAACTGGAAACCCTCTCTCCTTTACTCAGCCACCTATTGCCAACAGGATGCCCAGGGACTGCGCTGCCTTCGCGATGGGTATTCTCCCCCAACCCCAGAAACGCACCCATGCAGACCCTTCCTGAGGTAAGAGGGGCCAGGGGGAGGTGAGAGGGAAGCAAGGGCTCTGGCTGCCGGGCCCACCATGCTCGTGTGCACCTCTTCTCTACCAAAGGCTCCTTCAGCTCCTGTTTCCCTCCCCACTGCAGCTCCACAGATCCCACCACACACACACGCCACATTTCGGTACCAGCTTCTTTGCTGGAAACTTGCACAGAAAGCAAGCAAGCAGGTAAAATACAAACAAGAAACACAACCACAACCATGCTGGAAAAAACACTTCGCCTTCCCTTCCCTTAGGTGCAGCCCTGCTTCTCCTACAAACTGAGCATTACGCGACAAAACACATCTGTCGCGGAGAGGTCTTTTCCCTGCACGGTGCCCATGGAGGCCATCAGTACCTGCTGCCTCAAGGCTCTGATCTCCTCCGTTTTGGCTCCCAGCTCTCGGTCAAAGGTGCGCTGCTTCTGGGACAGCTCTACCTTGGTCCTTGCTGTCACCTCAGCCAGCATCCTCGCCATCCTTCTGATCTCATCATGCAGATCTCTTATCACTGCATCTTTCTCCTTCAATCGTATTTCCCGACTTGGCAGGTGATCCAGTTCCTTGTCCACTTGCAGAAGCCCTGCATCCTGTGGGCAGATTACGGGTGCCGGCTGTCACTCTCTGGCTACGGAGACACCGGGCCGCCCACTCCGGGTGGTACCCGCTCGTGGCCATCGACTGCCTGGAACCTGCTCGCCCTGGCCTCCCACGACCCACCTCGCCCACCCCCATCCCCAGGAGAACTCCCCTTTGCTGACGGTCCCTGCACCCTGCTGGGGTGGCTGTCCAGAGCCAAAATCATTTGGTGGGCCTCGCCTGCTCTGCCCAGGACGGGGACAGGGACGGTGCCCCTCACACCTTCCCCCACCTCACCTTCTCCTGCGGCATGATTTCCCCTTCCTGAATCCCCAGGAAAGCAGATTCCTCTGCACCCGTTGCACCGCTGCCTGGGACGCCGGTCAGGACTGGAAAAAAGCACACCCCACAGCAGCAAACGTCAGCATGGGAACTGGCTGCACGCCGCATCCCGCTCACTCGCCTCAAACCTACTCCAAGGCAGCGGCTACTTTACAGACCACAAGCTCGCCTCACAGCCACAACAGACAACAACTCCTCGGCACTAACAAGACACCAGTGCAAACATCGGCACACCAGAGAGAAACAACACACCGCTGGGACCCCAACGAGCCTCAAGGGCAGCGGAGACACCGCAGACCAGGGCTCCGGTGACATTTCCCCCTTGCGCCAGCTCTCCTTTGCCGCCTCACTGTTGACTTCGTACGGCTTCGGCCAGCTCCATCCACCCAAATCTCAGGGCAGGAAAAGCCCCAGACTGAGAGTCGGGCCGTACCAAGCTACATTCACGGCAACAGTTTTGTTTTCCAGCTGGACCATTCCTCCAAGCCCCTGCCTGCGCTTCATCGCTATTGCACGCAGAATTTCCAGAGGCGTGTTCGCTACAACCCTCCTTTCAGGTTTCTGCACTCAAGGCAGCCAGTAACCGCGCTTCCAAGGAGGAAAAACCATCACTTTGCCCTTCCCGATCACACACAGGGAAAAAGGAAGAGGAAACGTCCCTCTCGGCTACCAGGGCAACGGCATTCCCCTTGGGACATCCAACCCATTTCTTAACTGACCCACGTGCCACCCAGCACCGGCACACGACCCCCCGCCAGCTCCACTGGACCAGGACTCACAGCCCACTGCTGCCGAGGCGCAGCCCTTCTCAAAACTGCCTCTGCTCGGATCCGCTCCGCTCCAGGCTAAGGCCCTCACAGGGGACACCAGGCTACCAACCACCCGCTTCGGCATCGGGGAGTACCTGGCCTCACGGCGGAGGTCCTGCTCAAAGTGTCCAGCGGGATGCAGCCGGTCACGCCCTTAGGCCGAGGACTCCCAGATCGCTTCGGTGACAGCGGACGGGGCACACGGCTGGTCGTGCCGGGAGTCCGGCTGCTGGAAGAGGCGGGGGCGTGCTGCCCCCACGGCGAGGAGAGGGGCGGATGAGGCACAAACTTTGAGAGTTCGGCCTTTGAAGCCACCTGGAGCTGCCTGTTCCATGCTGTGCAACGTCCCACGGGGGTACAGGACACCTGTGAGGGGAAAAAAGACCCCAATAGCAGCAAGGCTTCAGGCACCTCCTTAGCCCTTGGACCGCGTGCGTTATGTCCTACAAACCGCAGGCACAGACATCAGCGCAGGCGGATTTTGAGTCCTCTCCCCTTTCCGTTCCCCAAGGATCGGATTTAAATCCAGACTCCCCCATCTTTGGCCAAAATTAAAAAAAAAATCCTTGGGTTTTGATGCTTTTCCAGCTCTCCCCTCTCTCTCCATTCGACCGCCCTATTTCTGCACGTCGTCGGCATTATCCGAACGCCCTCGTTTCCCACCTCTCCCGGCTCCCACGCAGGTGGCCCCACCCTCTCCCTTCTCCCGTGCAGCGAGCCGACCCAAAGCCTCTCACTGCACTCCTGCCTTGCCATGGCAATCACCGCCCCCTACGCCGGGGCTGTCACACACATAATTCGGACACTCTCCGCTATCCTCCCGACAAGCAGAGCTTCTCCGGACGGCAGCGATGAGCCACCTTCATGGCCTCCTGCATCAGCTGCTCCAGCTTCACGGTGCAACTGGGCTTTTTTTTTTTTTTTTCCCCTTCTCCTCCCCTTGGTCACAGCTTTCTAGACAACTTTGGACTCCCCAGCTCAGCTTGCCACACCAGCAATCTCGCTGAGACCACCAAACCCAGCATCTTGGTGCACAAACTGTCTGACTCCAACAAAGTTCTCCTCGTACACAGGCTCTGCCAGGAGACCAGGCTCTGCACCTCCTGCCACACACGCGCTTCCGGGACTCTGCCTCCGCATCTATTCCCTAGGATTCCTCAGGAGCCAGAAGAATGCAAATAACACTGCACTTTATCAATCCTTACCTGTACAATAACCCAAAAGCTCCATGGCCTCCAAAACCAGCCCTTACCAGTTTGGGTTTCCTTTTTTTTTTCCCCTCTTTTTCCCCCCACCAGAAACAGGAGACTGCCACTGCATTCGACTACATTCTTTGCCAGGTTACACTTGCTTTGAATTTTCCTTCCGCTCCAAAGCTGACTGCGATGTCCCGGCCGCGCTGTGCAGAACACCACGGTAGCGCCAGCCACGCACGCTGCCGCTGAGCACAGCGCCGCTCAGGCCTGCACCTTCGGTTTGCTCTAGGTTTGATCCAACAGCAAACTTCTCCCAGGGTCATTAGCTTTTGCGCAATGGTAACATGCACGTCGAGGAAAAGGACGTTTCCCACCCCCACCTTGCTCACCGCCTCCAACTTGCTCTTGGGAAACCTGCCCCGGGCTTCTCCTTTTCCCTACGGACCTGCTCCGCTTTCTTCAGCGGCGGGAGCTCAAGCTTTCCGGTCTCCGCACCTCGCCTTGCCCCAGGATCACCCAGACCAGCTTGGCCCCAGAGCACAGCGTGGCTGCCCCGCGTGGTTGCCCACCCTTCCCCAGGGAGCCCCATCTCACCCTTCCCTGGGGAGCAGCACTCACCACCAGCTCAAAGGACGTGCCCGCTGCTCCGAAGCGCAGGATATCGCCTGCACTCACTTTCACGGACACGTTTTGGATCTGGCAGCCGTTTACAAAGGTACCATAGCGGGAGTTGAAGTCCGTAAGAACGAAGCCGTTGATGGAGGCGCTGAATTCGAGGGCCGCGTGACGATCTGCTACCCCTGCAGCCTGGCACGGGCAATCAGCGGGCAGGTCAGGTTTGGGGAGTGATTTGCCAAGCCCTCCCGCCCCTCTCTCCCCCTTGGCGCACCTCTCTGCGTAAGCAAGCTGGCAGCCCCTACGCTTGGCACGAAGGACCCCAGCGCACCCTCCTCCCTGCACCCAAACCACTGCCCGTTTGACCACGGCTGGCTTCCCCGTCCCTACCTGCAGGACGATGTCGCACGCCTCGTGCCTGCCTATGGTCGTCCTGGGCGCTTTCAGCTGATAACACGCCTCCAAACTCTTTAGAAAGGCCAGCATCCTCCAGCCCCTTCACCTGCAAGGCTTACGTTACAAAGAACAACTACTACCATTTAGTAAACCCCCCGTCCGATGCACAGCAACCCAGCCACAAACGTGCTGACCAACTCACCTGCTAGAGATGGTACAACGTCGCTCCAAGGGCGGCTCTGCCCCGGCCGGCAGCGTGGCTGCCACCTCGCTGCAGCCTTGGAAATCCCAGCCGCGTCAGCCCTCGCTGATGCCCTCCTGGGTGCTCCTCTCGCTGGGGTTGGGTAGAAAACAAAACGCCACAACTTCTCCTTCTGCCTGGCCACTGGCCCAGCAACACGACAAAGTTGGGTGCCAACAGCAGCTCTGCCACACACCAACTGACACAGCCGGGCCGCGGAACAGAACCGTGGCAACGCAGACGTTCCGTTGTGGTTCTAGGTTGCCCGCGACGACTCAGGCCACTCCAATCGGATCAGCCGCTCTGAGCCCGGTCCCGCTTGCCACGGAATGTTTACAGGGACGCGGAAACCACCGCCTCCCCGGCAACCAGTGCCAGTGTTCCGCCACACTCAGCGCATCCCCTGCTTTCCTCACAACATCAGACTTCCTCGGTTGTACAGAGGAACGCCAGATCTGTACACCGGATCTGCACATCCCGTGCCTTTCTGCTGACCGTAAGTGACCCTCCAGAGAGGCCGGGATACACGGGCACTCTTACAAACCGCCTAGGAAAAACATATCCTCATTTCTCACCTACCAGCACATCTTACCTGGCAAAGCCATCTCCATCACGCTCCCCTCCAGGAATACCTGCTCTCTTACAACATATCCCAGTGCCACCTCGTTCGCACACAGGGGCGAGCCGTGCTAGGACAGCGATGGTCACAGCTCTGGGAGCACTGGTGTTCCTCAGCATCCCACACCTTCCTTGGCTTTCCAACACACCATCAGCAGACAAGTACGCGGGCAGCCAGCGAGGCTCTTTTGCCAGTCAGCCAATCGGGACAGAATTCCTACTTCAGTCACGGCCCGTTTCCCCGCGGTCACTGCACTTCCCGCCATTTCCCCAGCTCTTTTCCTACTTGAGCCATTGCGAAAGATGCTGCTATCGCCCGTCTGTTCCACGACACGGGACTTCCTGGCAAGGACGCTCCATGAACCTTCAGCTCCCAGCCGCTCACACAGGATGCCTCGCTTGACTCACCCCGATTTTCTAGGACACCCCATCGGGTTGGGTTTCTTCAGCAGGCAGACAGACCTTCGTGCCTGGCCTCCCGCTGTGGGCGGGCTCCCACGTGCACACACGCCTGCGCAACACCTTCCAAGGAGCCGCACCACCTTCCCAAGCCCTCCACAGCAAGAACCACCCCTCATGGCACCCCCCAGCCCAACTCCCTCATTCTGCGGTATGTTCTTCTCCTTTTTTTCCCTTCTCTGGGATAAAGGAGTCCCTAGCGTCCTGGCGTTACTGTGCCCACCTGGCACCGTGCCTTGGGGCACGGCAAAGTGAAATTGCTGCAATGCACCCACAGAACTCACAGGATGCACTAAGAAACAAGAACCAACAAGAGCAACTGGGACCTGCGTCTGGACCAGCACCTCCTCTCGGCTTGGGCTTTGGCTATTTGTGCTCCTTTTGTATCTTTGGTCGCAGGGACCGTAACTACATCGACATCAGCCTCCCACCACCCCAACCACATCCCTACCAGCAGCCCAGAGCGGCTGGGAGTCATCTACACTCGCTCCAGCTTCCGGAGAGATCCTGCTCTCTGCCCACACCTCCCAGATCCACCCCGTTTGAGGCAGCCCGGGGCTGAACAGGCAGAAGCCTTTGTCGTCGACCGCTTGGCTGGAAGCCCGGGAGGCGGCGCGTGGCCGAGATTGCCCGCGCAGCGGCATCCGCCCTAAACCAGCCGGCTGCTTTCACACCGCTCTGGCTCGCAGACCCTGGCACGGCCCAACCACGCACGAGTGCGCGCGCACGCACGCACAAACACACCGTGCACAACATTTTTTCAAAAGAGGTCTGCATGCACCGCGTGCTCAGCTGCCGTTTCACCCTGCACACCTGGCAGCGGTGCACCCCGACAGCTCCCAAGCCCCCGCACTGATCCACATGCCTCAAACGGACCGTCCCCTTCGCATCTGAGCGCAAACCACAACACAGAAAGCAACCGGGGAAAGAGATCTGTCCTCTCCCCGAGCAGCGCGGGGCTCGTTTCTGCCCGCTGCCCGCCAGCAAGCCCAGACATTGCCAGGACTCGGGCCTGGCCCCGGGCCACTGTCCCAGGCCCTGAACAGAGCAGGGGAAAGCCACAGCGCTACTCTGGCAACGCCGTTTCCCTTACTCAGAAAGAAAGGGCACTAACAAAAGGAGCTTTGCCCTTTTCCACTTAGAAAACCCTCGTTTGGCATCAATTTGGTGGCTCAGAAAAGTCTGGCTGGCACGGGGGGAGAGGGGGTGAGAAGATACATGGGGTGGTCCTTCTGTAAAACACCACAAATTACACTTTTGCTGCTGCCAGTCTCCAGTTACTTCAGTGCACCAGACCCAGCGGCATCCAGGTTTCTTTCCCCACGCTCTTTTGAAAAACCCTGTCCAGGGGAAAGTTTGTCTAGTCCTCGTGCCGCAGCGCTACTCACCCATCGTGTCCTCCACGTCGCAGCTTCCAGGGAGCCCTGACCGCTTCTGCACCCACAGACTGAGCCCCTCTTACTGTAGGTTTGTTTTTTTAAAAAAAACCACAAAAAACCACCAAACCCCAGCAGCATCACAGAGCCTCTTTTCAGGTCATTTGCTGGCTCCCTGGTGCTCTCTCCTGGATCTCCTCGGACTTGGGCGGAGGGGTCAGCGGCTCTATCGTGACAGGGGCCGTGCTGTTCCCCTCCGCGAGGTTTAGTCTGACGTCCTTCATGTGCAGCTTCTCCGACTCGATCCTCCGCACCTTCAGTGGCTTCAGGCGCTTGCTCAGGTGCGAGTTGTGCCGGCTGGGCTGCCGCTCCGTGTAGGGCTCTGCGCCGGCAGCACCCGGCGGCTGGGTGTTTTCGTCGAGGCCCGTCAGCGACGCGTAGGAGGGCAGGGAGACGCTGATCCTGTTGCTCCTGTCCGAGTCTCTGCCCTCAGAGTAGCCCGTGTTCATCACCTCCTCGTAGCTGGGGACGTAGTACTGGGAAGACGCATCTTCGTCCTCTTCTGGGCTAGAGGGGACAAAATTCAGGCTATCAGTAGCACATCTTTTCAGATTCACTAGGGGCAGGGAGCAGAATAATACAACAGCAAAAGATCCCAAACATTTTCTTTGCCCTTCTGCCTCACACCAGTTCCTGTCACTGTGACAGAACAGATCGCAACCTCACCTACATTCAGACACGTTATTGTTTCCTTGTGACGTACGTCTGTCTTCGCTCTGTCGCCTTTCTGGCCGCAGCAGGCACGCCCCGCAGGTGCCCCACGCAAGAGATGCGTCCCCAGAGTTGCTCTGGCAACTTTCAGCCCGCTGATGCCCCGGGGGTCCCGCGCCACAACCCCTGCTCCTCGTTTCCCCGCTGCCGCCTGAGCGGCCCTCTGGGAGAGAGCAATATGACGCGTCTGCACCTGCGAGGGGAGAGGTCTCCTGCCTCCACTGCGGGCAACCGAGCGCCTGGAGAGCGTCAACGCCTTCCCACCTCACCTTCTGCAGTGTGGCCGCTTGCAGCAGCTGCTTCTCCCGGCTCAGCTCAAGCTGCGTCCTCTCCAGGGCCTCTCTCAGCACAGCCTTCTCCTCTGCCTCCCTGCAGACTTTCTTTTCCAGTTTGGCTATCTGCTCCTGGCACACTTGCAGGGACGCTTCTTTCAGCCTGCGCAAAACGGGAGGGGAAAGCGTCCGTCACCGCGTCAACCCCCCAAAACACAGCTGGCCTCCGCACTTGCACCCCTCCGAGGACCCTCCCCACACCATGGGGTGACGCTGAAGGACAGCGGAGCAGCAAGCGCCTTGAATGCTCCTCACTGATACCCTGAGCACCATGTCAGATGGGATGGAACAGCCCTTGGGCTCAGTTGGGTAAATTAACCCCAGCTGTTGGCTCATTATTTAACTATCCCAGCTGGGTGCTGCAGCCATAGGGGCCACCAGCTCCAGTTCTCTGCCCAGCTCAGGTGAATATTGACTCTGTTCTAGCCAGAACCAGGACATTATCCACCCCTAATTCCACACCATCTACATGATGCCCAGATCCTACACTTTCCAATCAATCATCACCTTTTTCTTTCTTTGACCTACTTGTATGCATACACACAGATGTAACTCCCTTAGTCTATGGCCCACCCCTCCAAAAGGTCTGTTGAGTTTATCCAGTCCATAACTTGGGGCTCCATCTGTCATAACAGTGTCTCAGCGTAGGACAGACAACGCAGTGTTTGCTCAGGTGCGTATCTGGTGCTGCTGGGGACAACGAGGATCAGAAGCCATGGGAATGAGAAACAAAAAGCCACGGGAATGAGAAACAAGGGACTTTCCAAGAGAAGGAAAACAAGAGAAAGGACATCTGGGGGTGGATGGGCGATCGGAGGGTAGATAAGCACATAAGCTGTAACAATAAATGATTTCACTTAGCGTGCAGCGGGGGTCCGTGACTACGTTCCCACAGCCTTCCCTCAGCCATGACACTTTCTGAGGCCAAGAAAAGCTCACAACGCTCACCTGGCTGTCCTGTCCGGGCCAGGCCACGGCACTCACGCTGATCTGCTCCACAGCCTTCCCCGGCACTGAGGCCAGGCTGACAGGCCTGTGCTTCCCTGCATCCTCCTGTGGCTCTTCCTGTGGACGGGCGTCACGCGTGCTGCCCTCCCGTCAGCCGGGGCCTCCTCGCTCGGCCAGGGCTGCTGGGCAGTGGTGGAAAGTGGCCTGCCGAGCGCTTCGGCCAGCACCCTCAGCCCCAACGGGCGGGTCCCGCCCGGCCCCGCAGATCTGTGTGTGTCGCAGTGCGGTCGCAGGGCGCTGACCATTTCCCCCGGGGGGTGGGGGCTGCATCGTGCTCCCCGTGCCGGTCTCTGGCTCGGGGGCTGGGCACCCTGAGCACAGCTCGCCGGCACAGATGAGGCGCAGGAGGCGTTCAGCGCCGCAGCCTTTTCCTCAGCCTCTGTCCCCGCGCTGCCCCTGCCCCGCCAGGGACGGGGATTCTCCTCAGCCCTGCTGCTGCTGCTCCTGTCTGTGCAGACACAGCTTTCACGCTCTCTCACGGCAGCGGCAGATTCAGCTCTCGCCGGGCGCTGGCACTGCCAGTTCTACGCCCGCACACCCTCACGGCGTCCTTGGCGTCCTGCGCAGCTGCTGACCAGGCCCGGCCGCGCGGGGGCGGTGCTCGGCCTGCGCCCGAGGGGATGCCGCCTGGGATTGGTCGCTGGGCTGTCACTCTGCCCCCGTTTGGGCCTGCCCTGAGGCAATGCTGGCTCTGATTGGTCCTCTGGGCTGTCACTCTGCCCCCATTTGGTCCTGCCCTGAGGCAATGCTGGCTGTGATTGTCCCCGGGTGGTGAGGCTGCTGGGCTGCAGTGCCCGCCCTCCACCTGGGGCAATGCTTCCTCTGATTGGCTGCCTGGGATTTCCCCCTTGTTCCTCCCATCTAATGACGGGTCAGACAGCTTATCAATCATCACGTGCTGCTCTCCCACACGGCGTGATTGGTGGAGCCAGCGTGCCCCGCCCCTGCAGGGTGCCCAGCTTTTTCCACTCTTGCCGCCTTTCCTGCAGGCCAAAAGTGAGAGTGCAGACTCTCTCGGTGCATCTTTGGACCTATAAAAAGTGGGCTTTGCCCTAAAAATGAGAGTTTAGACGCTTAAAATGAAGCTCTAGGCCTGAATAATGTTGTGATTCCTAAAATGAAGGCTTTGAGCTGTAAAAGTGGGGTTAGGGCCCTGTGAAAGAGAATTTGGACTCCAGAAATGAAGCTTGGAGCCCTGTAACGGATGGTTTGGAAACGGAAATGAGGCTTTGGACACTGCAATGAGCTTCAGTGTCTTAAAGCAATGTTTGGGCTCTAAAAATGAGACTTTGCAAACTAACCCCGAGGCTTTGACCCTGAAAATCAGGAGTCAGGCCACATATTAGACATTGGACCTAAAGTGAAGGTTTGGACCATAAAAACGAGGCTTTGAAATCTGTAAGAGAGAATTCAGGCCCTCAAAATTGAGGTCTGGAAAATAAAAATGAGGCTTTGGACCTTAAAAATGAGACTTTGGCCACAAGAAGTTGATGCCGCAAGCCTGTCAGTGTTTAAGAGGCACTTGGGCAGTGTCGGTATTAACGAGCTTTAACGTGGTCAGGCCTGAACTGGTCAGGCAGTTTGACCAGATGATCGTTGTAGGTCCTTCCAACTTAAATACTCTATTCTATCATATTGTAAAAAAAAAAAAAAAAAAAGAGGCTTTAAGCCCTAAAAATTCCAGAATGGATCCTACAAATTAGTCTATGGGAGCTTTGGGAGCTAAAGAGAGTGTTTGGACCTGGAAAGGAGGCCTTGGACCCTAACAGTGAGCCTTTCAACCCTCAAAATCAGAGTTGAGGCATTAAAAATGACACTTTGGGCCCTTAAAATGAGTCTTTGAACCTTTGGAGCAGGGCTTGAACTTCTAAATGAGGGTTTGTATCCTAAAAATGAGAATTTAGATCTTGAAAATGACTGTTTGGACAACCAAAATGAGAGTTTGGGCCCTAAAAATGAGACTTGAAGTTTGAACTTTAAAAACATGTGACCAGATGTTAAAACTGGGCCTTTGGACACTGAAATGAGCCCTTGGACCCGGAAAATGATTGTCGTAGTTCAGCCCCGATCGGGACCAAACTACGCAGTCTCCGTTCCTCTCACAAGGAAAATTCTTCACAACAGGCTGGCAGACACCTCTCAGGACGTTTTTACATCTCATTCACATCTCCTCTCCTCCCCACTTCTCTCAGCCGGGCTGGGCCCAGTTGGGCCCAGTTGCCGCCCGTCGGGAGGCCAGAGGGTGAAACCTGCAAGGCCCACGAGGCTCGCGCCTCCCCCTCTCTGTCCCCACTCAGCTCCTTCACATCTTCTCTAATTCTTTTTTTTTCTGTTTTCTCCTTCTTAAATGTGTTACGGCAGAGGCGTTATCATGGAACGTGCTGACACCAATTGGCTCGGCCTTGGCCAGCAGCGGGTCCGCCCTCGTCCCGGCCGAGTCCACTGAACAAAGAGGAGCAACTTCTAGCAGTTTCCGATAGAAGCTGCCACCTTAGGCCCCCCTCGCTAAACAAAACCAGAACAGTGATGATTTAGTCTCTAAATTGAGGATTTGGGGCCCTTTAAATAGGATTGTGTGGCTTGAAGATGCAGCTTTGGACTAAGAAATGAGGCTTTGTGCCCTAAACATGAAGGCTGGCAATGAAAAATGATGATTCGGGCCTTCAAAAGGAGGACATATCTAAATCTAATTAACATTTTCCCTTATATCTACTTAACAACATCTTATCTGAGTAAATTATGTTAACATCTCTAAATCTAATTAACAACGTTTTATCTTACCAAACTAAAAATGTGTCCCAGGCCAAGTTTGAGGCCTGTGGCTCTGGGGGATCAGAAGAGGAGGGTGATTGTTCACGAGGACAATCACAAGGTGAACACAGGTAAACCAACACAAGCATAGCAGTGCCCAACATCAAAAGTGCCCCAAAATAAAGCGCCATCAAAGCGTTAATCATTTTGCTCATTTTTGCAACCTTTTTTTTCCTTTGTGATGGTTTAGCCCGAATTACCACACAGTTTCTCGCTCACACTCCCCCTCCCCAGTGGGGAAGGAAGGAGAACCCATGGGTTGAGATGAAGACAATTTACTAAAATAACAAGGGAAAACTACAATAATAACAGAATATACGGATATTAAAATATACAAAGTGAACAATATGTGTTTTCTCACCACCCAATGTCCCAATGACCGACACAGCCCGTCCCGAGCAGCGATCATGGAAACAAAACTGAGCAGCAAGCAAAGGAGCAAAAGGGAGCCAGCAAGGGAGAGGGAACGATGCCAGCAAACGAGGAAGGAAGATGGATGTCAGGAAGGCAGATACCCGCCCTGGCCAGCCCCCACTTCTCTACTGAGCATGGCGTTCAGGCATGGAACACTCTTTGGCCAGTTTGGGTCAGTTATTCTGTCTGTCTTTCTCCCAGCTTCCCGCATCTGCAAATTAGCGAGACTTGGAAAGCAGGACGGTGTCCTTGGTCTCATTCACAACAACTCATATCATCAGGGTGTTTATCAACATTCTTCACACAGGGCATCCAAAACACACCGGCTACTGAGAGGAAAAATTAACTCCATCCCTGCCAAAACCCGGACAGTGTCCACCCCTTATTCCATACAATCTACGTCATGCATATACATATATACGTGTGTGTGTATATACACAGAGATGTAACTCCTTCAGTCTGTTGAGCTCATTTAGTCCATGACTTTGGGCTCCATCTGTCCTGACAGTCTTTCAGGACAAGAGAGATGGTATGTAGTGTGGGGTTGTTGCCTGCTGCACCTGGAACTCGCAGTTGGTACATCTGGCGTGGCTGGTGTATCATGCCCATGGTCTGCGAGTGGAAGATGTTGATCTTGAGGAAGTTGTTGGGGGCCAGTTCCTGTTCCATCACCGTTGCATCTCTCGGTTTTATTGAAGCTCATTCTTCACTGATCAGGGTGTTCCTTGCTGCAATACCTTTGACGTGACATGTAAGAACTATAGAAATGATTATATACAGGTCAAATTATTGGCTATTT
The DNA here is from genome assembly GCF_036417535.1 of Chlamydotis macqueenii. Taxonomy (NCBI): domain Eukaryota; kingdom Metazoa; phylum Chordata; class Aves; order Otidiformes; family Otididae; genus Chlamydotis; species Chlamydotis macqueenii. Next base: position 45,425,706 of record NC_141561.1, read on the forward strand.
TCACCTAACATCAGATCTCCTTCAGCTACACGTGGGACTTCCCCATCCTCCCGCATCACCCACCAAGTACATCCAGGCCCTTCAGCAAAAGCAATCCCACGGGTGGGTTTGCCTTTGCCCAGGGGAGGAATAACCCAGACCGTCTTTCCTAACATACTCCTTAGATGCACCACAGGGACTTTATCACCCTCTGCCCTCTGGCTGGGCAGGGCCAGCTCGATTGGTGGATCCCCGAGTGTTGACTAACCAGGTGGCTTTTGCTAAATGTTTATCCCAATTTTTGAAGGTCCCACCACCCATTGCTTTCAGTGTAGCTTTCAGCAGTCCATTGTGCCGTTCAATCTTTCCAGAGGCTGGTGCGTGATGGGGGATGTGGTATACCCACCCGATGCCGTGCTCTTTGGCCCAGGGGTCTATGAGGTTGTTTCGGAAATGAGGCCCGTTGTCTGGCTCAATTCTTTCTGAGTGCCATGTCGCCAGAGAACTTGCTTCTCAAGGCCCAAGATGGTGTTTTGGGCAGTGGCGTGGGGTACGGGATAGGTCTCTAGCCACCCAGTGCTGGCTTCCACCATTGTAAGGACGTGGCGCTCACCTTGACGAGTTTGTGGGAGTGTGATGTAATCAATCTGCCAGGCCTCTCCATATTTATACTTCAGCCATCGTCCTCCCTACCAAAGAGGCTTTAACCGCTTGGCCTGCTTAATAGCAGCGCATGTTTCACATTCATGGATAACCTGTGCAATAGTGTCCATGGTCGAGTCCACCCCTCGATCACGAGCCCATTTGTATGTTGCGTCTCTTCCTTGATGGCCCGAGGTGTCATGGGCCCACCGAGCTAAAAATAGCTCACCCCTGTGTTGCCAGTCTAGGCCCACTTGGGAAACTTTAATCGTAGCAGCCTGATCCATCCTTTGGTCATTTTGGTGTTCTGCCGTGGCTCGACTCTTGGGTACGTGAGCATCTATGTGACGGACTTTTACAACCAGATTGTCCAGCCGGGCAGCAATCTCCTGCCACAGTGCGGCAGCGCATATGGGTGTCCTGGTTCTGGCTAGAGCAGAGTTAATATTCACCTGAGCTGTGCAGAGAACTGGAGCTGGTGGCCCCTATGGCTGGGGCACCCAGCTGGGATAGTTAACTAATGAGCCAACAGCTGGGGTAAATTTACCCAGCTGAGCCCAAGGGCTGTTCCATCCCGTCTGACATTGCTCAGGGTGTCAGTGAGGAGGGTGCTGAGGGGAGCCTCCTGCTACTTGGAAGAAACTGGGTGTGGAGATTTGTAAGCCATTATACTGTATTTGTATTCCATCACTGTTTTGTTTTGTTTTGTTTTTCTGTTATTGCTGTTAAATTTACTTTTTGTTCAATCTCAACCCACGTGTTTTTGCTGTTTTTTTTTTGTTTACCAGTTCTCCCCCTATTCTCTCGGAGGGTGGGGGAACGAGAGAGAGACTGCGTGGTCTGGTCCCGGTCAGGGCTGAAGTACGAAACATGGTGTTTCTGTGCCTGTGAACCCCCTGGAAAAGAGCGCTCTGGGGCACTCAGAACCCTGGGCTCTGTTTGCCCCTTACACACAGACGTGTGTGACCCATCCAGCCTTCTTCAAAGGGAAGCTGTGCGTAGAACAATTTATGGTCTCCAGCATTTTTAAACTGGTATTTAAGGTGCAGACTATTTGAAGGAGAAGCTATCCACTGCACCTTTAATTGAGAAAGACAGATGCAAGTGTCATGATTTCATTTTACAGCAATAAAAGGACACACAGGTTGGGAGCTGGGAGATTAATTTTGCATTCACATTAAGTGATTTTCCGACAGTTAGCACAACCTGCAGGTTTTTACAGTTGACTGTGTCCTTTCAACATACAAATTGTAACATCAGCCTTATGCAGAACACATTACTGAAGGCAGTTGGGTTTTTTTTTTGTTAAGTAGAATTGTTCAAATGTTTTTATGACACACTGGTCCAGACACCAGCAGGGTCTAAGGGAGTGACTGTCGGTTATTTGGACCTTCAAGCCCCTGTCGCTCAGATCAACCACTCATGGTTTCGTCTTCATATGCATTAATTCACCAAAGACTCCAACTCGTTTCAAAATTTTAATAAATGGTTCTCTCATATACACAGTCTTTTCCCCACAGTAACATAATCGCGATCGACATCTACAAAATAATTTCCATTAACATTTACAAAACACTTTACAGATACATTACTAATTTGTCTGAACTGAAACGGTTTACAAAACACATCCAAAACCCACAAAACATTAGTAAGGCTATAGCAAAATTAAGGAATTTAAGACATACTAATAATGAAACTGGATACTACTCTTCCATATTGTTTCTACTCCTGTTTCACACTGTTTCTCTATGGCTACTCCTTCTTTCATAAGCCTTCCTGTGATATGGTGGAACACCTCTGTATCTGTTAACGTTCCCCCGCTCTCGTCCCCCTTCAGGTACAGTCCGTTCAGTGGGAGTCCGACCTCTAAACCCTGGGGACCTCGATCGTGAACGGTATCTTCTGTAGGGGGGTGACCTTGATCTGGAATGGCGAGAGCCACGTGACCTTGACCTGGCACGAGAGTTACGGCTCTTCCCTTTGCCTCTTCTTGGATGAGGTGGTGATCGCAGGTAGGAACGGGAACGGGAATGGCTAAGTGATCGAGAGGAGGAGTTAGTGCGGGAGGAACTTGACCTTGAATTGGAGTAGCTGAAAGAGTAAGATGAAGCAAGATGAGGAGACTTGGATCTTAAAAAAACCACAGCACACACAAAAAATAGATGATGTTAATTCAAAACAGTCACTCTCCCCAGTTCTTTACCTCCCAAATTTGGTTTGGTTTCTTTACCTCTCCACAACTGCTGCTTTGTCAGTGGAAAAGCAAACAGGAAGGGTCAGTGTATGTATGGTCTGTCCCATGAACGACCATAGCTGTTGACTGATTTAAACTGGTGCATACTGGCCACTACTGGTATGTGAACGTGCACATTTTTCACTGCTCCACAACTACATCCAGTGCAAATCAGTTGTGTTGCAGTAAGATAGAAAAAGAGCAAGTCCTAACGGCTACAGGGCAGTAACAAACACCAAGAAAACGTGATTTAGCCTGGAGACAGTAAAGCTCAACTCTAAAAGGCCAGCTTAGTCTACTTCGCTTCATACTTAGGTGGTGCTTGGAACGGGGTGAAAAATACTTGTCCTGCAATCCTACATACAGGGCTATTTGATCAACACTTCTAGCCAGGTGTCCCAGCAAAATCTGGCACACACCTCTCGCTCTGACCAAGGACAGCGATCACATTTCAAGCAAAATCATATCGTAACGCTTCTACACTCCGCCTCTCGTCATACGACTCCATGCCATTGCTCTAGGAAAGACCCTGACAGCATGACTAAGAGAGAGTCCCGGTTAAAATCTCTCCATGTATCCACAGGAGATACAGAAAGGAGGAAATGAAGACAATTTCTCTCATGTATCTCCTCCCCGGTGCTTTGAGGCAATGCTTACAAGCAGAACAGGGAGACGCAGGAAATCCAGCAGCCACAGCTATTCAGTTTCTAGCCTCCTCACGGCTGCCGGGAGGAGAAGGCTGTCGTTACAGAGAAGCTTTAGCAAAAGCGACGCTTGTTCCTTAACAACTGCTGCCCAGTTATAACTGTCCGTCACCTGTAACCGCTGCCGTATCTGAGCTGGCAACCCACACATGAAACTGCCATCACTGCTGATCTCCTGAACCATCCACTGCATCTGACGACAGAGAGGTGGAGTGGAACTCCTCCTGATCCTTCTAGACAATCTGCTTCTCCTTCACGGAGGAACCGAGAGGAAACGGCCTTAAGCTGCACCAGGGGAGGTTTAGATTGGATATCAGGAAAAATCTCTTCACCAAAGGGTGGTCAGGCACTGGAACCGGCTGCCCGGGGAAGTGGTTGAGTCACCATCCCTGAAGTTGTCCTAAAATAACAGTGTGGAATTTTCCAATCATTTGCTCCAGCAGTATCGGCTAAGTTGTTAAAGGAATCATGTCGGAGGCCGATTTCTATTGGGAAATCAATTTCTACAGCCCTGTTCAGCCAGCAATCAAAAGCCTGGCTTTCCACCTGATCCTTTAATTAGATTTAGTTTTTATATGTAATTATGGTTTGCTCAAAAAGTATTCATTGTTCAGAGTCCTCTTTTCAATCACGTAGCAGAGGTTTTTGTAAAATAATCTTACTGCAAGCACAGAACCCCTTTGTTAAAGCCAAGTCCAATTAAGCCATTTAAAAATTAATTACCGCCTGTATTTTCCACAGCTCTCTGCGCATACGTATTCCATTATAAATCAGCTGCTGTATAAGTGATGTGTTACGGCCTCATTTAACAGGTGACAAGTAGTCACCTACTGCATTTCTGTAGAACACTTACCGTTCCCAGCCCGGTCTGGCACCTGAGCAGTGAACTGCAGTGGCTCTCATGGGGTGACCTTTTGGAGTGGGGAGAGGGAAAAGGGAAAAAAAATCCCATTCAGTTTATCTGAAGATTTTTTTATTTAAGAAATTCTGAAGTTCCTGTCACTTACCAGCTGTGGGTATGGGCTGTCCTGGGGGGCCCAGCAGACTCGGCAGTGCTGGCTGTCTCAGTGCAGGAGCCTGACAGCCCTTGTGAATACAAGCAAGAGTTGCAAAATAAGCTCTACTGAAATACAAGACTCGCTGCTTGTGTTGACATAAAACTGAGCTTCTCTTCCAACACACTGCCGACGGACAGCGAGGAAGATGTAGCGAGTTCAGCAGCACTCACCAGAGCAGCAGGAGGGGTAACAGCCAGGAGTGGTGGTGGAGGTGGTGGCAGTGGCGGCGGCTGCTGCTGCGGCTCCCGAATCTGCGCAGAGCGCCTTTTTGTGTAGCCAGTTCCGTTGCTGAAGCTGTTCACAGCCTAGAGGCAGAGAAACATTTACAAAGAGGTGACAGGAAACTTCAGGAGATGTACGAAGAAAAGCCTCCACAGGGTACAACCCCTTGTGTATTCCTGTCCGTGCTATCAGCCCTACAATAAATCAACACACAGAGGTGTGAACAGATGGCATTAAACACCGGTATCAATGACTGGCAACGCAGAGTCTCTGTCTTTGAGGGCCTTCACTGTTAACACCAAACTTGAAAGGGAGGCAATCCTGTTAAACAACAGCGGGACCTGAATTTGCCCCATGGCCTCCACAGCGTTGTGAGCTTCTGTAACAGCAGATCATGTACTTGAGCAGGAAACTGAGCCGTATTCAATCCAGCCCTGCTTAAGGCCGTGTCAGTGAATGCTTCCTTCCCTGCCAGCTGTTTGCAAGTAGACTTTTCTGACAAACAGTTTACGGAAACGTCATCACGTTACCTGGCGTAGGAACCTGTTGGCAACTAATGCATCTGGAGAAACGTCTGTCTGGTGACACGTTGGGCAGGTGTGTTCCTCAGATTCCAGCAGCGCTGTTCTAATGCCTGTGAAGAATTAGAATCATCAACACAGATTTTAGCCCAACCATGGATATTTTGTGAGTTCTAACCAATGATAAAAAGACATCTCTGATTAATGGGTGAATGTGGTCTTGAATGGAGAGCATGGAGCTCTAATTGTCCAACAGCGTACAAAATGTCTAGTACGAAGCAAATACCTGTACGGTTTTGATATTTCACTGTTGTAACATTGGAAGCTGTGGAGAAGGCTCTGTCCTGGTGTTTTGACTCGACTTTTTTCAGCTGTCTAGTACAGCGAGCGGTCCCCAAGCTCAACATTAACGAATAAAACACATCTCAAAAAACATTAGTAGGTTCCAGTTCTGAGGGTTTTATCCAGCTCTCCCGTGGAGAAGAATGTGCATTAAATGCCTGACTATCTGTTGGTTGCAGACCACAGGAAATCACCAGAGCTGGCTACAGAATTCTGTATGAGAGAACGGGCTGTGGACAAGCTCAATGCTTTCAAGATCTCACGCTGTAATCACCTGCACAGTTCCGCACTCTCCTCCCACTCATCTTTCCACATGTAAAGAGGATTTAACAACAGGTAAAAAGGGAAAAAAGCTTTCTGCCTTTTTTCCTTTATACAAGAAGAGACCTTTCCTAGTCACAGTGTACTTCAGTGTGAAACAGAACTGGTCTCCAAGTACAGCCGTTATCTCCTGTATCTGCTTTCAGAAGGTCAGATGTGATCTTTTGAATCAACAAACATGGGGGTAACACTCACATTCATCACAGTAACTGTTTCCACAGCAGGGAATCACAGCTGCGTCAGTCATGATCTCTTTGCACATGGGACACAACAGCTCCTCTGGAACGGGATCTGAGGAGGAGGAGGGTGGCTGCTCTGACAGAAAAGGAGGCTTCTCCTTCTTTCCTCTAGCATAAGCTTCCCTGGGGGGGTTGGGGAAGGAAAAAGACAAAAGTTAAAGATGGGTAAAGGAAAACATTTCCAAGCTTTGGATTTTACCACAGCAAGATCATAGAGTCATAGAATCTTTAAGGCTGGAAAGATCTCCAAGATCATAAAGGCCAACTGTCAACCTAACACCACCACGCCTACTAAACCATGTCCTGAATAACAGATGGAATTCTTCTCCCTGCACATTCCCCTTCCAAAACACAGGCTTAGTTGTTCAAAATACTTTTCTACAGCGACAGCACTACAAGAGGGAGGGAGGAACAATTTTCCTTCTGCAGAATTCTCCCATTCATTGGATCAACTAAGAGATTAGCTCAGACTAGGAAAATAACTTTTGGACAGCTAGGAATCAGGTGAAACGAACCCCCCTCTCCTTTGCCAGAGGGGAAATGTGAACTGCAGGCTCAGGATAAAGTTATCTCTGTGCAACTACATTTTATAAATGACAGAAGTCTATGTCACAGCTTCCACTAAAGGAGATCCGTGACAGAAGAACGGAAGTGCTGCCACGTACATTGTCAAACAGCCACTCTTCTCAGCACACAGCAGGATTTTTTTAGTTTAGAGTCACAGGAAAACCTCAGTCTGCTTCACACATGAGATCTGATCAAAGTCAGAGCGGGAGGAAATCTCTGTCCAACAGCAATTGGTTAAATTTTGCAAGAAGCCTTTGAAAGATCAACCAGAAGCAAAACGAGCTCTCAATGAGAACGACTTGCCTGGAAACTCTACTGAAATGTTCTGCAGACAGACAGATCCTTAGCGTACCCGCAATTTAACCAACTTCCAGGGGCACGAGCAGTTGGTACCACCCTAATTCCATATGGGAAAGGATCCCGGATTTGAAGGTGAGGATACAACGACAGTGTTTCCTCCCTCGAAATGACACAGCCTGGCCAGCTGGCTTGCACTGCCACTCGGACATCTACGCATGCTTTCCCTCGTTCGCTTCTTGGTCAGTCCAGTTAATTCCATACTTACGCATTAATAAATGGTATGACGTATTTTCCATCAGTGGTTATCATCGCGCCCTTTGTGCTGGGATCTTTCACCTCCATCATGAAACTCCTTGGAATTCCTGTGCTCTTTCTCAGTCTGGGAACAGACCCCAGCTTTTTGTCCTGTTAAGAAAAGAAACGCAGACATCTCTCATCTTAACACCCACACGCAAAATGACATTTCAATGATGATTTTAGGCGGCAAAGCCTTTACTCCTCTCCTTTCACCTATCGTAGGGGCTGCTCGGCTGAAATACTTATTTCCTAAATGACTATAGCCAGGATGACCCAAAGCCTTGAGCAGTGCTTTGAACTCAGTCGATGTTCTTTGGCTTAACTTCAGGTTCCTAAGGGTGAGATATCCCTTGGCTCCTTCCACTCAGAGAAGAGACACAAACCCGCTCCTCCTGCAAAGCGCAGTTCAGAGGGAGAGCTCAGTTCAGTGCTCTGAACCAGTCACTGGGGAAACTGACATTCACTGTCTCTGTAGGAAGGCTGGATTCACACCTCATGCATATCCATTCAGTGCCCAACGCTAATTGGCAGGAATGCTCAACCAGAGGCTGTGGAATTCACATCAGCAAATATTCCACAGATGGGGTCAACAGAAACATCTTGTGTTTACACAAAATACTAAAAACTGTGAACGGTCTTTGAAAAAAAAACCTAAAACCAGAAAAATTTCCATTAATACTGAAATATAGAAAAATAAGCCTGAAAGTTCACAGAGAAACATCTGTGGACAAATTTAATGTCCATGACGTAGAAAATCCAAAACAGTTACACTGATAATTCCAGGTTTCCCTTCCAGTTTGAAGGCCTTTGCAGCATTGCCGTATAAGCTCTGTATTTCACCCCAGGAGAAACAACTCTTAACGTGAGCATTCACGGATTTGTTACCTAAGTGCCACGGCACAAAAATTAAAAGCTTGGTAACACCACAAATCCCCCACGGTCTTACCCCATGTGCTGGGCAGTTCCTTATGTAGTGTCCAGGTTTCCCACAACGGAAGCAAGTATATGATGGTGGAGGGGCAGCCAAGGGATTCTTCACGTAACTAGAAGTTTTTTGGGAAAAAAAAAAGAAAAAGGTATGCATGTGTCTCTCTACAATTTGTCCACAGGCTCCAAAGAACACATTTGACATTATCAACACCTACTTGACTGGATCATATTCACGGCAAGACTGCGTCATCATAGCTTTTATCTTCTCTTCTTCGGTGGCACTGGCTTCAGCCAGGTTGGCAGTCTGTGTAACGGGGAATTATTTGACACACATTAGAAACACCCTTCAGCCCACACAGCCAACGACACCAGCACTCACCCACTGCTGTAAAGAGCAGCACGGCGCTGGCTGCGCTTGCGCAGAAACAGCTGCTCATACAAAACACAGGTGTCCCGACGGTGTTCTGGGGGTCCTTACGCCGTTACATGGTGTTTCTGTGCCTGTGAACCCCCTGGAAAAGAGCGCTCTGGGGCACTCAGAACCCTGGGCTCTGTTTGCCCCTTACATACAGACGTGTGTGACCCATCCAGCCTTCTTCAAAGAGAAGCTGTGCGTAGAACAATTTCTACTCTCCAGTATTTTTAAACTGGAATTTATCTGCAGATATTCAAAGGAGAAGGTATCAACTGTACCTTGAATTGAGAAAGAGGTATGCCTGTATCTTTATTTCATTTTACAGCAATAAAAGGACACACAAGATTAGGAAAATTGTTTTTTGCTTGCTGAAATTCAGCCTCAGACACAGAAGCATTAAAAGGAATCAGGTTTTTTATAATCCCTCATCAGGACAAAATACTCTTTTCAGTAGAAACCTGGCCACCGTGTGCTGTAGGCAGGCCAAACTGTGCGTTCCCCCGCTACTAACGTCTTCACATTAAGTGATTTAACGACAGTTAGCACAACCTGCAGGTTTTTGTTCCAGCTGACTGTGTCCTTTCAACATTCAAATTGTAACATCAACCTTACACAGAACTACGTGTTCACATTATTGAAGGCAGCTGGGTTTTTTTTTTAAGCAGTATTTGCTCAAATGTTTTCATGACACACTGGTCCGGATACCAGCAGGGTGTAAGGGAGTGACTGTTGATTAGCAATAATAAACCAGAAATCTGTTAGCACCTTGCCCGCACGCACTGCCAGTCTGCACTAAAGAGGTTAAAGCAACACTTTTGAGCTGCTCTGTGTCGTGTTCCTGAATTTTCCTGAAATACTTGATGTTATGCAGCCTTATGTAGAGGCTGCTCAGGTGTGCTCCCCTTCTGTCTTCCCAAACTGAGAACTACTCTTTACATGGCAGCATCAAATATACACACAGCTGTACATCACCGTATAACATTTAAAAACACCGAGCAAACACTTTTTTTCTTTTAAGTATTTGACAGAACATATCTATACCTGTGTAAGCTGGGACACAGAAATCGATGCGGAAGAGCCGTGCACCTGTTCACAACACATTAAACACATAGTCAAGTTCTACAAGCAAAACACAGCAACAGTGAACCTCTGCTGTAGTCTGAACGTCTGCACTCTGTCCTCTGAGTGTCACTGAAAGAGGCATTTCCAACCTGCTGTCATTTGAGTTTGTTCAAAACACAGTCCCAGCCTATGACCGCTGAAGAGTGCCTCTGTGGTTCCTGAGAAGAAATGAAAATAACCAAACCCGCTTGGGATCAACCTATTGCTCCAGAATATCTCGGAGAGGGACCCTGGCCCAATCCTCGGAAAGCAAACAAGAAATTAGGAAAGCTGTCTATTGGAGTCCAGCATTAAACAGTTTATCATCGACCAGTTACTGAAACGGAACCGTTCAGAAACTGTTAATTAGTTCTTGTCCTTTTTCAGGAAGCAGTTGTTGTATGGCCTGCAGGCAACAGTCTGATTTTCTTACGAAAGTGGTGGCACTCTTTTCTCCTAAACAAATATCAAAAGCAGCAAGTATGCACAAAAGCTTATACTTTGTTCATGAACTTCTGGATTAGATGACAGCTTATCCAGGATCAGATCCAATGATCCAGGGTTAGAGGAACGCCTCTCACCATTCCAGAGAAGAGAAAGCAGTTATCCTTAAAAGAAAGGTGAAAAATACAAAACACCACCTAGTAACTTTTCTGCTATCAGGACTATTTTGAAATGCGTAGTTACGCATAGTATTCGACCCGAGTGACAAATCAAGATCTCGACCATCACCAGTCAAGTATCTCCTTCTGTTACTTCTTTATATTTCAGCAGCCGAATGGCAGTGCTGTCAACTCTGAAGAAAAATGCTGTCCCTTCTCCACGGGTAAATTCCAAGTGGCAGTACACTAAAGAAAGGCTTCACCTTTGGGAAATTAAAGCAGCATCAACCCTGAAGTCACCCAGATCCAAAAATGTACTGCAGGCAGAAGTTCAGGAAAGCGACGGGGATTTTACCCACAGGTGCACCCGGCTCTAACCCTGCAGCAAGATCTCCACACTGGGTTTTAGATATTTTCATTTGCAGACAAACTGCTAAACTGAACTGCTTCATCAGATAAAGTGGAAAGATCAAATGCAGAGCTGTAGAAGACCACTTTGTGTCGCAACGAGTTAAATCCACCGCAATCTATTAGAGACGTTTAAGCCCTCAGAGGGGCCCAACCAACATCACTTCAATTATCCAGTTCTAGGAATAAAGACCCAAGTATTGAAGGATGTGAAAAGGAATCAGTTAGCCTCACAGAACTGTTCTCAACATGGATGGGATGTGTTGGGTTTGGTATTTGTTGGAACCTCAAGTCCCATGTAAGGAACAGCACCAACTTTAACAAGAGTGGTTTGTCAGTGGTTTTTGATAACGTGTGTAAACTGCATTAGGCAAAAAAAAAAGTATTTAAAACAAAAGCGAAGGACACAAAGTGAAAATGGCAAAAATGACACAGGTGTGTGTGTGTTTTATATAAAGTGCACAAGTATGTGTGTATGTGGGTATGGAATCAAGCACGGTGTGTAGGAACAAGTGTGAGAGTGTGTTTTTACATACTGCTTTTGGTGTTCCGCTCACTGGCTCAGCTGGACTTCTAGAAAAAGAAAGAAAGAAAGGTGATCAGAACTTGAAATAAAGCACTTGTACCCCACAGAAAGCAGTGAAAACAGATTATAAAGCCTCAGCATCAGCACCTTATGTACTGATAGCCCAGCGAATGTGGGAATTTATTCATATACATAAACTGTTCTCTCCTGGAACATCCAGTGCCACTAAAAACAACCACAAACATCCCAATTCTACTCTGTCACAAATTATTCCAAGACTTCCAGGGACAGAACACAACAGGGCAAGAGGAAGTCCTCAGGTATTTTGCCTCTGCTCTCTAAGTATCAAAACCAGGAAATCTGTGCTACAGTGTCCTGTTCTTAAATAACCAGCCATCAAACCAGGAAGGTAACTGTAGCCAAGCTGTAGATCCCTGGTGTTACAAACAGGCACCAGATACAGAACTGAGTTTCTAAGAAAGAACAGTGATGGCCTAGACACTGCGAAGGGCAAGTGTACTTAGCGCAAAAAGATCAGTCACCTGACCATATTTAGCCATGGCAGCGCCAAAAATACCAAATGTGTTACATCTGCTGTATGGGCTGAAAACAGGAGTAGAAATGTCACCTGACAGCAGTTCCTAGGATCTGGTGTGATTTAGGAGTCCTGTGACAAACGTACTGTCCCAGCAGGCTTAAAAATGTCCGTCTGCTTTGGGACATCGAACCTACCCCATCACAACAAAAATTAACAGCAGCTTTAACAGGAAAGAGAAATCTGAATGCCTCTGTACGCCAATATCCAGGAAAAAGTGAACAGACTGCACCCGCTACCAAAGAATACAATGCTTTAGGGACACTCACGGGACAGAGGTTTTGCTGGGAGCTTTAACTCCTCCAGCAGGGATTCGTCTCACAATTACCGAGCAGTTCTTCGGAATCAAGGTATCATCATCTGTGTATTCTGAAAGCAATACAGGAATAAATCAGGAAGAGATAAAAAACTCTAGAACACATTCTAAAGAAAAGACTGATGTAAGGGTGCCAGAGAACTAACGGAAAAAAGATAATGTTCAAGGAGTGAAAACAATTTACAAGTCTCATTATTTCTGAAAATCCCATCCCAAAGTCTCCAATCACATTCAAGCTCCTCAAGATGGCAGATCACCAAACGGAAACATCATACTAAGTAATACAAACCCATTATCAGCTCCAAGAATCAAGCACCATTGAGCAGATTTAAATGAATTTATGACTTCTCTAAGAATCCTTCTTGCTTATATTCACCATAAATGTTCTGCCGCAAAACTTCAGTACCGGCCCGACACCGTTACCGTGCACTATCAGGGAAAAAACCACCCACGGTTAGAAATGAATGATGAACTGATGCTCCATAGCATCTGCGTGGCAGTGTCCCTGGTGTACAGCAGCAGTTCTATTAACAAGAAATGCCAAACTGTCCTTCAGAGGCAGCCAACACTCAAGTGCACGATGGCTTTTAAGGGCTCTGCTGAGATTCCAACTCACAGCTGCACTCTTGACCCAAAATGTTGCTGGGGAGCAGTTTCTGCAACAGCCACAGAACCAGTTTTCCAGTGCCGTGGCGTACGAGAAGTTGAAGGCAAAGTTAAGTGACCAAACCCGCTGTTTTTCTTCAAGTCAGCCACCTGTTCCATTGCCATCCCGTTCAGCTTCCTCCAGCAGATTTCAAAGAAATCTGGCAAGCCTGTTCTTATCAGATATCCTCCCACATTTCCGTATCATTTTCCCTGAAGAATTCCCGGAAAGCAAAACCTTAGTGAGCTCTCCACGTTGCACATGAAGCGCGGGCACTTGTAGCCTGGCTGTGTGGCTGAAACACAGCTCTGGCGGTGGTTGTCAGAAGAGCCGCGAGGAAGGAACAGCTCTGTGGGGCTCCCAGCACAAGTCCCAGCTAGGGATGGAGGGCGAATCCCATTGTCGCTTCCCACCCCGCGCCCGCCGCCCCCACGCACCTTCTTTGGTCTGGGCGTTGGTGATCTGCAGGTCGCTGTTGGGCGCCTTCAGCTTCTCCCGGGCCATGATCTGGCGCTTGAGGTCGCGCAGGGAGATGTGCAGGCCGTTGAAGATGAGCGTGTGGTACTTGAGGCTGGAGGAGAACTTATAGTGCAGGCAGGACATGGTGAGGGCAAGGCGGTGTGTCCTCGGCAGCGGCGCCTACCGCAGCACACAGGGCCGTGGGCTCTGCTCTGAGTTGGGACACGCAGCCCCGGCTCGGCCTCCGCTCCCTGTCTGGCACACAGCGCTGCCAGGCCGGTGTGTTTGGTGGCTACGGCGACTGCGGTGCCCCGGCCTCAGCGTTCCGCCAGGGCTTTAGGGGCACCAAGCAGAGGGGCTGGGCCAGCGGTGGTTCTAGGCCACGTTCCGTTGCCCCGACAAGACGCTGCCTGGCGCCACGAGCGGAACCAAACAGAACAGTCCGGCCACGCCCGGTCACCTGTCTGCTGGCTGTGCAGCCAGGGCCACTGGACTGGATCATCCTGACCGGGAGGAAGATGGAGGAGGCGCTGAAGCTGGGCCACAGGGAGGCGGGCGAGGAGGGGGAGCTGGGTGGGCTGCTGGCTGCCTCGTTAGAGAAGCTGCAGGAGATGGAGTTGGAGCCCACCAGCCGCAGCTCCTCCTGCCCATGGGAGCAGCTGCGGGGCAAGTACCCGCTGCTCGGCCCCCAGGCTGAGGCCGCTGACGGCCAACGCGGCCCCGAGGAGGGGCTGCCCGGCAAGCAGGGTAGGCAGAGAGGGCGAGGGGGAGCCTCCCCGCGCTCGCAGCCCTGCGGCTCACCGCCCCTCTCCCCACAGGCAGCGGCCGTGAGTCGGGGAGCGTGGGAGATGGCATCCCCGCACCCCAGAAGGTGCTCTTCCCTGCGGAGCGCCTCTCCATGGAGTGGGAGCAGATGTACCCAGTCGGCGCCGGGCTGCACAACGTGGGGAACACCTGCTTCCTCAACGCCGGCCTGCAGTGCCTGACCCACACGCCGCCGCTCGCCAACTACCTGCTCTCCAGGGAGCACAGCCAGACCTGTGAGTGGGGAGGCCCGGCTCGGCGGGCGGCAGGGGAGGAGGAGCGCCCGCCTGTCCTGCTCCCGGCGCCGCGCTCAGCACCTCTGTGCGTGGCTCTGGCCAGGGCCGTGCGGGTGTCGGGATGCGCCTGCTCTGCTCCCTCCTTGCCTGTTTCTCCGTCCAGAGGTCATCCTTGTGTCCGGGGAGGCTTTGTCTCTGCTGGGCGTAGCCAGGACTGAGATGGGTCCAAGGGGGTCTGCTGGCTTCCTGGGGGCTGAGCTGGGGGTCCCACACAGCCCCTGCCTGCGGGGAGCGCGTGAGGGCAGGGCCCAAGGCTGCGTGCAGGCAGCAGCTGCTGTTGCTGGGGGGCTTTGAAAGGGAGTCCGGCGGGCACCGCTCCCAGCTGTGCCCAAGGGGAGCATGTGGGGCTCGCAGCCCTGTGCGTAGGGCTCTGCTGGGATCTGCCCCTCAGGGCCGAGCGCTGGGCTCCTCCAGCGCGTCCCTGTGACCTGTTTTCCGTCCACGTGGACAGTGTCTCGTCTGGGGGGTTGCGCTGGCTGGTACTGTGACTCGGGCTGCGCCAGCTGGGGTGGCGTGTGGTGGTCCCTGTGCACCCGGGATGCCCCCGAGCTGCACCGGAGCACAGAGCTCCTAGGGAAAACTGAGCGCGGCTGAGCTGTGTTGGACCGGAGGTCCCCTGCCCCCTGTCCTGCCTCCATCTCTCCGGAGTTTGTCCCGACGTCCTGTCTTCTCTCCTGCTGCAGGCCAGCGAAGAGGCTTTTGCATGCTGTGTGTTATGGAGAAGCACACGTTCCAGGCTTTTTCCAGCAGCGGCACAGCAATAAAGCCAGTGTCTATCATCCAGGGCCTCAAGTGTAAGGATGGCTGCCCTTCCCTCCCCTCCCGTCACCGTGCAGGAGCGCGGTGCCTAAGGCGGGAGATCGGGGCGGGTCTTGGCAAGCTGGCTCTTCAGAGGTGACTCACGGAGCCTGCCAGGGGCTGCGCGGAGCTTCCTCCGTGGCCGGCATGAGTCTGTCGTGTGGTTTGGGTTGAGGGGGCTCAGACCCCGAGTCCCTGCCCCGAGGGAGTGAGGGAGGGAGGGAGGGAGGACAGGTCTGCATCTGTTGCATCACGTGCTGGGGCTGATTCCTCCCTCTCCTGCAGGGATTGCCTGGCACATGCAGTTCGGCAGGCAGGAGGACGCGCATGATTTCTTGTGTTGCACCCTTGATGCCATGCAGAAGGCCTGCCTGAATGGCTCTAGCAGGTATGTGGGGCCTCTGACGGCCCACGGCTGCTCTTCTGCGCTGCCCCCTCACTGGTCCCCTGCGCCCGCGGGAGGGGACGGTAGGGTGAGCGTGTCCCCCACTTGGCACTCCTAGAGGGAGGTGCTGCCTCCAGGGGCCCTGGGGGTGCATGGCCCCCCTCTGCCCCTCTGTGACACAGCTCTGCCTTCTCCCTTCTCCTGACCCCTCTGCCCCAGCACAGCTGCGCTCCTGTCCCCAAATGCTGAGGCTGCTACGGGTTTGGATGCTGTCCCAGTGGTTGAGGAATGCAGGCGTGCTTGCTAGGGCAGCCCCAGCTCTGTGGCTGCGGGAGAGCAGCTTTCCCCTGGGCCCTCTGTCCCGGGCAGCCTGCGTGGCCTCTGTGTGCAGCGCCCAGCTCTGAGCTGCGGCCAGGAGTTTCTGCTCCTTCTAGAGGAAGGTGCGCGTGGGAGCCCGGTGTCACCCTGTGAGCCCCGGCACTGGGAGGGCAGCCTGGCAGAGGCTGCGACTTCCCTCTGCTCCCGCAGCTCTGCAGCCCCTTGGCTGGCCGGAGCGCGCAGGGGAGCTGCGCTGAGAAGACAGCGGTGGCCGGCGGGGGCGGCCGTTGTGGAGGGGTGGTGCGTGATCTGGTGCTGCTGTCTCTAGGTTGGATCGCCAGACCCAGGCCACGACGCTGGTTCACCAGATCTTTGGCGGCTACCTGCGGTCCCGTGGTGAGTGCTGGCCGCCAGGTCCTGGGCCTGTGACTCTCAGCGCTGCTGCTTCCCTGACAGCCTTGCAGTACAAATCTTTGGGAAGATTGCTGAGCTGTGCAAATTCCCCACAGCTGGGTGTCTGCAGTTGCTCAGTCTTGCGGCAGCAGTGGGTGGTGGCCCCTGTGGCGGCCATGGAAAAGGCTGTTGGCTGCGGGTCCCCGGCTCGCTGCCACCAGCAAAGGAACCTGTGTTGCCAGCTTTCCAGCAGCACTTGCTGTCCCAGCGCACCGTGGAATTGCCAGCCTTCCTCCTTGCCAGGCTGTGAATCGCGGTGCTGCCATCCCAGAGCCCACACCCGCAGAGCAGGAATACTGCAGCTGCCTGCGCTGCGCTGGGCTGGTGGCGGGTGCAGGTGTGGTGCCAGGCTGTGCTCACTCCTCTTTCTGTCGCAGTGAAGTGCTCGCTGTGCAAGGGCGTCTCGGACACCTATGACCCGTACCTGGACCTGACGCTGGAGATCGAGGTAGTGCGGCAGGGTCGGGGACGGGGAGGAGCTCTGCTCTCGCGGGGATGTTCCTGCAGCTGCCCCGTGCCTGCTCTCAAGGCTCCTTCACCTGCCAGTGCCAAGGCACGCTGCAGGCCAGGGGGAAGCAGCTTCCGTTGTTGCGCTGCCTTCTGTGCCGGGCAGAGCAGCGCCCGTTGCCTGAGCGTGAGCCACGACTCCTCCGCCGGGGCTCTGTGGTGGTGAGGGGCAGTGGGGCCGTCCCTCGCGGCATGCTGGCCAGCGGCTAGCTGGTGGCCGGCTCACAGGTTTGGCGCTGTCCGTGGCCCTGTGCTCATGTTCTGGGTTCTGTCTTGGGGCCGGCATCTCGGCAGGGAGCTGGTCTGTCGTGTGGACAGGCCGCTCGTGCCCTGACCTCTGCTCTGTCCTTGCAGCAAGCCGCAAACCTCGAGCAGGCGCTGGAGCACTTTGTGAGGCCGGCTGTGCTGCGCGGGGAGAACGCCTACACATGTGCCAAGTGAGTGTGTGGGGCTGCGGGCGGGAAGGGGCCCGCGGGTGTGCTGGTGGGAAGCAGGTGGAAAGCCTGTCGCTCTACAGGAGGGCTTCTCTACCTGCTCCGTGGCCACACCGTGAAGTACGTGGCCATGGAAGCCTGCGATGAAGCCCGCCACTCCTCAGCTCCCTCCCCTCGTGAGCAGGACGTGGGCCAGCAGACGTGGCCGTGAGCAGCTGCCCTGGAGCGGTGCTTGGGGTCGTCAGGGTCATTTCTGAGGAGTGTGCCGCTTGGCCAGGGCTGGCAATCATCTGGGTGGTGGAACAGCTTGAATAGCTCCAGCTCTTCCTCTCCAGGTGCATGCAGAAAGTGTCAGCAAGCAAAGGCTTCACTATCCACCGAGCCTCCAACGTTCTCATGCTCAGGCTGAACCGCGTTGCTAAATTTGGTGGAGGCAAAATCACAAAGGTGAGTGCTTGGCAACACCGATGAGGGGCTGTCTCCTGGCCCCAGGCCCCACTGCCCAGGGCAGGGTGGGAGGGGGTCCTGTGCACAGCGTGAGCTCTGCTGCAGTCCTGCAGCCCCTCCCCAGCTGTGTGGTGCGGGGGGAGCTTGGCTCATCATGGCATCTTCCTCAGCGTGACCTCTGCCTGGGGAGAGCGCGTCCCCCTCCCTCGAGCGATGGGACGCGTAGGACCACTGAGCTGCTCTTGCTGTAGCAAGAAAGCCATCTGCTGTGCAGGCTCCCAAGGCGTCCTCTCTCCGCAGAACGTGCCGTATCCCCAGCTCCTGAACGTCCGCCCTTACATGTCCCAGGAGAACGGGGATCCTGTTGTGTATGGGCTCTATGCCGTGCTGGTGCACGCTGGGACCAGCAGCCAGTCAGGGCACTACTACTGCCACGTGAAGGTGAGCCCGCGGCGCTCTCTTGGCTCCAGTCTGGGCTGGGGGCTGCTGGCCGCTGGTGGGTCCCTGTCAGGCACAGGAAGGAGGGTGCTCAGCAGATGGAGTGGTGTGGAGCAGTGGGTGGGGGGTGCAGGCTGTGCTCTGCCACAGAAGCGTGGAGGTCTGCTCTCGCAGAGTCCCCTTGCCTGCCCTGGGCCGCCTGTGGGTTTTGGGGGGAGGGGCTCTGCTGGCGGGCGCTGTTCCTGCTGCTCTTCAGGCCAGGAGGGTCCCCGGACACAGCCCGACCCCCTTCTCTCTTCTCCTTCCGCAGGCCAGCAACGGGCAGTGGTACCAAATGGACGATGACCTGGTCCGCCCCAGCAACATCTCAGTGGTCCTGGCCCAGCAGGCCTACCTGCTGTTCTACCGGAGGTGAGAGCGCCCGGTGTCTCCCGGCCCCTGTCCCCTGCTCTCAGCATCTGGGACAGGGATGGTAGCACGTGCCTGCCTGTTGGAAGGAGCTGGGCCCATGTAGCCCCATGCCCGTGCGCACGCGCTGGCTGGGAGGAGGGTTGGCAGGGAGAGGTCCAGCCCCGTGCCGTGACCTTGTGCAGGGCAAGAGCCCCTCACCTCCTCGGAGCTCCTGGCTCCTGTTGTTGCGTGCATCTCTGGCGAGAGCATTACAATCACGCAAACCCTCGCAGTTAATGCGTGCGCTGCTCTGCCTTTGCCAGAATCCCCAGCCCCAAGAAGAGCCCCACCACCACCCACTGCGCCTCCACTCCCTTTGCCAAGACCAGGTAAGCGGTGCTGGCCGCTCCCGGGCTCCTGCACGGCAGCCAGGCCAGTAGCAGGCTTGGGGTCCTCCATGAGGCAGCTGTGGCATTGCAGTCGGCTCAGGGGGCG
Organism: Chlamydotis macqueenii; assembly: GCF_036417535.1. NCBI lineage: Eukaryota > Metazoa > Chordata > Aves > Otidiformes > Otididae > Chlamydotis > Chlamydotis macqueenii. The sequence continues at coordinate 45,444,894 of NC_141561.1, forward strand.
ATTTTGGCAGCCGGCTCTCCTCTTCTCCTGGGCTGGCAGGGCTGGCTCTGCATCCTAGAAGCAGGGCAGCTTCCCTGACTGTGGGCACGGTGTGGGAGGGGGCTTTGCAGGCTCTGGCCGCACACTGCTGTCCTGCAGGATCAGGAGGCCTCAGCCTGCTCTAGATCTTGCTCCGGGTCTCCCTTGTAAGCCTCACTACTGGCATGTGCTGCAGCAACACTCACTCTTTCCCAGTCCCCTGCAGGACAGTGTGTGCCCTGCGCGTGGCGGGCACGGGGCCGCTGCTCCCCCTCTGCCCCCACTTTCCTCCATTTCACAGGATGGAAAAGAGACCCCCCAGCCGCCCCAGGGTGGCCTGGGAGGAGCTGGGGGCTTCCCAGGAGAGCAGCTCTGCGCCGGAGCCCTACGAGATAACCATGGTCGAGCCGCTGAAGACCGGTGAGCGAAGGGCCGCACGGGGCTGGGCAAGGTCGAGGCCAGTGAGCACAACCGGCTCAGCGCCGGGATTCCTTTCCTCAGTGTGCTGGCAGCAGGGGTCCTGTGGGCGGGGGACAGGGTGGTGCCCGAATGCCAGGGCTGCTGGGGCCTGGGAGCCGGCCCCAACACAGCCTGAGCCGTGCCGAGCTGACAGCTCTTGGCACCGTCTGGGAAGCGTGTTGGCAACAGCGCTGTGTGCTAACAGCTCTTGCGTGTTTGCCCTCCACCTAGGCCAGACACTGCCAGAGGAGCATCCAGAGAATCCCTTCCTCAGACCAAGATTCTGGGACTGTGGGAGCATCTGCTCACTTTCTTCGTTAGAGAGCATCAGCATGACCACGGTAATGAGCTCCCCCCGTGCTGGGACTCTTGGCCGTGGCACTGGCAGGAGGCTTGTGTGAGCAAAGGGGCTCAGAATCAGTGGGGCTAGCATGGCCTCGCTGTCCCTGCTGAGAGGCTTCCTGCTGTCGCCGAGCAGGGACTACGCCAGGGCAGCCCTCCAGCGTCCCAGCAGAGCTCCAGCCCTCCTGGCCACCAGCGAGCCCTGCTTCTCTGTAGGGCCCACACACGGTGCCCATGGCCCCAACTCTCCTCCCTCGCCCTGGGGACCCTCCGCTCTCATCCTCAAGTGTGGCCCATCCATCCAGCCTCTCCAGATCCCTCTGTAGTTCCCTGGATCCTCCTTCTGGCTCTTCCTGTAGACGGGCGTCACGCGTGCTGCCCTCCAGTCAGCCGGGGCCTCCTCGCTTGGCCAGGACTGCTGGGCAGTGGTGGAAAGTGGCTTGGTGAGCGCTTCCACCAGCTCCTTCAGTGCCCTTGGGTGGGTCCCTTCTGGCCCCATAGGCTTGTGCGTGTCTAAGTGCGGTAGCAGGTCGCAAAGCATTGCCTCTTGGATGATGGGGGCTTCATTCTGCTCCCCGTCAGTCTTCCACCCCAGCGGGCTGGGTATCCTGAGAACAACTGCTCTGTTACAGGCAGAGGCAAAGGCAGCATCAACTACCTCGACCTCTTCCTCGGCCTGAGTCACTGTTTCCCTCCTTGTCCAACAAAGGACGGAAATTCTCCTTAGCTCTCTTCTTGTTCCTCATGTGTTTATAGGGGGAGCCAGGGGCCTTGGCTGAGGAGGAGGAGGACAGCGAAGCCCTGCCCCTGCAGAGTGTGCCTCCTGCCCTGGGCACAGCTCCTGAGGAAGAGGGGCACAGCGCGCCTCTTGCTCCAAGGGCACAAGAGGCGGCAAAGGCACCAGCTTCTCCTGCTCTCGATGAGCAGGCCACGGCAGCACAGGTGGAGAAGCAGCCATCTGCCCTGCACAGCCCCAGTGCCGACATCGTGGCTCTGCTGGACACAGCCCAGTGCACTGCGAGCCAGGATGTGTGCGAGGCTGTGGCTGCCACCCAGGAACTCGGCCAGCGGCCGGCAGAGCAGCGGGACCTGGCGCAGAGCATGGACGCAGCGAGGGCAGCAAGAAGACCTGCAGCACCTCAGGACGCTGAGGCTCCCTTGGCTGCAGAGCCTCAGGGAGAGGCCAGCACAGCCTCTCTTGTCCCAGGGGCATGCAAGGAAGGAGAAAACGTGGCTGCACCCTCGTCTGAAGAGAGTCAAGAAGGGGCCAGCAAAGCCAGGGTCATCCTGGCAGTGCATGAGGGTTCCGTGGCTCCTCCAGTGCCTCAAAACCCTGCGGCAGATGCTGGCACCACCCGCCTTGCCCCAGATGAGGAGGACAGAGGGGACGCAGCAACTTTTCCCTTGGCTCGGGACCCCTGGCACCAGATGAGCCAAGCACACGTTGCTAGCACCGGGCATCCCGAGGCGCCGGAGGCAGTGGCAGCGCCCACGGTCTGTATGGCAGGGGGATGCCTGGTGCTCTCCAGGGCATCCTGCTGACACCCTTTCCATCCCCTGTCTGTGCTCTTGCTCTTCCTGTGCAGGTGGCCTCCAAGCACGGAGATGGCGCACCGCCCTCCTCCAGCTGCAGAGACGTCCCCGAGGAGGACCCAGGTATGTCCCCGAGTCCAGCGCTGCCCCGCTGAGGGCCGGCCAGGCCCAGCCGTCCCGATGAGCAGCACCCAGGCCAGGCCAGTCGCCCTGCGCACAAGACGGCTAGCCGTGTTCCGGCCACCTACAGCTCTCCTTCCCCAACAGGCATTGCAACCCTCCCGCATGCCCCAGCTCAACGGCAAAGGCCCTCCCTCTTCAGGAGGACACTCAGGGCTCTGAGAAGGGCTTTCAGCTGCAGCTGCATCGCGGGACAGCACGAGCAGCAGCACCCAGCCAGCTCCAGACGGGTCCCCAGAGATGGCTGCTGGCCTTGTGTAGTGGATGCGAATGTGAGCAAGTGTTTCGATGTGAGCGAATGTAGCGAAGTGAGTTATGCGGCTGGGAATATGGGTGAATGTATCGAAATGAACAGGATCTGAGAACAATGGACAAAGCGGGAGTACGTGCTGAGAAGCATCGGTATGATGGACAAAATAAGAAGTACGTGATGAAGAACAATGCTACAACGTCAATCAGGAGCGTGAAGCTGATTGGACAAATGGTGGGCTGGTAGAGCTTGTGCTAATAGTTGCCCTATAGGAATAGAAATCGTAGACAAAGAGCATCCGGGTAAAGAGTGTAGAACACTGCTTGTAAAAATAAACTTTGCCCTCACTTTGTCTCACTTGCACCATGAGTGAGTGCGTGCCGTAATACGCCACAGACGGCGCCCGAACAGGGACAGAGACTTCAAAAGAGGCTTGAGTAGAGCCCGCACTGGTGGCGCAGCCCAGTTGAATCAAAGGCCGGCATCCAGAAACCGGGATTGAGGATCCACACATCAGAAAGCGTGCTCATCACCTGCATACAGGTGAGCAACCGGGAACCATGGGAGGGAAAACATCCTCGGAGCAGATGCAAGGCATTGACGTAATGGGAAGAATGCTAAAAACGCAGGGCAGGACTGTCACCAGCCCACAATTAATGCCTTTATTAGAGTGGATTTGTGATAATCATCCACAATTTCCTGCAGACGGGACTTTTCAACTAGAGGCTTGGGAAGGAGCGGGTGCAAGCCTTCAAAAGGCCGCCACAGCAGGAGACAGCCTAGCTTGCAAAAACTTAGCCACCTGGGTACAAATCATGCTAACCATCAGAAATGTTTCAACAGAATCTACTGATACTTCTTTGCCTGAGGCGTCGGCACCCCCATTACCAGACCCTCAACCTGTGAGCGCGTCCCTCGGTAACAACGGCATCTCCCCAGAAACTGGTGGGGGGGCGGGGTTAGCCCAGAGAACTCCGTGCTGCGGGTCTGTGCAGAAAAATCCGTGCTGTATTCCTGTTCCCCTGTGACCTCGGCTTGTAAACCCTGCTTCCGCGCCTTTACTGTCGCTGTCGTTGCCGCAGTCTCTCGCGCCAGATTTGCCTCGGGTTCCACCTATCAATTCTTTTCCTGATACTGCGCTTGCTAATAACAAAACCTCTCCGGAGGTAGATCTATTTAATGTGGGTTCAGTAGGCTCTGAAAAGAAACCTGATCTGTTCCCTCCTCCGCGAGATGTGAATGCTAGTCATGCAGCTGTGAGTGCTGAAATGCGCAATATCCGGGAAGAGCGTAAGAAAGCGGCACTGCAGAATGGTGACTGGCAAATTGCCTTAGCCTGTCTGATTATGTACCAAGCTAATCAGCAGCCGGTTCGGCAGCCTCTTAGTTATGATGCCATAAAGGAGCTGCGACGAGCAGTAAAGGAGGGAGGGATACATTCTCCTTTTACCACAACCTTACTTGAGGCAATAGCAGAGTCGCATACTCTGGCTGCACATGATTGGAAATCGTTAATGAGAATGGTGTTAACACCTACACAATTCATCATGTGGCATGCAGACTTTAAGGAGGGATGTACTGTGCAACGCGATACAAATTTAAATCAACAGATTTCCATAGGATACGAACAATTGGCAGGAGAAGGTGCTCATAGTAACCCGCTCCTGCAGGCACAGTTCACGCGGGAAGCGTATGCTCAAATTAGACATATTGCTCTTCCGGCAGTGCGAAGAATTCCAGCATCAAGGGGCGAAGGACCTCAATCTTTTGTTAAGGTGCCGCAAGGAGCTGATGAGCCATATGCAGATTTCATAGATTGTCTGCCAGCTACTTCAGGGCGGCAGATCGACAACGATGATGCAAGAGGGCCGTTGCTATTACAATTGGCTGTTGAAAATGCTAACAATGATTGTAAGCGCGTATTGCAATCTATGAAAAGCCGTACTCCCTCTTTGGCTGAAATGGTCAGAGCGTGTCGATATTGGCTCAACAGGACCCCAAGCTGACGCTTTAGCTGATGCCCTCGCAGCACCGTTAAAGATATCGGATAAAAGGTCAGGACAAGGCAGGTTCTATCGCTGTGGTGCTCTGGGACATTTAAAGAGAGATTGCCCCAAAAAAGCAGACAGAAAAATTCTTCCGCCCCGAGACTGTCCTCGTTGCAGGAAAGGAAAACGTTGGTCTAATGAATGTCGTTCCAGATATCGCTGATGGGCAGCCCTTATCAGATCGCTCGGGAAACGTGAGGCGGGGGGCGAGGCTGTGTGCCCCGGACAGTCAAATAAATCTGTGTCACACTGTGTGGTGGGCAACCTCACTCCAGCCACCGCAGGGAGTGCGGGGCTGGACCTGGCCGCTGCCCACTCAGTCACAATAACCACTGTCGTAGTTCTTATCCTGACGAGAGTTTGGGGTCTGATGGAAAAAGGGATGCATGCCTTGTTAATTGGTAAATCATCAACCACTAAACTGGGACTTTTTGTTTTACCTGCAATCATTGATTCAGATTACAGTGGAGAAATTCAAAGCATGGCATGGACACCGGTGCCTCCTTGTTTTATCCTGGCAGGACAGCGTATCACACAGCTTGTACCTTTTCAAGGGGAAACTGCTGGGGAATCTGGACATTCAGGTAAAAAAGGTTTTGACAGCACTGGAAAACCGCAGGTATTGTGGACAAAATCTATAAAGGGGACACAACCAATGATAACATGCACCATTGACGGACCTTGTTTTGCAGGACTTGTAGGTACTGGTGCGGATGTCTCTGTAATCCAGAGTTCTGCCTGGCCGTCAGAATGGCCCACAGCAGACCCTGCTTCCACGATTGTGGAAGCGACCAAAACAGAGCGCATATCTTTGAGTGATCATTGGACCAGATGGACAGGTAGCCCGTGCTGCTCCATTCATTGCTCCAGTTCCGTGCACCCTATGGGGTTGAGACGTGCTTGGACAGTTCGGAAGTACGGTCCACACAGCAGAACCAAAACAGAGAAATTGTATGCAGAGACCATCGAACAACCGATCAGAGCCTGGCAGCAACCCATCTTCAAACTCACCTGGCTAACACAACAACCGGTGTGGGTCGACCAATGGCCCCTACGTCGAGAACGCCTGGAACAACTGCATAGACTGGTGGAGGAGCAGTTGGGCCGCTGGATACATCACGCCCTCCGTGAGCCCTTGGAACACTCCTGGTTTTTGTACTCCAAAAAAGAACGGTAGATGGTGCTTGCTACATGACCTCAGAGCAATTAATGCTGTAATTGAGCCTATGGGAGCTCTTCAGCCAGGGATGCCCTCACCATCTACGCTTCCAGCCAATTGGCTTTTAACAGTGATTGACCTAAAGGACTGCTTTTTCACTATTTCTTCTTTTCACAGGCAATCGAAAATCGGCAAGGATGGCAAAGTCTCCTTGAACTACCAATCATGGTGGCAATAATTGCTAATGTCTTTCAGCCTTTTGCAGTTCTCTTTCAATGGGCAGAGAGTGCAAAAGACCCTCTATGAGTAATTGAATGGCTCTCTTTGCCACATTCTCAATCAAAAACAGTGGTAACAACTCTTGAAGCTTACGCTCAATTGATACGAAAGGGAAGGGCCAGATTACAGGCTCTTGATGGAATAGATCCATGTGTAATTTTTGTTCCTGCAACCAAAGAAAATCTGAATTGGCTTCTTGCTGAGAATCTCGATATGCAAATTGCTTTAGCTGATTTTCAAGGCCAAATCTCTATTCATTATCCCAAACATCGAATCTGGGCTGAAGTTACTAAATTGCCCCTGTATACAAAATTACGTTGCAGACCAAGCCCTGCACAAGGCATTACTGTCTTTACAGATGGCTCTGGCAACTCAAGGAAAGCAGCCATGGGATGGAAACCATCCCAAGAGGCGGAATGGCCACATGAAGTAAAAATTGTTCCGCAAGGCTCAACTCAAGTAATTGAGTTGGTTGCAGTAAACATGGCTTTGTTAAAATTTAAGGATGAGCCTGTTAATCTTGTCACAGATTCATTTTATGTAGCAGGGATAGTAGCGAGACTTGATTATTCAGTGATTAAGAATGTGGATAGCTCTTTTTTAATGGCTGAACTTCGCATGCTTTGGTCCTTAATAGATCAAAGAAAGCATGATTTCTATGTGATGCATGTTCGCTCTCACAGGGATTTGCCTGGTCCTATAATGGAAAGTAATCAATTAGCAGATTTCTACACCATGTCTGCGATAGTTCCCAATCGATTTGAGCAAGCTAAATTGTCACATTCCTTTCATCATCAAAATGCTAGAGCACTTAAAAGGCATTTTCAGCTAACCATGACGCAGGCACGTAGTATTCCTGCAGCCTGTCCCGATTGCCAACTCTTAGCCCCGTTGCCTGCCAAGGAAGGAGTTAACCCACGTGCCCGTAGATGGCAGCTGGCCTTGAGTCTGCACAGCCCCCAGAGGGAGCTGCGTGGGGAGGCACACGAGGGATGGGTGCATTGACAGTGCCCCAGGCATTCAGCTGCCCTGAGGACGTCGTGCTGCCAGCCTTCTGTTGGGGACAACGAGTGTTGGAAGCCATGGGAATGAGAAACAAGAAGGCATGGGAATGAGAAACCAGGGACTTTCTGAGAGAAGGAAAACAAGAGAAAGGACATCTGGTGGTGGTTGGACGATCGGAGGGTAGATAAGCACACAAGCTGTAACAATAAATGATTTTCACTTAGCATGCAGCGGGGGTCCGTGACTATGTTCCCACAAATGGCACCCGAACAGGGACTTGTTAGAAGTAGTGAAGATTAGAAGATTGTGATTCCGGTGGGAACGCCCGGCCGATTGGTAGGAAGCCTGCGCAGCGAATTCGTTACCTCGAGGAAGGGAGGTAAGCGGCCGGGAACGAAGGGAGCGCAGCTCTAAAGAAACCTGGCCGAACTGGGGAAGTCTGTGCAGTATCCCTTACCTCGACTAAGGGAGGCAACACGGCTAGGAACGACGAGAAGCGCTGCTTCAAAGGAACAGAAATCAATTTTAACAACTCTAACAAAAGCGTTAGAGGAACAGAACTGTGCTATTAATAACCCTGACCTGAAGAGCTTGTTGGTTTGGGTGTCCGCCCACATATCAAATGCTAACACCTCTCATGTCTGCACGGTGGGCACCTGGGACAGTGTAAGTGTTGAGCAGTGGGCCTGTGCAACGCGGGGTGACCCTGCTGCTCAAAGGTTATGACCGGTGTGGCGTGTAATGTTTGAAGCCTTAAAGAATCACGCGCAGAAAGGGGATCCGACAGCACCCGTTACCCTGTCCGCTCCTCCGCTCGTGGAAACAAAGACTGACAGCGAGCCGGAAAATCCCTTTGATCCAGGTCCCATAGATCTGGAAAAGGAGCCTCCAGTCTTCCTCGTTACAGAGGCGGCGTGTTTGTGTCTGTGTCCTTTGTGTCGACAGTGTCATGTTTTTGTTACTGTTCAGTGCTGTTGGTGTGGACATCAGCTTATTCCCGCTGATTTCTATTTGCGCTACAGCTGAGTGTTCTGGTGTGCGCGGTGTCGCAGGTCGACCCCGTTGGAACAAGGGATACATCCAGGTTGGTATTGTTGCCGTGCAAGGTGCAGCGTTAAGTTATAAGATCTCTAAGTGGAAACGGAGAGGCAGTGCAAACAGACAAATTAACAGATGACAGTCCGGCGGAAATTAAAAGTTTCCTAGACAGACACAGGCAGTCTGTGTGTGTGCGTGTAAGCATGAAGTAAATGGTGTGCAATAAGGGGTGAATACTGTCTTGGTTTTAGCAGGGATGGAGTTAATTTTCCTCTCAGTAGCTCTGGGTTTTGTATGCGAAGAATGTTGATAAAAACGCTCTGATGATTAGGGTTGTTGTTAATGAGACCAAGGACACTGTCTGGCCTTCCAAGTCTCGTTAACGAGCAGGTGCAGGGAGCTGGGCCAAAGGCAGACAGCGTACCGGTCATTCGGACATCGGGTGGTGAGAAATTGTACATTGTTCATTTTGTATATATTAATGTTCTTATATTTTGTTATTATTGTAGGTTTCCTCTTAGTAACCTGCAGCATAAAGCAAGATTTACTTAACTGACTGTGGCCCCCATTCCCTCTACCCACCCACCCCTGCCCTGTCCCGCTCAGGGGTGGGAAGGAGGTGGAGATGGTGTTAAGTCCAGGCAGAGGGAGGTTGGGGGGGAGGTTGTCTTGTTCCCTTTCTCATTGTCCTGCTTTGGTTTTAGTAATAAATGGTTTCCCCGGGTCAAGTCTCTTTTGCCTGTAACAGGAGCTTTAAGGATCTCTCCCTGTTCTTGTCTCAAACCTCAGGCCTTTTTTTTTTTTTTTGTCTTCTTATGTGCCCAGGGCCGTGGCCACCGCCAGGCACCCTCCCCATCCGGCGGGGAAGGGCAGCTTACCCAAAACCTGACATGGTTACAGATACTCCTGTCTGGGTCGGCCAGTGGCCTTTAGCAAGAGAAAAGCTGCACCATTTGAATGAGTGAGCTGACGAGCAATTACAGCTTGGACACAGACAGCCAACAGACAGCCCCTGGAATACACCTGTGTTTGTAATACAGAAAAAAATCAGGTAAATGGCGACTCTTACAGGATTTAAGGGCAGTAAATTTGGTAATTGAGGGTATGGGACCTTTGCAACAGGGGTTACCATCTCCTTCAATGATACTTCAAGACTGGAATATTGTCATTATTGATTTAAAAGATTATTTTTTCACTATACCTTTGCATCCTGAGGATGGTCCATGACTCGCATTTTCTGTGCCTTCAACCAATATGGGAGAACCCAGCCAGCGATATCACTGGACGGTATTTCCGCAAGGTATGAAAAATAGTCCAACCATCTGCCGATGGTACGTCGCACCAGCCATAGCACCAGTAAGGTGCTTGCATAGGAATAGCCTCGTTTATCATTATAGGGCTGACATCCTAATTGCAGCACCTGATGATTCTCTGGTAGACAGAGTTCTTAATGCTATCACCAGTGCATTATCCAGATTTAAATTGGCTATTGCTCAAGGAAAAATTCAAGAGGTGTGTCCCTGGCAGTATCTCGGCTGACAAATTATGGAAAGAACAATTGTGTCACAAAAGTTAAAACCCCTCCAACAGTGTTTACCTGAAACGATTTGCAGAAATTGCTGGCAGCTGTCAGCTGGGTACGCCCGGGATTAGGCTCTCTACGGAATTGCTTTCTCCACTCTTCCAAACGCGTAAAGGAGACTCAGATTTACCCTCTCCTAGGAGACTCACCCCAGAAGCACAGACGCATTGCAAACAGTTTTGCTACAGATTTCCATTCGTTGGCCCCAGCAACCAGTGCTGCAATTTTTAGGAGAGTTAACGTTGCATCCAGCAACTCTGCTCAGTTACACTCCCATGGAAAATGCCTTGGCAATGTTTTCAGATGGATCAGGACAAACGCACAAATCTGTAATGGTTTGGAAGCAGGATGGTGAGTGGCATCATGACGCACAATCGGTCGAAGGTTCGACCCAAACTGTAGAACTTGCGGCGGTGGTACGAGCTTTGTACAAGTGGAAAGATGAACCCCTCAGTGTTGTCTCCGATTCTGCCCGTGTGCTCAATGTAATACAACGCGCTGAGCGGGCAGTGCTAAAGGAAATTAATAATCCTTTGCTGTATGACCAGTTTCAACAGCTGTTATCGGTGTTACATGTGCGGGATCGTCCTCACTTTACTGTACATCTGAGAGCTCACACCCCGCTCCCAGGACCTGTCACAGAAGGTAACGCGAGAGCAGATGCTCTCACTAACGCGGCCCTCGTTCCAAACACACTCACGCAGGCTGAGCTGTCCCATGAATTTTATCACCAAAACTCTGCAGCCCTTCAACGACAATTACAGCTGACACGGGAACAAGCTCGGGCAACTGTGCGTTCCTGAAGCAGCTGCCAGAACACAGTTACGCCCCCTTGATATGGGGTTAATCCGCGTGGTTTGTGCTCTCAAGAATTGTGGCAATCTGATATAACTCTCGTCCCGTCATTGGGCCCACACAAATACGTGCATGTAACTATCGACACCCATCCCAGCTTATTGTTTGCCTCTGCTCATGCAGGAGAACGTGCTCAAGATGTTTGCCAACACTGGACGTCAGCGTTTGCTTTCATGGGGGTTCCCACGCGTGTCAAAACAGGTAACGGGCCAGCGTATGCTTCTCGCGCAGTCCAAAACGTCCTTGCTCTGTGGGGCACCCAGCATGTTACTGGTATCCCGCACAACCCCACTGGACAGGCCGTCACTCAACGCGCCCATGGCACACTTAAAAATATGCTGTTAGAACAAGAAGGGGGAACGGAAGGGAGATCTGCAAACGAAAAGTCAGCGAAAGCAATGTATGTGCTCAGTTGTCTAAATGGTTGGAGTGACAATTCTTCCCCAATACAGAAACATTTTGGATCGTCTCCTGTACCTGAGGCCATCCGAGGGCAAGCTCCGGGGATGGTTCAGAATCTGGAAGCAGGGAACTGGGAAGGACCGTTCCCTCTTGTAACGTGGGGAAAAGGATACGCTTGTGTCTCTACAGCAGCAGTGAACACGTGGATCCCTGCGCGATGGGTACGACCGGCGCTCCAGGCTGCCTCACGTTCGTAGGATTGTTAACGAGCTGTGTGGCAGCTCCGTGGACATCAGTCACGGAAAGCAGAAATGTGTAGGGAACTATCAAAACCCAGCACTACTCCAGTGCCCGCCCTGATGGGGGTTTTTCATATGTGGGGACCGTGCGTGGGCAGGGATGCCCTCCCATATGGGGGGCCCTGCACCATGGGAACCTTGGGGATGTTTACACCCAATAACGCAGTGATTTTACAGCGTAAAAGACCTAAACGAAGTACACGTAGCTTTGAATCTGACTGCCAAGACAATACAGAATTTGGGAACTCAAGTGAAATTATTGCTGCTCCAGTCTTTGCACTTGGTGTGGCAAGTGCCCAGGCTTCGCTACGCTAAATAAATTGGGCTGTTGGCTTGCTAAGCAAACAAATGCAACTGCATCGGCGCTGTCAGCGCTGCTGACTGATGCAGGTGCTGCACGTGACGCTACTGTACAAAACAGAACCGCTGTCAGCCTGCAGAGCACATCTGACAGGCCTGGTTGCGTGCGCTGGCCACGCGTGCAGCAGCGTCTGGTCAGTACTCTTCCTCTGAATCTGCCGAGGGGATAAACAGAGGCGGCTCGGGGCGCAGGAGAGAGACAGGGCCCAGAGCGCACTCTGCGAACAACAGGGGAGCCCTGAAGGTGCTGCGCCTGCCTCCTTTCTCTGCCCTGACCCTGCTGATAAGCACCCTCCTGCTCGGCGGTGTCTCCGGTGTAGTCGGGGTGGTAACAGAACAGAGCAGCAATAGATTTTTTATTATGAGAACAAAATCACGGTTGCCAGGATTTTGATGGGCTTTGCTGCGTGAATCTGTCTGATCATTCGGAATCCATTCACAAAAGCATTCAAAACTTGCAAAAAGGAGTACAGAAACGGCAACAAAGGGATGGCTTTGATGTATCCAGAAATCTTTTTGGTGGGTTGACAAAAGCTTACTACAAGTAGCTGTAGGATGCTCATTCATTCCTTTTAGATGTGCATTTTGATCTGCATTCCGTGCGTGTGGAAATGTGTGCAGACTTTAATAGACAAAGCCTTGGGACAAGCCTCTTCTCAGAAACAAAGCAGGGGAGATGTGGGTATTTCTCCAGCCAGTACGGTGCCAGTGAAAGCGCACCGTCCTTGGGGGAGGGATACAATCCTGCTCGCAGGAAGAAGCCATGGCAGGAGAAGGGAAGCTTTAGGATACAAGACATTGTCAGCAGAACTTATGGCTTGTTTCAACAGAGGCTTGCAAAAAACTAGTCACTGGCTTTGTAGGTAAGGAGGTTGCTGCAGTTGTTATGTCTGTAACAGCAGAAGAATGCTGTAGTAGAAAATTACTTTAAACAAGAAGGGGGAATTGTTGGGGACGACGAGTATCAGAAGCCACGGGAATGAGAAACAAGAAGCCACGAGAATGAGAAACAAGGGACTTTCCAAGAGAAGGAAAACAAGAGAAAGGACATCTGGGGGTGGATGGGCGATGGGAGGGTAGATAAGCACATAAGCTGTAACAATAAATGATTTCACTTAGCGTGCAGCGGGGGTCCGTGACTACGTTCCCACAGCCTTCCCTCAGCCATGGACACTTTCTGAGGCCAAGAAAAGCTCACAACGCTCACCTGGCTGTCCTGTCCGGGCCAGGCCACGGCACTCACGCTGATCTGCTCCACAGCCTTCCCCGGCACTGAGGCCAGGCTGACAGGCCTGTGCTTCCCTGCATCCTCCTGTGGCTCTTCCTGTGGACGGGCGTCACGCGTGCTGCCCTCCCGTCAGCCGGGGCCTCCTCGCTCGGCCAGGGCTGCTGGGCAGTGGTGGAAAGTGGCCTGCCGAGCGCTTCGGCCAGCACCCTCAGCCCCAACGGGCGGGTCCCGCCCGGCCCCGCAGATCTGTGTGTGTCGCAGTGCGGTCGCAGGGCGCTGACCATTTCCCCCGGGGGGTGGGGGCTGCATCGTGCTCCCCGTGCCGGTCTCTGGCTCGGGGGCTGGGCACCCTGAGCACAGCTCGCCGGCACAGATGAGGCGCAGGAGGCGTTCAGCGCCGCAGCCTTTTCCTCAGCCTCTGTCCCCGCGCTGCCCCTGCCCCGCCAGGGACGGGGATTCTCCTCAGCCCTGCTGCTGCTGCTCCTGTCTGTGCAGACACAGCTTTCACGCTCTCTCACGGCAGCGGCAGATTCAGCTCTCGCCGGGCGCTGGCACTGCCAGTTCTACGCCCGCACACCCTCACGGCGTCCTTGGCGTCCTGCGCAGCTGCTGACCAGGCCCGGCCGCGCGGGGGCGGTGCTCGGCCTGCGCCCGAGGGGATGCCGCCTGGGATTGGTCGCTGGGCTGTCACTCTGCCCCCGTTTGGGCCTGCCCTGAGGCAATGCTGTCTGGGATTGGTCCTCTTGGCTGTCACTCTGCCCCCATTTGGTCCTGCCCTGAGGCAATGCTGGCTGTGATTGTCCCCGGGTGGTGAGGCTGCTGGGCTGCAGTGCCCGCCCTCCACCTGGGGCAATGCTTCCTCTGATTGGCTGCCTGGGATTTCCCCCTTGCTCCTCCCATCTAATGACGGGTCAGACAGCTTATCAATCATCACGTGCTGCTCTCCCACACGGCGTGATTGGTGGAGCCAGCCTGCCCCGCCCCTGCAGGGTGCCCAGCTTTTTCCACTCTTGCCGCCTTTCCTGCAGGCCAAAAGTGAGAGTGCAGACTCTCTCGGTGCATCTTTGGACCTATAAAAAGTGGGCTTTGCCCTAAAAATGAGAGTTTAGACGCTTAAAATGAAGCTCTAGGCCTGAATAATGTTGTGATTCCTAAAATGAAGGCTTTGAGCTGTAAAAGTGGGGTTAGGGCCCTGTGAAAGAGAAGTTGGACTCCAGAAATGAAGCTTGGAGCCCTGTAACGGATGGTTTGGAAACGGAAATGAGGCTTTGGACACTGCAATGAGCTTCAGTGTCTTAAAGCAATGTTTGGGCTCTGAAAAGGAGACTTTGCAAACTAACCCCGAGGCTTTGACCCTGAAAATCAGGAGTCAGGCCACATATTAGACATTGGACCTAAAGTGAAGGTTTGGACCATAAAAATGAGGCTTTGAAATCTGTAAGAGAGAATTCAGGCCCTCAAAATTGAGGTCTGGAAAATAAAAATGAGGCTTTGGCCATGAGAAGTCGATGCCGCAAGCCTGTCAATGTTTAAGAGGCACTTGGGCAGTGTCGGTATTAACGAGCTTTAACGTGGTCAGGCCTGAACTGGTCAGGCAGTTTGACCAGATGATCATTGTAGGTCCTTCCAACTTAAATACTCTATTCTATCGTATTGTAAGAAAACAAAAAAAAAAGAGGCTTTAAGCCCTAAAAATTCCAGAATGGATCCTACAAATTAGACTATGGGAGCTTTGGGAGCTAAAGAGAGTGTTTGGACCTGGAAAGGAGGCCTTGGACCCTAACAGAGAGCCTTTCAACCTTCAAAATCAGAGTTGAGGCAATAAAAATGATACTTTGGGCCCTTAAAATGAGTCTTTGAACCTTTGGAGTAGGGTTTGATCTTCTAAATGAGGGTTTGTATCCTAAAAATGAGAATTTAGATCTTGAAAATGACTGTTTGGACAACCAAAATGAGAGTTTGGGCCCTAAAAATGAGACTTGAAGTTTGAACTTTAAAAACATGTGACCAGATGTTAAAACTGGGCCTTTGGACACTGAAATGAGCCCTTGGACCCGGAAAATGATTGTCGTAGTTCAGCCCCGATCGGGACCAAACTACGCAGTCTCCGTTCCTCTCACAAGGAAAATTCTTCACAACAGGCTGGCAGACACCTCTCAGGACGTTTTTACATCTCATTCACATCTCCTCTCCTCCCCACTTCTCTCAGCCGGGCCGGGCCCAGTTGGGCCCAGTCGCCGCCCGGCGGGAGGCCAGAGGGTGAAACCTGCAAGGCCCACGAGGCTCGCGCCTCCCCCTCTCTGTCCTGCTCAGCTCCTTCACATCTTCTCTACTTCCTTTTTGTCTGTTTTCCCCTTCTTAAATGTGTTACGGCAGAGGCGTTATCATGGAACGTGCTGACACCAATTGGCTCGGCCTTGGCCAGCAGCGGGTCCGCCCTCGTCCCGGCCGAGTCCACTGAACAAAGAGGAGCAACTTCTAGCAGTTTCCGATAGAAGCTGCCACCTTAGGCCCCCCTCGCTAAACAAAACCAGAACAGTGATGATTTAGTCTCTAAATTGAGGATTTGGGGCCCTTTAAATAGGATTGTGTGGCTTGAAGATGCAGCTTTGGACTAAGAAATGAGGCTTTGTGCCCTAAACATGAAGGTTGGCAATGAAAAATGATGATTCGGGCCTTCAAAAGGAGGACATATCTAAATCTAATTAACATTTTCCCTTATATCTACTTAACAACATCTTATCTGAGTAAATTATGTTAACATCTCTAAATCTAATTAACAACGTTTTATCTTACCAAACTAAAAATGTGTCCCAGGCCAAGTTTGAGGCCTGTGGCTCTGGGGGATCAGAAGAGGAGGGTGATTGTTCACGAGGACAATCACAAGGTGAACACAGGTAAACCAACACAAGCATAGCAGTGCCCAACATCAAAAGTGCCCCAAAATAAAGCGCCATCAAAGCGTTAATCATTTTGCTCATTTTTGCAACCTTTTTTTTCCTTTGTGATGGTTTAGCCCGAATTACCACACAGTTTCTCGCTCACACTCCCCCTCCCCAGTGGGGAAGGAAGGAGAACCCATGGGTTGAGATGAAGACAATTTACTAAAATAACAAGGGAAAACTACAATAATAACAGAATATACGGATATTAAAATATACAAAGTGAACAATATGTGTTTTCTCACCACCCGATGTCCCAATGACCGACACAGCCCGTCCCGAGCAGCGATCATGGAAACAAAACCGAGCAGCAAGCAAAGGAGCAAAAGGGAGCCAGCAAGGGAGAGGGAACGATGCCAGCAAACGAGGAAGGAAGATGGATGCCAGGAAGGCAGATACCCGCTCTGGCCAGCCCCCACTTCTCTACTGAGCATGGTGTTCAGGCATGGAACACTCTCTTTGGCCAGTTTGGGTCAGTTATTCTGTCTGTCTTTCTCCCAGCTTCCCGCATCTGCAAATTAGCGAGACTTGGAAAGCAGGACGGTGTCCTTGGTCTCATTCACAACAACTCATATCATCAGGGTGTTTATCAACATTCTTCACACAGGGCATCCAAAACACACCGGCTACTGAGAGGAAAAATTAACTCCATCCCTGCCAAAACCCGGACAGTGTCCACCCCTTATTCCATACAATCTACGTCATGCATATACATATATACGTGTGTGTGTATATACACAGAGATGTAACTCCTTCAGTCTGTTGAGCTCATTTAGTCCATGACTTTGGGCTCCATCTGTCCTGACAGTCTTTCAGGACAAGAGAGATGGTATGTAGTGTGGGGTTGTTGCCTGCTGCACCTGGAACTCGCAGTTGGTACATCTGGCGTGGCTGGTGTATCATGCCCATGGTCTGCGAGTGGAAGATGTTGATCTTGAGGAAGTTGTTGGGGGCCAGTTCCTGTTCCATCACCGTTGCATCTCTCTCGGTTTTATTGAAGCTCATTCTTCACTGATCAGGGTGTTCCTTGCTGCAATACCTTTGACGTGACATGTAAGGACTATAGAAATGATTATATACAGGTCAAATTATTGGCTGTTCTCACCTAACATCAGATCTCCTTCAGCTACCCGTGGGACTTCCCCATCCTCCTGCATCACCCACCAAGTACATCCAGGCCCTTCAGCAAAAGCAATCCCACGGGTGGGTTTGCCTTTGCCCAGGGGAGGAATAACCCAGACCGTCTTTCCTAACATACTCCTTAGATGCACCACAGGGACTTTATCACCCTCTGCCCTCTGGCTGGGCAGGGCCAGCTCGATTGGTGGATCCCCGAGTGTTGACTAACCAGGTGGCTTTTGCTAAATGTTTATCCCAATTTTTGAAGGTCCCACCACCCATTGCTTTCAGTGTAGCTTTCAGCAGTCCATTGTGCCGTTCAATCTTTCCAGAGGCTGGTGTGTGATGGGGGATGTGGTATACCCACCCGATGCCGTGCTCTTTGGCCCAGGGGTCTATGAGGTTGTTTCGGAAATGAGGCCCGTTGTCTGGCTCAATTCTTTCTGAGTGCCATGTCGCCAGAGAACTTGCTTCTCAAGGCCCAAGATGGTGTTTTGGGCAGTGGCGTGGGGTACGGGATAGGTCTCTAGCCACCCAGTGCTGGCTTCCACCATTGTAAGGACGTGGCGCTCACCTTGACGAGTTTGTGGGAGTGTGATGTAATCAATCTGCCAGGCCTCTCCATATTTATACTTCAGCCATCGTCCTCCCTACCAAAGAGGCTTTGACCGCTTGGCCTGCTTAATAGCAGCGCATGTTTCACATTCATGGATAACCTGTGCAATAGTGTCCATGGTCGAGTCCACCCCTCGATCACGAGCCCATTTGTATGTTGCGTCTCTTCCTTGATGGCCCGAGGTGTCATGGGCCCACCGAGCTAAAAATAGCTCACCCCTGTGTTGCCAGTCTAGGCCCACTTGGGAAACTTTAGTCGTAGCAGCCTGATCCATCCTTTGGTCATTTTGGTGTTCTGCCGTGGCTCGACTCTTGGGTACGTGAGCATCTACGTGACGGACTTTTACAACCAGATTCTCCAGCCGGGCAGCAATCTCCTGCCACAGTGCGGCAGCGCATATGGGTGTCCTGGTTCTGGCTAGAGCAGAGTTAATATTCACCTGAGCTGTGCAGAGAACTGGAGCTGGTGGCCCCTATGGCTGGGGCACCCAGCTGGGATAGTTAACTAATGAGCCAACAGCTGGGGTAAATTTACCCAGCTGAGCCCAAGGGCTGTTCCATCCCGTCTGACATTGCTCAGGGTGTCAGTGAGGAGGGTGCTGAGGGGAGCCTCCTGCTACTTGGAAGAAACTGGGTGTGGAGATTTGTAAGCCATTATACTGTATTTGTATTCCATCACTGTTTTGTTTTGGTTTTTTTTTCTGTTATTGCTGTTAAATTTACTTTTTGTTCAATCTCAACCCACGTGTTTTTGCTGGTTTTTTTTTGTTTACCAGTTCTCCCCCTATTCTCTCGGAGGGTGGGGGAACGAGAGAGAGACTGCGTGGTCTGGTCCCGGTCAGGGCTGAAGTACGAAACATGGTGTTTCTGTGCCTGTGAACCCCCTGGAAAAGAGCGCTCTGGGGCACTCAGAACCCTGGGCTCTGTTTGCCCCTTACACACAGACGTGTGTGACCCATCCAGCCTTCTTCAGAGGGAAGCTGTGCGTAGAACAATTTATGGTCTCCAGCATTTTTAAACTGGTATTTAAGGTGCAGACTATTTGAAGGAGAAGCTATCCACTGCACCTTTAATTGAGAAAGACAGATGCAAGTGTCATGATTTCATTTTACAGCAATAAAAGGACACACAGGTTGGGAGCTGGGAGATTAATTTTGCATTCACATTAAGTGATTTTCCGACAGTTAGCACAACCTGCAGGTTTTTACAGTTGACTGTGTCCTTTCAACATACAAATTGTAACATCAGCCTTATGCAGAACACATTACTGAAGGCAGTTGGGTTTTTTTTTTGTTAAGTAGAATTGTTCAAATGTTTTTATGACACACTGGTCCAGACACCAGCAGGGTCTAAGGGAGTGACTGTCGGTTATTTGGACCTTCAAGCCCCTGTCGCTCAGATCAACCACTCATGGTTTCGTCTTCATATGCATTAATTCACCAAAGACTCCAACTCGTTTCAAAATTTTAATAAATGGTTCTCTCATATACACAGTCTTTTCCCCACAGTAACATAATCGCGATCGACATCTACAAAATAATTTCCATTAACATTTACAAAACACTTTACAGATACATTACTAATTTGTCTGAACTGAAACGGTTTACAAAACACATCCAAAACCCACAAAACATTAGTAAGGCTATAGCAAAATTAAGGAATTTAAGACATACTAATAATGAAACTGGATACTACTCTTCCATATTGTTTCTACTCCTGTTTCACACTGTTTCTCTATGGCTACTCCTTCTTTCATAAGCCTTCCTGTGATATGGTGGAACACCTCTGTATCTGTTAACGTTCCCCCGCTCTCGTCCCCCTTCAGGTACAGTCCGTTCAGTGGGAGTCCGACCTCTAAACCCTGGGGACCTCGATCGTGAACGGTATCTTCTGTAGGGGGGTGACCTTGATCTGGAATGGCGAGAGCCACGTGACCTTGACCTGGCACGAGAGTTACGGCTCTTCCCTTTGCCTCTTCTTGGATGAGGTGGTGATCGCAGGTAGGAACGGGAACGGGAATGGCTAAGTGATCGAGAGGAGGAGTTAGTGCGGGAGGAACTTGATCTTGAATTGGAGTAGCTGAAAGAGTAAGATGAAGCAAGATGAGGAGACTTGGATCTTAAAAAAACCACAGCACACACAAAAAATAGATGATGTTAATTCAAAACAGTCACTCTCCCCAGTTCTTTACCTCCCAAATTTGGTTTGGTTTCTTTACCTCTCCACAACTGCTGCTTTGTCAGTGGAAAAGCAAACAGGAAGGGTCAGTGTATGTATGGTCTGTCCCATGAACGACCATAGCTGTTGACTGATTTAAACTGGTGCATACTGGCCGCTACTGGTATGTGAACATTTTTCACTGCTCCACAAGTACATCCAGTGCAAAT
Organism: Chlamydotis macqueenii; assembly: GCF_036417535.1. Taxonomy (NCBI): domain Eukaryota; kingdom Metazoa; phylum Chordata; class Aves; order Otidiformes; family Otididae; genus Chlamydotis; species Chlamydotis macqueenii. The sequence continues at coordinate 45,464,994 of NC_141561.1, forward strand.
CAGTTGTGTTGCAGTAAGATAGAAAAAGAGCAAGTCCTAACGGCTACAGGGCAGTAACAAACACCAAGAAAACGTGATTTAGCCTGGAGACAGTAAAGCTCAACTCTAAAAGGCCAGCTTAGTCTACTTCGCTTCATACTTAGGTGGTGCTTGGAACGGGGTGAAAAATACTTGTCCTGCAATCCTACATACAGGGCTATTTGATCAACACTTCTAGCCAGGTGTCCCAGCAAAATCTGGCACATACCTCTCGCTCTGACCAAGGACAGCGATCGCATTTCAAGCAAAATCATATCGTAACGCTTCTACACTCCGCCTCTCGTCATACGACTCCATGCCATTGCTCTAGGAAAGACCCTGACAGCATGACTAAGAGAGAGTCCCGGTTAAAATCTCTCCATGTATCCACAGGAGATACAGAAAGGAGGAAATGAAGACAATTTCTCTCATGTATCTCCTCCCCGGTGCTTTGAGGCAATGCTTACAAGCAGAACAGGGAGACGCAGGAAATCCAGCAGCCACAGCTATTCAGTTTCTAGCCTCCTCACGGCTGCCGGGAGGAGAAGGCTGTCGTTACAGAGAAGCTTTAGCAAAAGCGACGCTTGTTCCTTAACAACTGCTGCCCAGTTATAACTGTCCGTCACCTGTAACCGCTGCCGTATCTGAGCTGGCAACCCACACATGAAACTGCCATCACTGCTGATCTCCTGAACCATCCACTGCATCTGACGACAGAGAGGTGGAGTGGAACTCCTCCTGATCCTTCTAGACAATCTGCTTCTCCTTCACGGAGGAACCGAGAGGAAACGGCCTTAAGCTGCACCAGGGGAGGTTTAGATTGGATATCAGGAAAAATCTCTTCACCAAAGGGTGGTCAGGCACTGGAACCGGCTGCCCGGGGAAGTGGTTGAGTCACCATCCCTGAAGTTGTCCTAAAATAACAGTGTGGAATTTTCCAATCATTTGCTCCAGCAGTATTGGCTAAGTTGTTAAAGGAATCATGTCGGAGGCCGATTTCTATTGGGAAATCAATTTCTACAGCCCTGTTCAGCCAGCAATCAAAAGCCTGGCTTTCCACCTGATCCTTTAATTAGATTTAGTTTTTATATGTAATTATGGTTTGCTCAAAATTATTCATTGTTTAAAGTCCTCCTTTCAATCATGTAGCAGGTTTTTTTTTTTTAAATAATCTTACTGCAAGCACAGAACCCCTTTGTTAAAGCCAAGTCCAATTAAGCCATTTAAAAATTAATTACCACCTGTATTTTCCACAGCTCTCTGCGCATACGTATTCCATTATAAATCAGCTGCTGTATAAGTGATGTGTTACGGCCTCATTTAACAGGTGACAAGTAGTCACCTACTGCATTTCTGTAGAACACTTACCGTTCCCAGCCCGGTCTGGCACCTGAGCAGTGAACTGCAGTGGCTCTCATGGGGTGACCTTTTGGAGTGGGGAGAGGGAAAAGGGAAAAAAAATCCCATTCAGTTTATCTGAAGATTTTTTTATTTAAGAAATTCTGAAGTTCCTGTCACTTACCAGCTGTGGGTATGGGCTGTCCTGGGGGGCCCAGCAGACTCGGCAGTGCTGGCTGTCTCAGTGCAGGAGCCTGACAGCCCCTGTGAATACAAGCAAGAGTTGCAAAATAAGCTCTACTGAAATACAAGACTCGCTGCTTGTGTTGACATAAAACTGAGCTTCTCTTCCAACACACTGCCGACGGACAGCGAGGAAGATGTAGCGAGTTCAGCAGCACTCACCAGAGCAGCAGGAGGGGTAACAGCCAGGAGTGGTGGTGGAGGTGGTGGCAGTGGCGGCGGCTGCTGCTGCGGCTCCCGAATCTGCGCAGAGCGCCTTTTTGTGTAGCCAGTTCCGTTGCTGAAGCTGTTCACAGCCTAGAGGCAGAGAAACATTTACAAAGAGGTGACAGGAAACTTCAGGAGATGTACGAAGAAAGGCCTCCACAGGGTACAACCCCTTGTGTATTCCTGTCCGTGCTATCAGCCCTACAATAAATCAACACACAGAGGTGTGAACAGATGGCATTAAACACCGGTATCAATGACTGGCAACGCAGAGTCTCTGTCTTTGAGGGCCTTCACTGTTAACACCAAACTTGAAAGGGAGGCAATCCTGTTAAACAACAGCGGGACCTGAATTTGCCCCATGGCCTCCACAGCGTTGTGAGCTTCTGTAACAGCAGATCATGTACTTGAGCAGGAAACTGAGCCGTATTCAATCCAGCCCTGCTTAAGGCCGTGTCAGTGAATGCTTCCTTCCCTGCCAGCTGTTTGCAAGTAGACTTTTCTGACAAACAGTTTACGGAAACGTCATCACGTTACCTGGCGTAGGAACCTGTTGGCAACTAATGCATCTGGAGAAACGTCTGTCTGGTGACACGTTGGGCAGGTGTGTTCCTCAGATTCCAGCAGCGCTGTTCTAATGCCTGTGAAGAATTAGAATCATCAACACAGATTTTAGCCCAACCATGGATATTTTGTGAGTTCTAACCAATGATAAAAAGACATCTCTGATTAATGGGTGAATGTGGTCTTGAATGGAGAGCATGGAGCTCTAATTGTCCAACAGCGTACAAAATGTCTAGTACGAAGCAAATACCTGTACGGTTTTGATATTTCACTGTTGTAACATTGGAAGCTGTGGAGAAGGCTCTGTCCTGGTGTTTTGACTCGACTTTTTTCAGCTGTCTAGTACAGCGAGCGGTCCCCAAGCTCAACATTAACGAATAAAACACATCTCAAAAAACATTAGTAGGTTCCAGTTCTGAGGGTTTTATCCAGCTCTCCCGTGGAGAAGAATGTGCATTAAATGCCTGACTATCTGTTGGTTGCAGACCACAGGAAATCACCAGAGCTGGCTACAGAATTCTGTATGAGAGAACGGGCTGTGGACAAGCTCAATGCTTTCAAGATCTCACGCTGTAATCACCTGCACAGTTCCGCACTCTCCTCCCACTCATCTTTCCACATGTAAAGAGGATTTAACAACAGGTAAAAAGGGAAAAAAGCTTTCTGCCTTTTTTCCTTTATACAAGAAGAGACCTTTCCTAGTCACAGTGTACTTCAGTGTGAAACAGAACTGGTCTCCAAGTACAGCCGTTATCTCCTGTATCTGCTTTCAGAAGGTCAGATGTGATCTTTTGAATCAACAAACATGGGGGTAACACTCACATTCATCACAGTAACTGTTTCCACAGCAGGGAATCACAGCTGCGTCAGTCATGATCTCTTTGCACATGGGACACAACAGCTCCTCTGGAACGGGATCTGAGGAGGAGGAGGGTGGCTGCTCTGACAGAAAAGGAGGCTTCTCCTTCTTTCCTCTAGCATAAGCTTCCCTGGGGGGGTTGGGGAAGGAAAAAGACAAAAGTTAAAGATGGGTAAAGGAAAACATTTCCAAGCTTTGGATTTTATCACAGCAAGATCATAGAGTCATAGAATCTTTAAGGCTGGAAAGATCTCCAAGATCATAAAGGCCAACTGTCAACCTAACACCACCACGCCTACTAAACCATGTCCTGAATAACAGATGGAATTCTTCTCCCTGCACATTCCCCTTCCAAAACACAGGCTTAGTTGTTCAAAATACTTTTCTAACAGCGACAGCACTACAAGAGGGAGGGAGGAACAATTTTCCTTCTGCAGAATTCTCCCATTCATTGGATCAACTAAGAGATTAGCTCAGACTAGGAAAATAACTTTTGGACAGCTAGGAATCAGGTGAAACGAACCCCCCTCTCCTTTGCCAGAGGGGAAATGTGAACTGCAGGCTCAGGATAAAGTTATCTCTGTGCAACTACATTTTATAAATGACAGAAGTCTATGTCACAGCTTCCACTAAAGGAGATCTGTGACAGAACAACGGAAGTGCTGCCACGTGCATTGTCAAACAGCCACTCTTCTCAGCACACAGCAGGATTTTTTTAGTTTAGAGTCACAGGAAAACCTCAGTCTGCTTCACACATGAGATCTGATCAAAGTCAGAGCGGGAGGAAATCTCTGTCCAACAGCAATTGGTTAAATTTTGCAAGAAGCCTTTGAAAGATCAACCAGAAGCAAAACGAGCTCTCAATGAGAACGACTTGCCTGGAAACTCTACTGAAATGTTCTGCAGACAGACAGATCCTTAGCGTACCCGCAATTTAACCAACTTCCAGGGGCACGAGCAGTTGGTACCACCCTAATTCCATATGGGAAAGGATCCCGGATTTGAAGGTGAGGATACAACGACAGTGTTTCCTCCCTCGAAATGACACAGCCTGGCCAGCTGGCTTGCACTGCCACTCGGACATCTACGCATGCTTTCCCTCGTTCGCTTCTTGGTCAGTCCAGTTAATTCCATACTTACGCATTAATAAATGGTATGACGTATTTTCCGTCAGTGGTTATCATCGCGCCCTTTGTGCTGGGATCTTTCACCTCCATCATGAAACTCCTTGGAATTCCTGTGCTCTTTCTCAGTCTGGGAACAGACCCCAGCTTTTTGTCCTGTTAAGAAAAGAAACGCAGACATCTCTCATCTTAACACCCACACGCAAAATGACATTTCAATGATGATTTTAGGCGGCAAAGCCTTTACTCCTCTCCTTTCACCTATCGTAGGGGCTGCTCGGCTGAAATACTTATTTCCTAAATGACTATAGCCAGGATGACCCAAAGCCTTGAGCAGTGCTTTGAACTCAGTCGATGTTCTTTGGCTTAACTTCAGGTTCCTAAGGGTGAGATATCCCTTGGCTCCTTCCACTCAGAGAAGAGACACAAACCCGCTCCTCCTGCAAAGCGCAGTTCAGAGGGAGAGCTCAGTTCAGTGCTCTGAACCAGTCACTGGGGAAACTGACATTCACTGTCTCTGTAGGAAGGCTGGATTCACACCTCATGCATATCCATTCAGTGCCCAACGCTAAATGGCAGGAATGCTCAACCAGAGGCTGTGGAATTCACATCAGCAAATATTCCACAGATGGGGTCAACAGAAACATCTTGTGTTTACACAAAATACTAAAAACTGTGAACGGTCTTTGAAAAAAAAACCTAAAACCAGAAAAATTTCCATTAATACTGAAATATAGAAAAATAAGCCTGAAAGTTCACAGAGAAACATCTGTGGACAAATTTAATGTCCATGACGTAGAAAATCCAAAACAGTTACACTGATAATTCCAGGTTTCCCTTCCAGTTTGAAGGCCTTTGCAGCATTGCCGTATAAGCTCTGTATTTCACCCCAGGAGAAACAACTCTTAACGTGAGCATTCACGGATTTGTTACCTAAGTGCCACGGCACAAAAATTAAAAGCTTGGTAACACCACAAATCCCCCACGGTCTTACCCCATGTGCTGGGCAGTTCCTTATGTAGTGGCCAGGTTTCCCACAACGGAAGCAAGTATATGATGGTGGAGGGGCAGCCAAGGGATTCTTCACGTAACTAGAAGTTTTTTGGGAAAAAAAAAAGAAAAAGGTATGCATGTGTCTCTCTACAATTTGTCCACAGGCTCCAAAGAACACATTTGACATTATCAACACCTACTTGACTGGATCATATTCACGGCAAGACTGCGTCATCATAGCTTTTATCTTCTCTTCTTCGGTGGCACTGGCTTCAGCCAGGTTGGCAGTCTGTGTAACGGGGAATTATTTGACACACATTAGAAACACCCTTCAGCCCACACAGCCAACGACACCAGCACTCACCCACTGCTGTAAAGAGCAGCACGGCGCTGGCTGCGCTTGCGCAGAAACAGCTGCTCATACAAAACACAGGTGTCCCGACGGTGTTCTGGGGGTCCTTACGCCGTTACATGGTGTTTCTGTGCCTGTGAACCCCCTGGAAAAGAGCGCTCTGGGGCACTCAGAACCCTGGGCTCTGTTTGCCCCTTACATACAGACGTGTGTGACCCATCCAGCCTTCTTCAAAGAGAAGCTGTGCGTAGAACAATTTCTACTCTCCAGTATTTTTAAACTGGAATTTATCTGCAGATATTCAAAGGAGAAGGTATCAACTGTACCTTGAATTGAGAAAGATGTATGCCTGTATCTTTATTTCATTTTACAGCAATAAAAGGACACACAAGATTAGGAAAATTGTTTTTTGCTTGCTGAAATTCAGCCTCAGACACAGAAGCATTAAAAGGAATCAGGTTTTTTATAATCCCTCATCAGGACAAAATACTCTTTTCAGTAGAAACCTGGCCACCGTGTGCTGTAGGCAGGCCAAACTGTGCGTTCCCCCGCTACTAACGTCTTCACATTAAGTGATTTAACGACAGTTAGCACAACCTGCAGGTTTTTGTTCCAGCTGACTGTGTCCTTTCAACATTCAAATTGTAACATCAACCTTACACAGAACTACGTGTTCACATTATTGAAGGCAGCTGGGTTTTTTTTTTAAGCAGTATTTGCTCAAATGTTTTCATGACACACTGGTCCGGATACCAGCAGGGTGTAAGGGAGTGACTGTTGATTAGCAATAATAAACCAGAAATCTGTTAGCACCTTGCCCGCACGCACTGCCAGTCTGCACTAAAGAGGTTAAAGCAACACTTTTGAGCTGCTCTGTGTCGTGTTCCTGAATTTTCCTGAAATACTTGATGTTATGCAGCCTTATGTAGAGGCTGCTCAGGTGTGCTCCCCTTCTGTCTTCCCAAACTGAGAACTACTCTTTACACGACAGCATCAAATATACACACAGCTGTACATCACCGTATAACATTTAAAAACACCGAGCAAACACTTTTTTTCTTTTAAGTATTTGACAGAACATATCTATACCTGTGTAAGCTGGGACACAGAAATCGATGCGGAAGAGCCGTGCACCTGTTCACAACACATTAAACACATAGTCAAGTTCTACAAGCAAAACACAGCAACAGTGAACCTCTGCTGTAGTCTGAACGTCTGCACTCTGTCCTCTGAGTGTCACTGAAAGAGGCATTTCCAACCTGCTGTCATTTGAGTTTGTTCAAAACACAGTCCCAGCCTATGACCGCTGAAGAGTGCCTCTGTGGTTCCTGAGAAGAAATGAAAATAACCAAACCCGCTTGGGATCAACCTATTGCTCCAGAATATCTCGGAGAGGGACCCTGGCCCAATCCTCGGAAAGCAAACAAGAAATTAGGAAAGCTGTCTATTGGAGTCCAGCATTAAACAGTTTATCATCGACCAGTTACTGAAACGGAACCGTTCAGAAACTGTTAATTAGTTCTTGTCCTTTTTCAGGAAGCAGTTGTTGTATGGCCTGCAGGCAACAGTCTGATTTTCTTACGAAAGTGGTGGCACTCTTTTCTCCTAAACAAATATCAAAAGCAGCAAGTATGCACAAAAGCTTATACTTTGTTCATGAACTTCTGGATTAGATGACAGCTTATCCAGGATCAGATCCAATGATCCAGGGTTAGAGGAACGCCTCTCACCATTCCAGAGAAGAGAAAGCAGTTATCCTTAAAAGAAAGGTGAAAAATACAAAACACCACCTAGTAACTTTTCTGCTATCAGGACTATTTTGAAATGCGTAGTTACGCATAGTATTCGACCCGAGTGACAAATCAAGATCTCGACCATCACCAGTCAAGTATCTCCTTCTGTTACTTCTTTATATTTCAGCAGCCGAATGGCAGTGCTGTCAACTCTGAAGAAAAATGCTGTCCCTTCTCCACGGGTAAATTCCAAGTGGCAGTACACTAAAGAAAGGCTTCACCTTTGGGAAATTAAAGCAGCATCAACCCTGAAGTCACCCAGATCCAAAAATGTGCTGCAGGCAGAAGTTCAGGAAAGCGACGGGGATTTTACCCACAGGAGCTCCCGGCTCTAACCCTGCAGCAAGATCTCCACACTGGGTTTTAGATATTTTCATTTGCAGACAAACTGCTAAACTGAACTGCTTCATCAGATAAAGTGGAAAGATCAAATGCAGAGCTGTAGAAGACCACTTTGTGTCACAACGAGAGTTAAATCCACCGCAATCTATTAAAGAAGTTTAAGCCCTCAGAGGGGCCCAACCAACATCACTTCAATTATCCAGTTCTAGGAATAAAGACCCAAGTATTGAAGGTCGTGAAAAGGAATCAGTTAGCCTCACAGAACTGTTCTCAACATGGATGGGATGTGTTGGGTTTGGTATTTGTTGGAACCTCAAGTCCCATGTAAGGAACAGCACCAACTTTAACAAGAGTGGTTTCTCAGTGGTTTTTGATAACGTCTGTAAACTGCATTAGGCAAAAAAAAAAGTATTTAAAACAAAAGCGAAGGACACAAAGTGAAAATGGCAAAAATGACACAGGTGTGTGTGTGTTTTATATAAAGTGCACAAGTATGTGTGTATGTGGGTATGGAATCAAGCGCGGTGTGTAGGAACAAGTGTGAGAGTGTGTTTTTACATACTGCTTTTGGTGTTCCGCTCACTGGCTCAGCTGGACTTCTAGAAAAAGAAAGAAAGAAAGGTGATCAGAACTTGAAATAAAGCACTTGTACCCCACAGAAAGCAGTGAAAACAGATTATAAAGCCTCAACATCAGCACCTTATGTACTGATAGCCCAGCGAATGTGGGAATTTATTCATATACATAAACTGTTCTCTCCTGGAACATCCAGTGCCACTAAAAACAACCACAAACATCCCAATTCTACTCTGTCACAAATTATTCCAAGACTTCCAGGGACAGAACACAACAGGGCAAGAGGAAGTCCTCAGGTATTTTGCCTCTGCTCTCTAAGTATCAAAACCAGGAAATCTGTGCTACAGTGTCCTGTTCTTAAATAACCAGCCATCAAACCAGGAAGGTAACTGTAGCCAAGCTGTAGATCCCTGGTGTTACAAACAGGCACCAGATACAGAACTGAGTTTCTAAGAAAGAACAGTGATGGCCTAGACACTGCGAAGGGCAAGTGTACTTAGCGCAAAAAGATCAGTCACCTGACCATATTTAGCCATGGCAGCGCCAAAAATACCAAATGGGTTACATCTGCTGTATGGGCTGAAAACAGGAGTAGAAATGTCACCTGACAGCAGTTCCTAGGATCTGGTGTGATTTAGGAGTCCTGTGACAAACGTACTGTCCCAGCAGGCTTAAAAATGTCCGTCTGCTTTGGGACATCGAACCTACCCCATCACAACAAAAATTAACAGCAGCTTTAACAGGAAAGAGAAATCTGAATGCCTCTGTACGCCAATATCCAGGAAAAAGTGAACAGACTGCACCCGCTACCAAAGAATACAATGCTTTAGGGACACTCACGGGACAGAGGTTTTGCTGGGAGCTTTAACTCCTCCAGCAGGGATTCGTCTCACAATTACCGAGCAGTTCTTCGGAATCAAGGTATCATCATCTGTGTATTCTGAAAGCAATACAGGAATAAATCAGGAAGAGATAAAAAACTCTAGAACACATTCTAAAGAAAAGACTGTTGTAAGGGTGCCAGAGAACTAAAGGAAAAAAGATAATGTTCAAGGAGTGAAAACAATTTACAAGTCTCATTATTTCTGAAAATCCCATCCCAAAGTCTCCAATCACATTCAAGCTCCTCAAGATGGCAGATCACCAAACGGAAACATCATACTAAGTAATACAAACCCATTATCAGCTCCAAGAATCAAGCACCATTGAGCAGATTTAAATGAATTTATGACTTCTCTAAGAATCCTTCTTGCTTATATTCACCATAAATGTTCTGCCGCAAAACTTCAGTACCGGCCCGACACCATTACCGTGCACTATCAGGGAAAAAACCACCCACGGTTAGAAATGAATGATGAACTGATGCTCCATAGCATCTGCGTGGCAGTGTCCCTGGTGTACAGCAGCAGTTCTATTAACAAGAAATGCCAAACTGTCCTTCAGAGGCAGCCAACACTCAAGTGCACGATGGCTTTAAGGGCTCTGCTGAGATTCCAACTCACAGCTGCACTCTTGACCCAAAAATGTTGCTGGGGAGCAGTTTCTGCAACAGTTACAGAACCAGTTTTCCAGTGCCGTGGCGTACGAGAAGTTGAAGGCAAAGTTAAGTGACCAAACCCGCTGTTTTTCTTCAAGTCAGCCACCTGTTCCATTGCCATCCCGTTCAGCTTCCTCCAGCAGATTTCAAAGAAATCTGGCAAGCCTGTTCTTATCAGATATCCTCCCACATTTCCGTATCATTTTCCCTGAAGAATTCCCGGAAAGCAAAACCTTAGTGAGCTCTCCACATTGCACATGAAGCGCGGGCACTTGTAGCCTGGCTGTGTGGCTGAAACACAGCTCTGGCGGTGGTTGTCAGAAGAGCCGCGAGGAAGGAACAGCTCTGTGGGGCTCCCAGCACAAGTCCCAGCTAGGGATGGAGGGCGAATCCCATTGTCGCTTCCCACCCCGCGCCCGCCGCCCCCACGCACCTTCTTTGGTCTGGGCGTTGGTGATCTGCAGGTCGCTGTTGGGCGCCTTCAGCTTCTCCCGGGCCATGATCTGGCGCTTGAGGTCGCGCAGGGAGATGTGCAGGCCGTTGAAGATGAGCGTGTGGTACTTGAGGCTGGAGGAGAACTTATAGTGCAGGCAGGACATGGTGAGGGCAAGGCGGTGTGTCTTCGGCAGCGGCGCCTACCGCAGCACACAGGGCCGTGGGCTCTGCTCTGAGTTGGGGCACGCAGCCCCGGCTCGGCCTCCGCTCCCTGTCTGGCACACAGCGCTGCCAGGCCGGTGTGTTTGGTGGCTACGGCGACTGCGGTGCCCCGGCCTCAGCGTTCCGCCAGGGCTTTAGGGGCACCAAGCAGAGGGGCTGGGCCAGCGGTGGTTCTAGGCCACGTTCCGTTGCCCCGACAAGACGCTGCCTGGCGCCACGAGCGGAACCAAACAGAACAGTCCGGCCACGCCCGGTCACCTGTCTGCTGGCTGTGCAGCCAGGGCCACTGGACTGGATCATCCTGACCGGGAGGAAGATGGAGGAGGCGCTGAAGCTGGGCCGCAGGGAGGCGGGCGAGGAGGGGGAGCTGGGTGGGCTGCTGGCTGCCTCGTTGAAGAAGTTGCTGCTGCAGGAGATGGAGTGGGAGCCTGACAGCCGCGGCTCCTCCTGTCCGTGGGAGCGGCTGCGGGGCAAGTACCCGCTGCTCGGCCCCCAGGCTGAGGCCGCTGACGGCCAGCGCGGCCCCGAGGAGGGGCTGCCCGGCAAGCAGGGTAGGCAGAGAGGGCGAGGGGGAGCCTCCCCGCGCTCGCAGCCCTGCGGCTCACCGCCCCTCTCTCCGCAGGCAGCGGCCGTGAGTCGGGGAGCGTGGGAGATGGCATCCCCGCACCCCAGAAGGTGCTCTTCCCTGCGGAGCGCCTCTCCATGGAGTGGGAGCAGATGTACCCAGTCGGCGCCGGGCTGCACAACGTGGGGAACACCTGCTTCCTCAACGCCGGCCTGCAGTGCCTGACCCACACGCCGCCGCTCGCCAACTACCTGCTCTCCAGGGAGCACAGCCAGACCTGTGAGTGGGGAGGCCCGGCTCGGCGGGCGGCAGGGGAGGAGGAGTGCCCGCCTGTCCTGCTCCCGGCGCCGCGCTCAGCACCTCTGTGCGTGGCTCTGGCCAGGGCCGTGCGGGTGTCGGGATGCGCCTGCTCTGCTCCCTCCTTGCCTGTTTCTCCGTCCAGAGGTCATCCTTGTGTCCGGGGAGGCTTTGTCTCAGCTGGGCGTAGCCAGGACTGAGATGGGTCCAAGGGGGTCTGCTGGCTTCCTGGGGGCTGAGCTGGGGGTCCCACACAGCCCCTGCCTGCGGGGAGCGCGTGAGGGCAGGGCCCAAGGCTGCGTGCAGGCAGCAGCTGCTGTTGCTGGGGGGCTTTGAAAGGGAGTCCGGCGGGCACCGCTCCCAGCTGTGCCCAAGGGGAGCACGCGGGGATCGCAGCCCTGTGCATAGGGCTCTGCTGGGATCTGCCCCTCAGGGCCGAGCGCTGGGCTCCTCCAGCGCGTCCCTGTGACCTGTTTTCCGTCCACGTGGACAGTGTCTCGTCTGGGGGGTTGCGCTGGCTGGTACTGTGACTCGGGCTGCGCCAGCTGGGGTGGCGTGTGGTGGTCCCTGTGCACCCGGGATGCCCCCGAGCTGCACCGGAGCACAGAGCTCCTAGGGAAAACTGAGCGCGGCTGAGCTGTGTTGGACCGGAGGTCCCCTGCCCCCTGTCCTGCCTCCATCTCTCCGGAGTTTGTCCCGACGTCCTGTCTTCTCTCCTGCTGCAGGCCAGCGAAGAGGCTTTTGCATGCTGTGTGTTATGGAGAAGCACACGTTCCAGGCTTTTTCCAGCAGCGGCACAGCAATAAAGCCAGTGTCTGTCATCCAGAGCCTCAAGCGTAAGGATGGCTGCCCTTCCCTCCCCTCCCGTCACCGTGCAGGAGCGCGGTGCCTAAGGTGGGAGATCGGGGCGGGTCTTGGCAAGCTGGCTCTTCAGAGGTGACTCACGGAGCCTGCCAGGGGCTGCATGGAGCTTCCTCCGTGGCCGGCATGAGTCTGTCGTGTGGTTTGGGTTGAGGGGGCTCAGACCCCGAGTCCCTGCCCCGAGGGAGTGAGGGAGGGAGGGAGGGAGGACAGGTCTGCATCTGTTGCATCACGTGCTGGGGCTGATTCCTCCCTCTCCTGCAGGGATTGCCTGGCACATGCAGTTCGGCAGGCAGGAGGACGCGCATGATTTCTTGTGTTGCACCCTTGATGCCATGCAGAAGGCCTGCCTGAATGGCTCTAGCAGGTATGTGGGGCCTCTGACGGCCCACGGCTGCTCTTCTGCGCTGCCCCCTCGCTGGTCCCCTGCGCCCGCGGGAGGGGACGGTAGGGTGAGCGTGTCCCCCACTTGGGACTCCTAGAGGGAGGTGCTGCCTCCAGGGGCCTGGGGGTGCATGGCCCCCCTCTGCCCCTCTGTGACACAGCTCTGCCTTCTCCCTTCTCCTGACCCCTCTGCCCCAGCACAGCTGCGCTCCTGTCCCCAAATGCTGAGGCTGCTACGGGTTTGGATGCTGTCCCAGTGGTTGAGGAATGCAGGCGTGCTTGCTAGGGCAGCCCCAGCTCTGTGGCTGCGGGAGAGCAGCTTTCCCCTGGGCCCTCTGTCCCGGGCAGCCTGCGTGGCCTCTGCGTGCAGCGCCCAGCTCTGAGCTGCGGCCAGGAGTTTCTGCTCCTTCTAGAGGAAGGTGCGCGTGGGAGCCCGGTGTCACCCTGTGAGCCCCGGCACTGGGAGGGCAGCCTGGCAGAGGCTGCGACTTCCCTCTGCTCCCGCAGCTCTGCAGCCCCTTGGCTGGCCGGAGCGTGCAGGGGAGCTGCGCTGAGAAGACAGCGGTGGCCGGCGGGGGCGGCCGTTGTGGAGGGGTGGTGCGTGATCTGGTGCTGCTGTCTCTAGGTTGGATCGCCAGACCCAGGCCACGACGCTGGTTCACCAGATCTTTGGCGGCTACCTGCGGTCCCGTGGTGAGTGCTGGCCGCCAGGTCCTGGGCCTGTGACTCTCAGCGCTGCTGCTTCCCTGACAGCCTTGCAGTACAAATCTTTGGGAAGATTGCTGAGCTGTGCAAATTCCCCACAGCTGGGTGTCTGCAGTTGCTCAGTCTTGCGGCAGCAGTGGGTGGTGGCCCCTGTGGCGGCCATGGAAAAGGCTGTTGGCTGCGGGTCCCCGGCTCGCTGCCACCAGCAAAGGAACCTGTGTTGCCAGCTTTCCAGCAGCACTTGCTGTCCCAGCGCACCGTGGAATTGCCAGCCTTCCTCCTTGCCAGGCTGTGAATCGCGGTGCTGCCATCCCAGAGCCCACACCCGCAGAGCAGGAATACTGCAGCTGCCTGCGCTGCGCTGGGCTGGTGGCGGGTGCAGGTGTGGTGCCAGGCTGTGCTCACTCCTCTTTCTGTCGCAGTGAAGTGCTCGCTGTGCAAGGGCGTCTCGGACACCTATGACCCGTACCTGGACCTGACGCTGGAGATCGAGGTAGTGCGGCAGGGTCGGGGACGGGGAGGAGCTCTGCTCTCGCGGGGATGTTCCTGCAGCTGCCCCGTGCCTGCTCTCAAGGCTCCTTCACCTGCCAGTGCCAAGGCACGCTGCAGGCCAGGGGGAAGCAGCTTCCGTTGTTGCGCTGCCTTCTGTGCCGGGCAGAGCAGCGCCCGTTGCCTGAGCGTGAGCCACGACTCCTCCGCCGGGGCTCTGTGGTGGTGAGGGGCAGTGGGGCCGTCCCTCACGGCATGCTGGCCAGCGGCTAGCTGGTGGCCGGCTCACAGGTTTGGCGCTGTCCGTGGCCCTGTGCTCATGTTCTGGGTTCTGTCTTGGGGCCGGCATCTCGGCAGGGAGCTGGTCTGTCGTGTGGACAGGCCGCTCGTGCCCTGACCTCTGCTCTGTCCTTGCAGCAAGCCGCAAACCTCGAGCAGGCGCTGGAGCACTTTGTGAGGCCGGCTGTGCTGCGCGGGGAGAACGCCTACACATGTGCCAAGTGAGTGTGTGGGGCTGCGGGCGGGAAGGGGCCCGCGGGTGTGCTGGTGGGAAGCAGGTGGAAAGCCTGTCGCTCTACGGGAGGGCTTCTCTACCTGCTCCGTGGCCACACCGTGAAGTACGTGGCCATGGAAGCCTGCGATGAAGCCCGCCACTCCTCAGCTCCCTCCCCTCGTGAGCAGGACGTGGGCCAGCAGACGTGGCCGTGAGCAGCTGCCCTGGAGCGGTGCTTGGGGTCGTCAGGGTCATTTCTGTGGAGTGTGCCGCTTGGCCAGGGCTGGCAATCATCTGGGTGGTGGAACAGCTTGAATAGCTCCAGCTCTTCCTCTCCAGGTGCATGCAGAAAGTGTCAGCAAGCAAAGGCTTCACTATCCACCGAGCCTCCAACGTTCTCATGCTCAGGCTGAACCGCGTTGCTAAATTTGGTGGAGGCAAAATCACAAAGGTGAGTGCTTGGCAACACCGATGAGGGGCTGTCTCCTGGCCCCAGGCCCCACTGCCCAGGGCAGGGTGGGAGGGGGTCCTGTGCACAGCGTGAGCTCTGCTGCAGTCCTGCAGCCCCTCCCCAGCTGTGTGGTGCGGGGGGAGCTTGGCTCATCATGGCATCTTCCTCAGCGTGACCTCTGCCTGGGGAGAGCGCGTCCCCCTCCCTCGAGCGATGGGACGCGTAGGACCACTGAGCTGCTCTTGCTGTAGCAAGAAAGCCATCTGCTGTGCAGGCTCCCAAGGCGTCCTCTCTCCGCAGAACGTGCCGTATCCCCAGCTCCTGAACGTCCGCCCTTACATGTCCCAGGAGAACGGGGATCCTGTTGTGTATGGGCTCTATGCCGTGCTGGTGCACGCTGGGACCAGCAGCCAGTCAGGGCACTACTACTGCCACGTGAAGGTGAGCCCGCGGCGCTCTCTTGGCTCCAGTCTGGGCTGGGGGCTGCTGGCCGCTGGTGGGTCCCTGCTGGTGGGGCGCAGGAAGGAGGGTGCTCAGCAGATGGAGTGGTGTGGAGCAGTGGGTGGGGGGTGCAGGCTGTGCTCTGCCACAGAAGCGTGGAGGTCTGCTCTCGCAGAGTCCCCTTGCCTGCCCTGGGCCGCCTGTGGGTTTTGGGGGGAGGGGCTCTGCTGGCGGGCGCTGTTCCTGCTGCTCTTCAGGCCAGGAGGGTCCCCGGACACAGCCCGACCCCCTTCTCTCTTCTCCTTCCGCAGGCCAGCAACGGGCAGTGGTACCAAATGGACGATGACCTGGTCCGCCCCAGCAACATCTCAGTGGTCCTGGCCCAGCAGGCCTACCTGCTGTTCTACCGGAGGTGAGAGCGCCCGGTGTCTCCCGGCCCCTGTCCCCTGCTCTCAGCATCTGGGACAGGGCTGGTAGCACGTGCCTGCCTGTTGGAAGGAGCTGGGCCCACGTAGCCCCATGCCCGTGCGCACGCGCTGGCTGGGAGGAGGGTGGCAGGGAGAGGTCCAGCCCCGTGCCGTGACCTTGTGCAGGGCAAGAGCCCCTCACCTCCTCGGAGCTCCTGGCTCCTGTTGTTGCGTGCATCTCTGGCGAGAGCATTACGATCACGCAAACCCTCGCAGTTAATGCGTGCGCTGCTCTGCCTTTGCCAGAATCCCCAGCCCCAAGAAGAGCCCCACCACCACCCACTGCGCCTCCACTCCCTTTGCCAAGACCAGGTAAGCAGTGCTGGCCGCTCCCGGGCTCCTGCACGGCAGCCAGGCCAGTAGCAGCCTTGGGGTCCTCCATGAGGCAGCTGTGGCATTGCAGTCGGCTCAGGGGGCGATTTTGGCAGCCGGCTCTCCTCTTCTCCTGGGCTGGCAGGGCTGGCTCTGCATCCTAGAAGCAGGGCAGCTTCCCTGACTGTGGGCACGGTGTGGGAGGGGGCTTTGCAGGCTCTGGCCGCACACTGCTGTCCTGCAGGATCAGGAGGCCTCAGCCTGCTCTAGATCTTGCTCCGGGTCTCCCTTGTAAGCCTCACTACTGGCATGTGCTGCAGCAACACTCACTCTTTCCCAGTCCCCTGCAGGACAGTGTGTGCCCTGCGCGTGGCGGGCACGGGGCCGCTGCTCCCCCTCTGCCCCCACTTTCCTCCATTTCACAGGATGGAAAAGAGACCCCCCAGCCGCCCCAGGGTGGCCTGGGAGGAGCTGGGGGCTTCCCAGGAGAGCAGCTCTGCGCCGGAGCCCTACGAGATAACCATGGTCGAGCCGCTGAAGACCGGTGAGCGAAGGGCCGCACGGGGCTGGGCAGGGTCAAGGCCAGTGAGCACAACCGGCTCAGCGCCGGGATTCCTTTCCTCAGTGTGCTGGCAGCAGGGGTCCTGTGGGCGGGGGACAGGGTGGTGCCCGAATGCCAGGGCTGCTGGGGCCTGGGAGCCGGCCCCAACACAGCCTGAGCCGTGCCGAGCTGACAGCTCTTGGCACCGTCTGGGAAGCGTGTTGGCAACAGCGCTGTGTGCTAACAGCTCTTGCGTGTTTGCCCTCCACCTAGGCCAGACACTGCCAGAGGAGCATCCAGAGAATCCCTTCCTCAGACCAAGATTCTGGGACTGTGGGAGCATCTGCTCACTTTCTTCGTTAGAGAGCATCAGCATGACCACGGTAATGAGCTCCCCCCGTGCTGGGACTCTTGGCCGTGGCACTGGCAGGAAGCTTGTGTGAGCAAAGGGGCTCAGAATCAGTGGGGCTAGCATGGCCTCGCTGTCCCTGCTGAGAGGCTTCCTGCTGTCGCCGAGCAGGGACTACGCCAGGGCAGCCCTCCAGCGTCCCAGCAGAGCTCCAGCCCTCCTGGCCACCAGCGAGCCCTGCTTCTCTGTAGGGCCCACACACGGTGCCCATGGCCCCAACCCTCCTCCCTCGCCCTGGGGACCCTCCGCTCTCATCCTCAAGTGTGGCCCATCCATCCAGCCTCTCCAGATCCCTCTGTAGTTCCCTGGATCCTCCTTCTGGCTCTTCCTGTAGACGGGCGTCACGCGTGCTGCCCTCCAGTCAGCCGGGGCCTCCTCGCTTGGCCAGGACTGCTGGGCAGTGGTGGAAAGTGGCTTGGTGAGTGCTTCCACCAGCTCCTTCAGTGCCCTTGGGTGGGTCCCTTCTGGCCCCATAGGCTTGTGCGTGTCTAAGTGCGGTAGCAGGTCGCAAAGCATTGCCTCTTGGATGATGGGGGCTTCATTCTGCTCCCCGTCAGTCTTCCACCCCAGCGGGCTGGGTATCCTGAGAACAACTGCTCTGTTACAGGCAGAGGCAAAGGCAGCATCAACTACCTCGACCTCTTCCTCGGCCTGAGTCACTGTTTCCCTCCTTGTCCAACAAAGGACGGAAATTCTCCTTAGCTCTCTTCTTGTTCCTCATGTGTTTATAGGGGGAGCCAGGGGCCTTGGCTGAGGAGGAGGAGGACAGCGAAGCCCTGCCCCTGCAGAGTGTGTCTCCTGCCCTGGGCACAGCTCCTGAGGAAGAGGGGCACAGCGCGCCTCTTGCTCCAAGGGCACAAGAGGCGGCAAAGGCACCAGCTTCTCCTGCTCTCGATGAGCAGGCCACGGCAGCACAGGTGGAGAAGCAGCCGTCTGCCCTGCACAGCCCCAGTGCCGACATCGTGGCTCTGCTGGACACAGCCCAGTGCACTGCGAGCCAGGATGTGTGCGAGGCTGTGGCTGCCACCCAGGAACTCGGCCAGCGGCCGGCAGAGCAGCGGGACCTGGCGCAGAGCATGGACGCAGCGAGGGCAGCAAGAAGACCTGCAGCACCTCAGGACGCTGAGGCTCCCTTGGCTGCAGAGCCTCAGGGAGAGGCCAGCACAGCCTCTCTTGTCCCAGGGGCATGCAAGGAGGGAGAAAACGTGGCTGCACCCTCGTCTGAAGAGAGTCAAGAAGGGGCCAGCAAAGCCAGGGTCATCCTGGCAGTGCATGAGGGTTCCGTGGCTCCTCCAGTGCCTCAAAACCCTGCGGCAGATGCTGGCACCACCCGCCTTGCCCCAGATGAGGAGGACAGAGGGGACGCAGCAACTTTTCCCTTGGCTCGGGACCCCTGGCACCAGATGAGCCAAGCACACGTTGCTAGCACCGGGCATCCCGAGGCGCCGGAGGCAGTGGCAGCGCCCACGGTCTGTATGGCAGGGGGATGCCTGGTGCTCTCCAGGGCATCCTGCTGACACCCTTTCCATCCCCTGTCTGTGCTCTTGCTCTTCCTGTGCAGGTGGCCTCCAAGCACGGAGATGGCGCACCGCCCTCCTCCAGCTGCAGAGACGTCCCCGAGGAGGACCCAGGTATGTCCCCGAGTCCAGCGCTGCCCCGCTGAGGGCCGGCCAGGCCCAGCCGTCCCGATGAGCAGCACCCAGGCCAGGCCAGTCGCCCTGCGCACAAGACGGCTAGCCGTGTTCCGGCCACCTACAGCTCTCCTTCCCCGACAGGCATTGCAACCCTCCCGCATGCCCCGGCTCAACGGCAAAGGCCCTCCCTCTTCAGGAGGGCACTCAGGGCTCTGAGAAGGGCTTTCAGCTGCAGCTGCATCGCGGGACAGCACGAGCAGCAGCACCCAGCCAGCTCCAGACGGGTCCCCAGAGATGGCTGCTGGCCTTGTGTAGTGGATGCGAATGTGAGCAAGTGTTTCGATGTGAGCGAATGTAGCGAAGTGAGTTATGCGGCTGGGAATATGGGTGAATGTATCGAAATGAACAGGATCTGAGAACAATGGACAAAGCGGGAGTACGTGCTGAGAAGCATCGGTATGATGGACAAAATAAGAAGTACGTGATGAAGAACAATGCTACAATGTCAATCAGGAGCGTGAAGCTGATTGGACAAATGGTGGGGTGCTAGAGCTTGTGCTAATAGTTGCCCTATAGGAATAGAAATCGTAGACAAAGAGCATCCGGGTAAAGAGTGTAGAACACTGCTTGTAAAAATAAACTTTGCCCTCACTTTGTCTCACTTGCACCATGAGTGAGTGCGTGCCGTAATACACCACAGACGGCGCCCGAACAGGGACAGAGACTTCAAAAGAGGCTTGAGTAGAGCCCGCACTGGTGGCACAGCCCAGTTGAATCAAAGGCCGGCATCCAGAAACCGGGACTGAGGATCCACACATCAGAAAGCGTGCTCATCACCTGCATACAGGTGAGCAACCGGGAACCATGGGAGGGAAAACATCCTCGGAGCAGATGCAAGGCATTGACGTAATGGGAAGAATGCTAAAAACGCAGGGCAGGACTGTCACCAGCCCACAATTAATGCCTTTATTAGAGTGGATTTGTGATAATCATCCACAATTTCCTGCAGATGGGACTTTTCAACTAGAGGCTTGGGAAGGAGCGGGTGCAAGCCTTCAAAAGGCCGCCACAGCAGGAGACAGCCTAGCTTGCAAAAACTTAGCCACCTGGGTACAAATCATGCTAACCATCAGAAATGTTTCAACAGAATCTACTGATACTTCTTTGCCTGAGGCGTCGGCACCCCCATTACCAGACCCTCAACCTGTGAGCGCGTCCCTCGGTAACAACGGCATCTCCCCAGAAACTGGTGGGGGGGCGGGGTTAGCCCAGAGAACTCCGTGCTGCGGGTCTGTGCAGAAAAATCCGTGCTGTATTCCTGTTCCCCTGTGACCTCGGCTTGTAAACCCTGCTTCCGCGCCTTTACTGTCGCTGTCGTTGCCGCAGTCTCTCGCGCCAGATTTGCCTCGGGTTCCACCTATCAATTCTTTTCCTGATACTGCGCTTGCTAATAACAAAACCTCTCCGGAGGTAGATCTATTTAATGTGGGTTCAGTAGGCTCTGAAAAGAAACCTGATCTGTTCCCTCCTCCGCGAGATGTGAATGCTAGTCATGCAGCTGTGAGTGCTGAAATGCGCAATATCCGGGAAGAGCGTAAGAAAGCGGCACTGCAGAATGGTGACTGGCAAATTGCCTTAGCCTGTCTGATTATGTACCAAGCTAATCAGCAGCCGGTTCGGCAGCCTCTTAGTTATGATGCCATAAAGGAGCTGCGACGAGCAGTAAAGGAGGGAGGGATACATTCTCCTTTTACCACAACCTTACTTGAGGCAATAGCAGAGTCGCATACTCTGGCTGCACATGATTGGAAATCGTTAATGAGAATGGTGTTAACACCTACACAATTCATCATGTGGCATGCAGACTTTAAGGAGGGATGTACTGTGCAACGCGATACAAATTTAAATCAACAGATTTCCATAGGATACGAACAATTGGCAGGAGAAGGTGCTCATAGTAACCCGCTCCTGCAGGCACAGTTCACGCGGGAAGCGTATGCTCAAATTAGACATATTGCTCTTCCGGCAGTGCGAAGAATTCCAGCATCAAGGGGCGAAGGACCTCAATCTTTTGTTAAGGTGCCGCAAGGAGCTGATGAGCCATATGCAGATTTCATAGATTGTCTGCCAGCTACTTCAGGGCGGCAGATCGACAACGATGATGCAAGAGGGCCGTTGCTATTACAATTGGCTGTTGAAAATGCTAACAATGATTGTAAGCGCGTATTGCAATCTATGAAAAGCCGTACTCCCTCTTTGGCTGAAATGGTCAGAGCGTGTCGATATTGGCTCAACAGGACCCCAAGCTGACGCTTTAGCTGATGCCCTCGCAGCACCGTTAAAGATATCGGATAAAAGGTCAGGACAAGGCAGGTTCTATCGCTGTGGTGCTCTGGGACATTTAAAGAGAGATTGCCCCAAAAAAGCAGACAGAAAAATTCTTCCGCCCCGGGACTGTCCTCGTTGCAGGAAAGGAAAACGTTGGTCTAATGAATGTCGTTCCAGATATCGCTGATGGGCAGCCCTTATCAGATCGCTCGGGAAACGTGAGGCGGGGGGCGAGGCTGTGTGCCCCGGACAGTCAAATAAATCCGTGTCACACTGTGTGGTGGGCGACCTCACTCCAGCCACCGCAGGGAGTGCGGGGCTGGACCTGGCCGCTGCCCACTCAGTCACAATAACCACTGTCGTAGTTCTTATCCTGACGGGAGTTTGGGGTCTGATGGAAAAAGGGATGCATGCCTTGTTAATTGGTAAATCATCAACCACTAAACTGGGACTTTTTGTTTTACCTGCAATCATTGATTCAGATTACAGTGGAGAAATTCAAAGCATGGCATGGACACCGGTGCCTCCTTGTGTTATCCCGGCAGGACAGCGTATCACACAGCTTGTACCTTTTCAAGGGGAAACTGCTGGGGAATCTGGACATTCAGGTAAAAAAGGTTTTGACAGCACTGGAAAACCGCAGGTATTGTGGACAAAATCTATAAAGGGGACACAACCAATGATAACATGCACCATTGACGGACCTTGTTTTGCAGGACTTGTAGGTACTGGTGCGGATGTCTCTGTAATCCAGAGTTCTGCCTGGCCGTCAGAATGGCCCACAGCAGACCCTGCTTCCACGATTGTGGAAGCGACCAAAACAGAGCGCATATCTTTGAGTGATCATTGGACCAGATGGACAGGTAGCCCGTGCTGCTCCGTTCATTGCTCCAGTTCCGTGCACCCTATGGGGTTGAGACGTGCTTGGACAGTTCGGAAGTACGGTCCACACAGCAGAACCAAAACAGAGAAATTGTATGCAGAGACCATCGAACAACCGATCAGAGCCTGGCAGCAACCCATCTTCAAACTCACCTGGCTAACACAACAACCGGTGTGGGTCGACCAATGGCCCCTACGTCGAGAACGCCTGGAACAACTGCATAGACTGGTGGAGGAGCAGTTGGGCCGCTGGATACATCACGCCCTCCGTGAGCCCTTGGAACACTCCTGGTTTTTGTACTCCAAAAAAGAACGGTAGATGGTGCTTGCTACATGACCTCAGAGCAATTAATGCTGTAATTGAGCCTATGGGAGCTCTTCAGCCAGGGATGCCCTCACCATCTACGCTTCCAGCCAATTGGCTTTTAACAGTGATTGACCTAAAGGACTGCTTTTTCACTATTTCTTCTTTTCACAGGCAATCGAAAATCGGCAAGGATGGCAAAGTCTCCTTGAACTACCAATCATGGTGGCAATAATTGCTAATGTCTTTCAGCCTTTTGCAGTTCTCTTTCAATGGGCAGAGAGTGCAAAAGACCCTCTATGAGTAATTGAATGGCTCTCTTTGCCACATTCTCAATCAAAAACAGTGGTAACAATTCTTGAAGCTTACGCTCAATTGATACGAAAGGGAAGGGCCAGATTACAGGCTCTTGATGGAATAGATCCATGTGTAATTTTTGTTCCTGCAACCAAAGAAAATCTGAATTGGCTTCTTGCTGAGAATCTCGATATGCAAATTGCTTTAGCTGATTTTCAAGGCCAAATCTCTATTCATTATCCCAAACATCGAATCTGGGCTGAAGTTACTAAATTGCCCCTGTATACAAAATTACGTTGCAGACCAAGCCCTGCACAAGGCATTACTGTCTTTACAGATGGCTCTGGCAACTCAAGGAAAGCAGCCGTGGGATGGAAACCATCCCAAGAGGCGGAATGGCCACATGAAGTAAAAATTGTTCCGCAAGGCTCAACTCAAGTAATTGAGTTGGTTGCAGTAAACATGGCTTTGTTAAAATTTAAGGATGAGCCTGTTAATCTTGTCACAGATTCATTTTATGTAGCAGGGATAGTAGCGAGACTTGATTATTCAGTGATTAAGAATGTGGATAGCTCTTTTTTAATGGCTGAACTTCGCATGCTTTGGTCCTTAATAGATCAAAGAAAGCATGATTTCTATGTGATGCATGTTCGCTCTCACAGGGATTTGCCTGGTCCTATAATGGAAAGTAATCAATTAGCAGATTTCTACACCATGTCTGCGATAGTTCCCAATCGATTTGAGCAAGCTAAATTGTCACATTCCTTTCATCATCAAAATGCTAGAGCACTTAAAAGGCATTTTCAGCTAACCATGACGCAGGCACGTAGTATTCCTGCAGCCTGTCCCGATTGCCAACTCTTAGCCCCGTTGCCTGCCAAGGAAGGAGTTAACCCGCGTGCCCGTAGATGGCAGCTGGCCTTGAGTCTGCACAGCCCCCAGAGGGAGCTGCGTGGGGAGGCACACGAGGGATGGGTGCATTGACAGTGCCCCAGGCATTCAGCTGCCCTGAGGACGTCGTGCTGCCAGCCTTCTGTTGGGGACAACGAGTGTTGGAAGCCATGGGAATGAGAAACAAGAAGGCATGGGAATGAGAAACCAGGGACTTTCTGAGAGAAGGAAAACAAGAGAAAGGACATCTGGTGGTGGTTGGACGATCGGAGGGTAGATAAGCACACAAGCTGTAACAATAAATGATTTTCACTTAGCATGCAGCGGGGGTCCGTGACTATGTTCCCACAAATGGCACCCGAACAGGGACTTGTTAGAAGTAGTGAAGATTAGAAGATTGTGATTCCGGTGGGAACGCCCGGCCGATTGGTAGGAAGCCTGCGCAGCGAATTCGTTACCTCGAGGAAGGGAGGTAAGCGGCCGGGAACGAAGGGAGCGCGGCTCTAAAGAAACCTGGCCGAACTGGGGAAGTCTGTGCAGTATCCCTTACCTCGACTAAGGGAGGCAACACGGCTAGGAACGACGAGAAGCGCTGCTTCAAAGGAACAGAAATCAATTTTAACGACTCTAACAAAAGCGTTAGAGGAACAGAACTGTGCTATTAATAACCCTGACCTGAAGAGCTTGTTGGTTTGGGTGTCCGCCCACATATCAAATGCTAACACCTCTCATGTCTGCACGGTGGGCACCTGGGACAGTGTAAGTGTTGAGCAGTGGGCCTGTGCAACGCGGGGTGACCCTGCTGCTCAAAGGTTATGACCGGTGTGGCGTGTAATGTTTGAAGCCTTAAAGAATCACGCGCAGAAAGGGGATCCGACAGCACCCGTTACCCTGTCCGCTCCTCCGCTCGTGGAAACAAAGACTGACAGCGAGCCGGAAAATCCCTTTGATCCAGGTCCCATAGATCTGGAAAAGGAGCCTCCAGTCTTCCTCGTTACAGAGGCGGCGTGTTTGTGTCTGTGTCCTTTGTGTCGACAGTGTCATGTTTTTGTTACTGTTCAGTGCTGTTGGTGTGGACATCAGCTTATTCCCGCTGATTTCTATTTGCGCTACAGCTGAGTGTTCTGGTGTGCGCGGTGTCGCAGGTCGACCCCGTTGGAACAAGGGATACATCCAGGTTGGTATTGTTGCCGTGCAAGGTGCAGCGTTAAGTTATAAGATCTCTAAGTGGAAACGGAGAGGCAGTGCAAACAGACAAATTAACAGATGACAGTCCGGCGGAAATTAAAAGTTTCCTAGACAGACACAGGCAGTCTGTGTGTGTGCGTGTAAGCATGAAGTAAATGGTGTGCAATAAGGGGTGAATACTGTCTTGGTTTTAGCAGGGATGGAGTTAATTTTCCTCTCAGTAGCTCTGGGTTTTGTATGCGAAGAATGTTGATAAAAACGCTCTGATGATTAGGGTTGTTGTTAATGAGACCAAGGACACTGTCTGGCCTTCCAAGTCTCGTTAACGAGCAGGTGCAGGGAGCTGGGCCAAAGGCAGACAGCGTACCGGTCATTCGGACATCGGGTGGTGAGAAATTGTACATTGTTCATTTTGTATATATTAATGTTCTTATATTTTGTTATTATTGTAGGTTTCCTCTTAGTAACCTGCAGCATAAAGCAACATTTACTTAACTGACTGTGGCCCCCATTCCCTCTACCCACCTACCCCTGCCCTGTCCCGCTCAGGGGTGGGAAGGAGGTGGAGATGGTGTTAAGTCCAGGCAGAGGGAGGTTGGGGGGGAGGTTGTCTTGTTCCCTTTCTCATTGTCCTGCTTTGGTTTTAGTAATAAATGGTTTCCCCGGGTCAAGTCTGTTTTGCCTGTAACAGGAGCTTTAAGGATCTCTCCCTGTTCTTGTCTCAAACCTCAGGCCTTTTTTTTTTTTTGTCTTCTTATGTGCCCAGGGCCGTGGCCACCGCCAGGCACCCTCCCCATCCGGCGGGGAAGGGCAGCTTACCCAAAACCTGACATGGTTACAGATACTCCTGTCTGGGTCGGCCAGTGGCCTTTAGCAAGAGAAAAGCTGCACCATTTGAATGAGTGAGCTGACGAGCAATTACAGCTTGGACACAGACAGCCAACAGACAGCCCCTGGAATACACCTGTGTTTGTAATACAGAAAAAAATCAGGTAAATGGCGACTCTTACAGGATTTAAGGGCAGTAAATTTGGTAATTGAGGGTATGGGACCTTTGCAACAGGGGTTACCATCTCCTTCAATGATACTTCAAGACTGGAATATTGTCATTATTGATTTAAAAGATTATTTTTTCACTATACCTTTGCATCCTGAGGATGGTCCATGACTCGCATTTTCTGTGCCTTCAACCAATATGGGAGAACCCAGCCAGCGATATCACTGGACGGTATTTCCGCAAGGTATGAAAAATAGTCCAACCATCTGCCGATGGTACGTCGCACCAGCCATAGCACCAGTAAGGTGCTTGCATAGGAATAGCCTCGTTTATCATTATAGGGCTGACATCCTAATTGCAGCACCTGATGATTCTCTGGTAGACAGAGTTCTTAATGCTATCACCAGTGCATTATCCAGATTTAAATTGGCTATTGCTCAAGGAAAAATTCAAGAGGTGTGTCCCTGGCAGTATCTCGGCTGACAAATTATGGAAAGAACAATTGTGTCGCAAAAGTTAAAACCCCTCCAACAGTGTTTACCTGAAACGATTTGCAGAAATTGCTGGCAGCTGTCAGCTGGGTACGCCCGGGATTAGGCCTCTCTACGGAATTGCTTTCTCCACTCTTCCAAACGCGTAAAGGAGACTCAGATTTACCCTCTCCTAGGAGACTCACCCCAGAAGCACAGACGCATTGCAAACAGTTTTGCTACAGATTTCCATTCGTTGGCCCCAGCAACCAGTGCTGCAATTTTTAGGAGAGTTAACGTTGCATCCAGCAACTCTGCTCAGTTACACTCCCATGGAAAATGCCTTGGCAATGTTTTCAGATGGATCAGGACAAACGCACAAATCTGTAATGGTTTGGAAGCAGGATGGTGAGTGGCATCATGACGCACAATCGGTCGAAGGTTCGACCCAAACTGTAGAACTTGCGGCGGTGGTACGAGCTTTGTACAAGTGGAAAGATGAACCCCTCAGTGTTGTCTCCGATTCTGCCCGTGTGCTCAATGTAATACAACGCGCTGAGCGGGCAGTGCTAAAGGAAATTAATAATCCTTTGCTGTATGACCAGTTTCAACAGCTGTTATCGGTGTTACATGTGCGGGATCGTCCTCACTTTACTGTACATCTGAGAGCTCACACCCCGCTCCCAGGACCTGTCACAGAAGGTAACGCGAGAGCAGATGCTCTCACTAACGCGGCCCTCGTTCCAAACACACTCACGCAGGCTGAGCTGTCCCATGAATTTTATCACCAAAACTCTGCAGCCCTTCAACGACAATTACAGCTGACACGGGAACAAGCTCGGGCAACTGTGCGTTCCTGAAGCAGCTGCCAGAACACAGTTACGCCCCCTTGATATGGGGTTAATCCGCGCGGTTTGTGCTCTCAAGAATTGTGGCAATCTGATATAACTCTCGTCCCGTCATTGGGCCCACACAAATACGTGCATGTAACTATCGACACCCATCCCAGCTTATTGTTTGCCTCTGCTCATGCAGGAGAACGTGCTCAAGATGTTTGCCAACACTGGACGTCAGCGTTTGCTTTCATGGGGGTTCCCACGCGTGTCAAAACAGGTAACGGGCCAGCGTATGCTTCTCGCGCAGTCCAAAACGTCCTTGCTCTGTGGGGCACCCAGCATGTTACTGGTATCCCGCACAACCCCACTGGACAGGCCGTCACTCAACGCGCCCATGGCACACTTAAAAATATGCTGTTAGAACAAGAAGGGGGAACGGAAGGGAGATCTGCAAACGAAAAGTCAGCGAAAGCAATGTATGTGCTCAGTTGTCTAAATGGTTGGAGTGACAATTCTTCCCCAATACAGAAACATTTTGGATCGTCTCCTGTACCTGAGGCCATCCGAGGGCAAGCTCCGGGGATGGTTCAGAATCTGGAAGCAGGGAACTGGGAAGGACCGTTCCCTCTTGTAACGTGGGGAAAAGGATACGCTTGTGTCTCTACAGAAGCAGTGAACACGTGGATCCCTGCGCGATGGGTACAACCGGCGCTCCAGGCTGCCTCACGTTCGTAGGATTGTTAACGAGCTGTGTGGCAGCTCCGTGGACATCAGTCACGGAAAGCAGAAATGTGTAGGGAACTATCAAAACCCAGCACTACTCCAGTGCCCGCCCTGATGGGGGTTTTTCATATGTGGGGACCGTGCGTGGGCAGGGATGCCCTCCCATATGGGGGGCCCTGCACCATGGGAACCTTGGGGATGTTTACACCCAATAACGCAGTGATTTTAAAGCATAAAAGACCTAAACAAAGTACACGTAGCTTTGAATCTGACTGCCAAGACAATACAGAGTTTGGGAACCCAAGTGAAATTATTGCTGCTCCAGTCTTTGCACTTGGTGTGGCAAGTGCCCAGGCTTCGCTACGCTAAATAAATTGGGCTGTTGGCTTGCTAAGCAAACAAATGCAACTGCATCGGCGCTGTCAGCGCTGCTGACTGATGCAGGTGCTGCACGTGACGCTACTGTACAAAACAGAACCGCTGTCAGCCTGCAGAGCACATCTGACAGGCCTGTTTGCGTGCGCTGGCCACGCGTGCAGCAGCGTCTGGTCAGTACTCTTCCTCTGAATCTGCCGAGGGGATAAACAGAGGCGGCTCGGGGCGCAGGAGAGAGACAGGGCCCAGAGCGCACTCTGCGAACAACAGGGGAGCCCTGAAGGTGCTGCGCCTGCCTCCTTTCTCTGCCCTGACCCTGCTGATAAGCACCCTCCTGCTCGGCGGTGTCTCCGGTGTAGTCGGGGTGGTAACAGAACAGAGCAGCAATAGATTTTTTATTATGAGCACAAAATCACGGTTGCCAGGATTTTGATGGGCTTTGCTGCGTGAATCTGTCTGATCATTCGGAATCCATTCACAAAAGCATTCAAAACTTGCAAAAAGGAGTACAGAAACGGCAACAAAGGGATGGCTTTGATGTATCCAGAAATCTTTTTGGTGGGTTGACAAAAGCTTACTACAAGTAGCTGTAGGATGCTCATTCATTCCTTTTAGATGTGCATTTTGATCTGCATTCCGTGCGTGTGGAAATGTGTGCAGACTTTAATAGACAAAGCCTTGGAACAAGCCTCTTCTCAGAAACAAAGCAGGGGAGATGTGGGTATTTCTCCAGCCAGTACGGTGCCAGTGAAAGCGCACCGTCCTTGGGGGAGGGATACAATCCTGCTCGCAGGAAGAAGCCATGGCAGGAGAAGGGAAGCTTTAGGATACAGGACATTGTCAGCAGAACTTATGGCTTGTTTCAACAGAGGCTTGCAAAAAACTAGTCACTGGCTTTGTAGGTAAGGAGGTTGCTGCAGTTGTTATGTCTGTAACAGCAGAAGAATGCTGTAGTAGAAAATTACTTTAAACAAGAAGGGGGAATTGTTGGGGACGACGAGTATCAGAAGCCACGGGAATGAGAAACAAGAAGCCACGAGAATGAGAAACAAGGGACTTTCCAAGAGAAGGAAAACAAGAGAAAGGACATCTGGGGGTGGATGGGCGATGGGAGGGTAGATAAGCACATAAGCTGTAACAATAAATGATTTCACTTAGCATGCAGCGGGGGTCCGTGACTACGTTCCCACAGCCTTCCCTTAGCCATGACACTTTCTGAGGCCAAGAAAAGCTCACAACGCTCACCTGGCTGTCCTGTCCGGGCCAGGCCACGGCACTCACGCTGATCTGCTCCACAGCCTTCCCCGGCACTGAGGCCAGGCTGACAGGCCTGTGCTTCCCTGCATCCTCCTGTGGCTCTTCCTGTGGACGGGCGTCACGCGTGCTGCCCTCCCGTCAGCCGGGGCCTCCTCGCTCGGCCAGGGCTGCTGGGCAGTGGTGGAAAGTGGCCTGCCGAGCGCTTCGGCCAGCACCCTCAGCCCCAACGGGCGGGTCCCGCCCGGCCCCGCAGATCTGTGTGTGTCGCAGTGCGGTCGCAGGGCGCTGACCATTTCCCCCGGGGGGTGGGGGCTGCATCGTGCTCCCCGTGCCGGTCTCTGGCTCGGGGGCTGGGCACCCTGAGCACAGCTCGCCGGCACAGATGAGGCGCAGGAGGCGTTCAGCGCCGCAGCCTTTTCCTCAGCCTCTGTCCCCGCGCTGCCCCTGCCCCGCCAGGGTCGGGGATTCTCCTCAGCCCTGCTGCTGCTGCTCCTGTCTGTGCAGACACAGCTTTCACGCTCTCTCACGGCAGCGGCAGATTCAGCTCTCGCCGGGCGCTGGCACTGCCAGTTCTACGCCCGCACACCCTCACGGCGTCCTTGGCGTCCTGCGCAGCTGCTGACCAGGCCCGGCCGCGCGGGGGCGGTGCTCGGCCTGCGCCCGAGGGGATGCCGCCTGGGATTGGTCGCTGGGCTGTCACTCTGCCCCCGTTTGGGCCTGCCCTGAGGCAATGCTGGCTCTGATTGGTCCTCTGGGCTGTCACTCTGCCCCCATTTGGTCCTGCCCTGAGGCAATGCTGGCTGTGATTGTCCCCGGGTGGTGAGGCTGCTGGGCTGCAGTGCCCGCCCTCCACCTGGGGCAATGCTTCCTCTGATTGGCTGCCTGGGATTTCCCCCTTGTTCCTCCCATCTAATGACGGGTCAGACAGCTTATCAATCATCACGTGCTGCTCTCCCACACGGCGTGATTGGTGGAGCCAGCCTGCCCCGCCCCTGCAGGGTGCCCAGCTTTTTCCACTCTTGCCGCCTTTCCTGCAGGCCAAAAGTGAGAGTGCAGACTCTCTCGGTGCATCTTTGGACCTATAAAAAGTGGGCTTTGCCCTAAAAATGAGAGTTTAGACGCTTAAAATGAAGCTCTAGGCCTGAATAATGTTGTGATTCCTAAAATGAAGGCTTTGAGCTGTAAAAGTGGGGTTAGGGCCCTGTGAAAGAGAATTTGGACTCCAGAAATGAAGCTTGGAGCCCTGTAACGGATGGTTTGGAAACGGAAATGAGGCTTTGGACACTGCAATGAGCTTCAGTGTCTTAAAGCAATGTTTGGGCTCTAAAAAGGAGACTTTGCAAACTAACCCCGAGGCTTTGACCCTGAAAATCAGGAGTCAGGCCACATATTAGACATTGGACCTAAAGTGAAGGTTTGGACCATAAAAATGAGGCTTTGAAATCTGTAAGAGAGAATTCAGGCCCTCAAAATTGAGGTCTGGAAAATAAAAATGAGGCTTTGGCCATGAGAAGTCGATGCTGCAAGCCTGTCAATGTTTAAGAGGCACTTGGGCAGTGTCGGTATTAACGAGCTTTAACCTGGTCAGGCCTGAACTGGTCAGGCAGTTTGACCAGATGATCGTTGTAGGTCCTTCCAACTTAAATACTCTATTCTATCGTATTGTAAGAAAACAAAAAAAAAAGAGGCTTTAAGCCCTAAAAATTCCAGAATGGATCCTACAAATTAGTCTATGGGAGCTATGGGAGCTAAAGAGAGTGTTTGGACCTGGAAAGGAGGCCTTGGACCCTAACAGAGAGCCTTTCAACCTTCAAAATCAGAGTTGAGGCAATAAAAATGATACTTTGGGCCCTTAAAATGAGTCTTTGAACCTTTGGAGTAGGGTTTGATCTTCTAAATGAGGGTTTGTATCCTAAAAATGAGAATTTAGATCTTGAAAATGACTGTTTGGACAACCAAAATGAGAGTTTGGGCCCTAAAAATGAGACTTGAAGTTTGAACTTTAAAAACATGTGACTGCACCTTAAAACTGGGTCTTTGGACACTGAAATGAGCCCTTGGACCCGGAAAATGATTGTCGTAGTTCAGCCCCGATCGGGACCAAACTACGCAGTCTCCATTCCTCTCACAAGGAAAATTCTTCACAACAGGCTGGCAGACACCTCTCAGGACGTTTTTACATCTCATTCACATCTCCTCTCCTCCCCACTTCTCTCAGCCGGGCTGGGTCCAGTCGGGCCCAGTCGCCGCCCGGCGGGAGGCCAGAGGGTGAAACCTGCAAGGCCCACGAGGCTCGCGCCTCCCCCTCTCTGTCCTGCTCAGCTTCTTCACATCTTCTCTACTTCCTTTTTGTCTGTTTTCCCCTTCTTAAATGTGTTACGGCAGAGGCGTTATCATGGAACGTGCTGACACCAATTGGCTCGGCCTTGGCCAGCAGCGGGTCCGCCCTCATCCCGGCCGAGTCCACTGAACAAAGAGGAGCAACTTCTAGCAGTTTCCGATAGAAGCTGCCACCTTAGGCCCCCCTCGCTAAACAAAACCAGAACAGTGATGATTTAGTCTCTAAATTGAGGATTTGGGGCCCTTTGAATAGGATTGTGTGGCTTGAAGATGCAGCTTTGGACTAAGAAATGAGGCTTTGTGCCCTAAACATGAAGGTTGGCAATGAAAAATGATGATTCGGGCCTTCAAAAGGAGGACATATCTAAATCTAATTAACATTTTCCCTTATATCTACTTAACAACATCTTATCTGAGTAAATTATGTTAACATCTCTAAATCTAATTAACAACGTTTTATCTTACCAAACTAAAAATGTGTCCCAGGCCAAGTTTGAGGCCTGTGGCTCTGGGGGATCAGAAGAGGAGGGTGGTTGTTCACGAGGACAATCACAAGGTGAACACAGGTAAACCAACACAAGCATAGCAGTGCCCAACATCAAAAGTGCCCCAAAATAAAGCGCCATCAAAGCGTTAATCATTTTGCTCATTTTTGCAACCTTTTTTTTCCTTTGTGATGGTTTAGCCCGAATTACCACACAGTTTCTCGCTCATACTCCCCCTCCCCAGTGGGGAAGGAAGGAGAACCCATGGGTTGAGATGAAGACAATTTACTAAAATAACAAGGGAAAACTACAATAATAACAGAATATACGGATATTAAAATATACAAAGTGAATAATATGTGTTTTCTCACCACCCGATGTCCCAATGACCGACACAGCCCGTCCCGAGCAGCGATCATGGAAACAAAACTGAGCAGCAAGCAAAGGAGCAAAAGGGAGCCAGCAAGGGAGAGGGAACGATGCCAGCAAACGAGGAAGGAAGATGGATGCCAGGAAGGCAGATACCCGCCCTGGCCAGCCCCCACTTCTCTACTGAGCATGGCGTTCAGGCATGGAACACTCTCTTTGGCCAGTTTGGGTCAGTTATTCTGTCTGTCTTTCTCCCAGCTTCCCGCATCTGCAAATTAGCGAGACTTGGAAAGCAGGACGGTGTCCTTGGTCTCATTCACAACAACTCATATCATCAGGGTGTTTATCAACATTCTTCACACAGGGCATCCAAAACACACCGGCTACTGAGAGGAAAAATTAACTCCATCCCTGCCAAAACCCGGACAGTGTCCACCCCTTATTCCATACAATCTACGTCATGCATATACATATATACGTGTGTGTGTATATACACAGAGATGTAACTCCTTCAGTCTGTTGAGCTCATTTAGTCCATGACTTTGGGCTCCATCTGTCCTGACAGTCTTTCAGGACAAGAGAGATGGTATGTAGTGTGGGGTTGTTGCCTGCTGCACCTGGAACTCGCAGTTGGTACATCTGGCGTGGCTGGTGTATCATGCCCATGGTTTGCGAGTGGAAGATGTTGATCTTGAGGAAGTTGTTGGGCGCCAGTTCCTGTTCCATCACCGTTGCATCTCTCTCGGTTTTATTGAAGCTCATTCTTCACTGATCAGGGTGTTCCTTGCTGCAATACCTTTGACGTGACATGTAAGGACTATAGAAATGATTATATACAGGTCAAATTATTGGCTGTTCTCACCTAACATCAGATCTCCTTCAGCTACCCGTGGGACTTCCCCATCCTCCCGCATCACCCACCAAGTACATCCAGGCCCTTCAGCAAAAGCAATCCCACGGGTGGGTTTGCCTTTGCCCAGGGGAGGAATAACCCAGACCGTCTTTCCTAACATACTCCTTAGATGCACCACAGGGACTTTATCACCCTCTGCCCTCTGGCTGGGCAGGGCCAGCTCGATTGGTGGATCCCCGAGTGTTGACTAACCAGGTGGCTTTTGCTAAATGTTTATCCCAATTTTTGAAGGTCCCACCACCCATTGCTTTCAGTGTAGCTTTCAGCAGTCCATTGTGCCGTTCAATCTTTCCAGAGGCTGGTGCGTGATGGGGGATGTGGTATACCTACCCGATGCCGTGCTCTTTGGCCCAGGGGTCTATGAGGTTGTTTCGGAAATGAGGCCCGTTGTCTGGCTCAATTCTTTCTGAGTGCCATGTCGCCAGAGAACTTGCTTCTCAAGGCCCAAGATGGTGTTTTGGGCAGTGGCGTGGGGTACGGGATAGGTCTCTAACCACCCAGTGCTGGCTTCCACCATTGTAAGGACGTGGCGCTCACCTTGACGAGTTTGTGGGAGTGTGATGTAATCAATCTGCCAGGCCTCTCCATATTTATACTTCAGCCATCGTCCTCCCTACCAAAGAGGCTTTAACCGCTTGGCCTGCTTAATAGCAGCGCATGTTTCACATTCATGGATAACCTGTGCAATAGTGTCCATGGTCGAGTCCACCCCTCGATCACGAGCCCATTTGTATGTTGCGTCTCTTCCTTGATGGCCCGAGGTGTCATGGGCCCACCGAGCTAAAAATAGCTCACCCCTGTGTTGCCAGTCTAGGCCCACTTGGGAAACTTTAATCGTAGCAGCCTGATCCATCCTTTGGTCATTTTGGTGTTCTGCCGTGGCTCGACTCTTGGGTACGTGAGCATCTACGTGACGGACTTTTACAACCAGATTCTCCAGCCGGGCAGCAATCTCCTGCCACAGTGCGGCAGCGCATATGGGTGTCCTGGTTCTGGCTAGAGCAGAGTTAATATTCACCTGAGCTGTGCAGAGAACTGGAGCTGGTGGCCCCTATGGCTGGGGCACCCAGCTGGGATAGTTAACTAATGAGCCAACAGCTGGGGTAAATTTACCCAGCTGAGCCCAAGGGCTGTTCCATCCCGTCTGACATTGCTCAGGGTGTCAGTGAGGAGGGTGCTGAGGGGAGCCTCCTGCTACTTGGAAGAAACTGGGTGTGGAGATTTGTAAGCCATTATACTGTATTGGTATTCCATCACTGTTTTGTTTTGTTTTTTTTTTCTGTTATTGCTGTTAAATTTACTTTTTGTTCAATCTCAACCCACGTGTTTTTGCTGGTTTTTTTTGTTTACCAGTTCTCCCCCTATTCTTTCGGAGGGTGGGGGAACGAGAGAGAGACTGCGTGGTCTGGTCCCGGTCAGGGCTGAAGTACGAAACATGGTGTTTCTGTGCCTGTGAACCCCCTGGAAAAGAGCGCTCTGGGGCACTCAGAACCCTGGGCTCTGTTTGCCCCTTACACACAGACGTGTGTGACCCATCCAGCCTTCTTCAGAGGGAAGCTGTGCGTAGAACAATTTATGGTCTCCAGCATTTTTAAACTGGTATTTAAGGTGCAGACTATTTGAAGGAGAAGCTATCCACTGCACCTTTAATTGAGAAAGACAGATGCAAGTGTCATGATTTCATTTTACAGCAATAAAAGGACACACAGGTTGGGAGCTGGGAGATTAATTTTGCATTCACATTAAGTGATTTTCCGACAGTTAGCACAACCTGCAGGTTTTTACAGTTGACTGTGTCCTTTCAACATACAAATTGTAACATCAGCCTTATGCAGAACACATTACTGAAGGCAGTTGGGTTTTTTTTTTGTTAAGTAGAATTGTTCAAATGTTTTTATGACACACTGGTCCAGACACCAGCAGGGTCTAAGGGAGTGACTGTCGGTTATTTGGACCTTCAAGCCCCTGTCGCTCAGATCAACCACTCATGGTTTCGTCTTCATATGCATTAATTCACCAAAGACTCCAACTCGTTTCAAAATTTTAATAAATGGTTCTCTCATATACACAGTCTTTTCCCCACAGTAACATAATCGCGATCGACATCTACAAAATAATTTCCATTAACATTTACAAAACACTTTACAGATACATTACTAATTTGTCTGAACTGAAACGGTTTACAAAACACATCCAAAACCCACAAAACATTAGTAAGGCTATAGCAAAATTAAGGAATTTAAGACATACTAATAATGAAACTGGATACTACTCTTCCATATCGTTTCTACTCCTGTTTCACACTGTTTCTCTATGGCTACTCCTTCTTTCATAAGCCTTCCTGTGATATGGTGGAACACCTCTGTATCTGTTAACGTTCCCCCGCTCTCGTCCCCCTTCAGGTACAGTCCGTTCAGTGGGAGTCCGACCTCTAAACCCTGGGGACCTCGATCGTGAACGGTATCTTCTGTAGGGGGGTGACCTTGATCTGGAATGGCGAGAGCCACGTGACCTTGACCTGGCACGAGAGTTACGGCTCTTCCCTTTGCCTCTTCTTGGATGAGGTGGTGATCGCAGGTAGGAACGGGAACGGGAATGGCTAAGTGATCGAGAGGAGGAGTTAGTGCGGGAGGAACTTGATCTTGAATTGGAGTAGCTGAAAGAGTAAGATGAAGCAAGATGAGGAGACTTGGATCTTAAAAAAACCACAGCACACACAAAAAATAGATGATGTTAATTCAAAACAGTCACTCTCCCCAGTTCTTTACCTCCCAGATTTGGTTTGGTTTCTTTACCTCTCCACAACTGCTGCTTTGTCAGTGGAAAAGCAAACAGGAAGGGTCAGTGTATGTATGGTCTGTCCCATGAACGACCATAGCTGTTGACTGATTTAAACTGGTGCATACTGGCCGCTACTGGTATGTGAACGTGCACATTTTTCACTGCTCCACAACTACATCCAGTGCAAATCAGTTGTGTTGCAGTAAGATAGAAAAAGAGCAAGTCCTAACGGCTACAGGGCAGTAACAAACACCAAGAAAACGTGATTTAGCCTGGAGACAGTAAAGCTCAACTCTAAAAGGCCAGCTTAGTCTACTTCGCTTCATACTTAGGTGGTGCTTGGAACGGGGTGAAAAATACTTGTCCTGCAATCCTACATACAGGGCTATTTGATCAACACTTCTAGCCAGGTGTCCCAGCAAAATCTGGCACATACCTCTCGCTCTGACCAAGGACAGCGATCGCATTTCAAGCAAAATCATATCGTAACGCTTCTACACTCCGCCTCTCGTCATACGACTCCATGCCATTGCTCTAGGAAAGACCCTGACAGCATGACTAAGAGAGAGTCCCGGTTAAAATCTCTCCATGTATCCACAGGAGATACAGAAAGGAGGAAATGAAGACAATTTCTCTCATGTATCTCCTCCCCGGTGCTTTGAGGCAATGCTTACAAGCAGAACAGGGAGACGCAGGAAATCCAGCAGCCACAGCTATTCAGTTTCTAGCCTCCTCACGGCTGCCGGGAGGAGAAGGCTGTCGTTACAGAGAAGCTTTAGCAAAAGCGACGCTTGTTCCTTAACAACTGCTGCCCAGTTATAACTGTCCGTCACCTGTAACCGCTGCCGTATCTGAGCTGGCAACCCACACATGAAACTGCCATCACTGCTGATCTCCTGAACCATCCACTGCATCTGACGACAGAGAGGTGGAGTGGAACTCCTCCTGATCCTTCTAGACAATCTGCTTCTCCTTCACGGAGGAACCGAGAGGAAACGGCCTTAAGCTGCACCAGGGGAGGTTTAGATTGGATATCAGGAAAAATCTCTTCACCAAAGGGTGGTCAGGCACTGGAACCGGCTGCCCGGGGAAGTGGTTGAGTCACCATCCCTGAAGTTGTCCTAAAATAACAGTGTGGAATTTTCCAATCATTTGCTCCAGCAGTATTGGCTAAGTTGTTAAAGGAATCATGTCGGAGGCTGATTTCTATTGGGAAATCAATTTCTACAGCCCTGTTCAGCCAGCAATCAAAAGCCTGGCTTTCCACCTGATCCTTTAATTAGATTTAGTTTTTATATGTAATTATGGTTTGCTCAAAAAGTATTCATTGTTCAGAGTCCTCTTTTCAATCACGTAGCAGAGGTTTTTGTAAAATAATCTTACTGCAAGCACAGAACCCCTTTGTTAAAGCCAAGTCCAATTAAGCCATTTAAAAATTAATTACCGCCTGTATTTTCCACAGCTCTCTGCGCATACGTATTCCATTATAAATCAGCTGCTGTATAAGTGATGTGTTACGGCCTCATTTAACAGGTGACAAGTAGTCACCTACTGCATTTCTGTAGAACACTTACCGTTCCCAGCCCGGTCTGGCACCTGAGCAGTGAACTGCAGTGGCTCTCATGGGGTGACCTTTTGGAGTGGGGAGAGGGAAAAGGGAAAAAAAATCCCATTCAGTTTATCTGAAGATTTTTTTATTTAAGAAATTCTGAAGTTCCTGTCACTTACCAGCTGTGGGTATGGGCTGTCCTGGGGGGCCCAGCAGACTCGGCAGTGCTGGCTGTCTCAGTGCAGGAGCCTGACAGCCCTTGTGAATACAAGCAAGAGTTGCAAAATAAGCTCTACTGAAATACAAGACTCGCTGCTTGTGTTGACATAAAACTGAGCTTCTCTTCCAACACACTGCCGACGGACAGCGAGGAAGATGTAGCGAGTTCAGCAGCACTCACCAGAGCAGCAGGAGGGGTAACAGCCAGGAGTGGTGGTGGAGGTGGTGGCAGTGGCGGCGGCTGCTGCTGCGGCTCCCGAATCTGCGCAGAGCGCCTTTTTGTGTAGCCAGTTCCGTTGCTGAAGCTGTTCACAGCCTAGAGGCAGAGAAACATTTACAAAGAGGTGACAGGAAACTTCAGGAGATGTACGAAGAAAAGCCTCCACAGGGTACAACCCCTTGTGTATTCCTGTCCGTGCTATCAGCCCTACAATAAATCAACACACAGAGGTGTGAACAGATGGCACTAAACACCGGTATCAATGACTGGCAACGCAGAGTCTCTGTCTTTGAAGGCCTTCACTGTTAACACCAAACTTGAAAGGGAGGCAATCCTGTTAAACAACAGCGGGACCTGAATTTGCCCCATGGCCTCCACAGCGTTGTGAGCTTCTGTAACAGCAGATCATGTACTTGAGCAGGAAACTGAGCCGTATTCAATCCAGCCCTGCTTAAGGCCGTGTCAGTGAATGCTTCCTTCCCTGCCAGCTGTTTGCAAGTAGACTTTTCTGACAAACAGTTTACGGAAAAGTCATCACGTTACCTGGCGTAGGAACCTGTTGGCAACTAATGCATCTGGAGAAACGTCTGTCTGGTGACACGTTGGGCAGGTGTGTTCCTCAGATTCCAGCAGCGCTGTTCTAATGCCTGTGAAGAATTAGAATCATCAACACAGATTTTAGCCCAACCATGGATATTTTGTGAGTTCTAACCAATGATAAAAAGACATCTCTGATTAATGGGTGAATGTGGTCTTGAATGGAGAGCATGGAGCTCTAATTGTCCAACAGCGTACAAAATGTCTAGTACGAAGCAAATACCTGTACGGTTTTGATATTTCACTGTTGTAACATTGGAAGCTGTGGAGAAGGCTCTGTCCTGGTGTTTTGACTCGACTTTTTTCAGCTGTCTAGTACAGCGAGCGGTCCCCAAGCTCAACATTAACGAATAAAACACATCTCAAAAAACATTAGTAG
Organism: Chlamydotis macqueenii; assembly: GCF_036417535.1. Lineage (NCBI taxonomy): Eukaryota > Metazoa > Chordata > Aves > Otidiformes > Otididae > Chlamydotis > Chlamydotis macqueenii. Next base: position 45,504,046 of record NC_141561.1, read on the forward strand.
GTTCCAGTTCTGAGGGTTTTATCCAGCTCTCCCGTGGAGAAGAATGTGCATTAAATGCCTGACTATCTGTTGGTTGCAGACCACAGGAAATCACCAGAGCTGGCTACAGAATTCTGTATGAGAGAACGGGCTGTGGACAAGCTCAATGCTTTCAAGATCTCACGCTGTAATCACCTGCACAGTTCCGCACTCTCCTCCCACTCATCTTTCCACATGTAAAGAGGATTTAACAACAGGTAAAAAGGGAAAAAAGCTTTCTGCCTTTTTTCCTTTATACAAGAAGAGACCTTTCCTAGTCACAGTGTACTTCAGTGTGAAACAGAACTGGTCTCCAAGTACAGCCGTTATCTCCTGTATCTGCTTTCAGAAGGTCAGATGTGATCTTTTGAATCAACAAACATGGGGATAACACTCACATTCATCACAGTAACTGTTTCCACAGCAGGGAATCACAGCTGCGTCAGTCATGATCTCTTTGCACATGGGACACAACAGCTCCTCTGGAACGGGATCTGAGGAGGAGGAGGGTGGCTGCTCTGACAGAAAAGGAGGCTTCTCCTTCTTTCCTCTAGCATAAGCTTCCCTGGGGGGGTTGGGGAAGGAAAAAGACAAAAGTTAAAGATGGGTAAAGGAAAACATTTCCAAGCTTTGGATTTTATCACAGCAAGATCATAGAGTCATAGAATCTTTAAGGCTGGAAAGATCTCCAAGATCATAAAGGCCAACTGTCAACCTAACACCACCACGCCTACTAAACCATGTCCTGAATAACAGATGGAATTCTTCTCCCTGCACATTCCCCTTCCAAAACACAGGCTTAGTTGTTCAAAATACTTTTCTAACAGCGACAGCACTACAAGAGGGAGGGAGGAACAATTTTCCTTCTGCAGAATTCTCCCATTCATTGGATCAACTAAGAGATTAGCTCAGACTAGGAAAATAACTTTTGGACAGCTAGGAATCAGGTGAAACGAACCCCCCTCTCCTTTGCCAGAGGGGAAATGTGAACTGCAGGCTCAGGATAAAGTTATCTCTGTGCAACTACATTTTATAAATGACAGAAGTCTATGTCACAGCTTCCACTAAAGGAGATCTGTGACAGAACAACGGAAGTGCTGCCACGTGCATTGTCAAACAGCCACTCTTCTCAGCACACAGCAGGATTTTTTTAGTTTAGAGTCACAGGAAAACCTCAGTCTGCTTCACACATGAGATCTGATCAAAGTCAGAGCGGGAGGAAATCTCTGTCCAACAGCAATTGGTTAAATTTTGCAAGAAGCCTTTGAAAGATCAACCAGAAGCAAAACGAGCTCTCAATGAGAACGACTTGCCTGGAAACTCTACTGAAATGTTCTGCAGACAGACAGATCCTTAGCGTACCCGCAATTTAACCAACTTCCAGGGGCACGAGCAGTTGGTACCACCCTAATTCCATATGGGAAAGGATCCCGGATTTGAAGGTGAGGATACAACGACAGTGTTTCCTCCCTCGAAATGACACAGCCTGGCCAGCTGGCTTGCACTGCCACTCGGACATCTACGCATGCTTTCCCTCGTTCGCTTCTTGGTCAGTCCAGTTAATTCCATACTTACGCATTAATAAATGGTATGACGTATTTTCTGTCAGTGGTTATCATCGCGCCCTTTGTGCTGGGATCTTTCACCTCCATCATGAAACTCCTTGGAATTCCTGTGCTCTTTCTCAGTCTGGGAACAGACCCCAGCTTTTTGTCCTGTTAAGAAAAGAAACGCAGACATCTCTCATCTTAACACCCACACGCAAAATGACATTTCAATGATGATTTTAGGCGGCAAAGCCTTTACTCCTCTCCTTTCACCTATCGTAGGGGCTGCTCGGCTGAAATACTTATTTCCTAAATGACTATAGCCAGGATGACCCAAAGCCTTGAGCAGTGCTTTGAACTCAGTCGATGTTCTTTGGCTTAACTTCAGGTTCCTAAGGGTGAGATATCCCTTGGCTCCTTCCACTCAGAGAAGAGACACAAACCCGCTCCTCCTGCAAAGCGCAGTTCAGAGGGAGAGCTCAGTTCAGTGCTCTGAACCAGTCACTGGGGAAACTGACATTCACTGTCTCTGTAGGAAGGCTGGATTCACACCTCATGCATATCCATTCAGTGCCCAACGCTAAATGGCAGGAATGCTCAACCAGAGGCTGTGGAATTCACATCAGCAAATATTCCACAGATGGGGTCAACAGAAACATCTTGTGTTTACACAAAATACTAAAAACTGTGAACGGTCTTTGAAAAAAAAACCTAAAACCAGAAAAATTTCCATTAATACTGAAATATAGAAAAATAAGCCTGAAAGTTCACAGAGAAACATCTGTGGACAAATTTAATGTCCATGACGTAGAAAATCCAAAACAGTTACACTGATAATTCCAGGTTTCCCTTCCAGTTTGAAGGCCTTTGCAGCATTGCCGTATAAGCTCTGTATTTCACCCCAGGAGAAACAACTCTTAACGTGAGCATTCACGGATTTGTTACCTAAGTGCCACGGCACAAAAATTAAAAGCTTGGTAACACCACAAATCCCCCACGGTCTTACCCCATGTGCTGGGCAGTTCCTTATGTAGTGTCCAGGTTTCCCACAACGGAAGCAAGTATATGATGGTGGAGGGGCAGCCAAGGGATTCTTCACGTAACTAGAAGTTTTTTGGGAAAAAAAAAAGAAAAAGGTATGCATGTGTCTCTCTACAATTTGTCCACAGGCTCCAAAGAACACATTTGACATTATCAACACCTACTTGACTGGATCATATTCACGGCAAGACTGCGTCATCATAGCTTTTATCTTCTCTTCTTCGGTGGCACTGGCTTCAGCCAGGTTGGCAGTCTGTGTAACGGGGAATTATTTGACACACATTAGAAACACCCTTCAGCCCACACAGCCAACGACACCAGCACTCACCCACTGCTGTAAAGAGCAGCACGGCGCTGGCTGCGCTTGCGCAGAAACAGCTGCTCATACAAAACACAGGTGTCCCGACGGTGTTCTGGGGGTCCTTACGCCGTTACATGGTGTTTCTGTGCCTGTGAACCCCCTGGAAAAGAGCGCTCTGGGGCACTCAGAACCCTGGGCTCTGTTTGCCCCTTACATACAGACGTGTGTGACCCATCCAGCCTTCTTCAAAGAGAAGCTGTGCGTAGAACAATTTCTACTCTCCAGTATTTTTAAACTGGAATTTATCTGCAGATATTCAAAGGAGAAGGTATCAACTGTACCTTGAATTGAGAAAGATGTATGCCTGTATCTTTATTTCATTTTACAGCAATAAAAGGACACACAAGATTAGGAAAATTGTTTTTTGCTTGCTGAAATTCAGCCTCAGACACAGAAGCATTAAAAGGAATCAGGTTTTTTATAATCCCTCATCAGGACAAAATACTCTTTTCAGTAGAAACCTGGCCACCGTGTGCTGTAGGCAGGCCAAACTGTGCGTTCCCCCGCTACTAACGTCTTCACATTAAGTGATTTAACGACAGTTAGCACAACCTGCAGGTTTTTGTTCCAGCTGACTGTGTCCTTTCAACATTCAAATTGTAACATCAACCTTACACAGAACTACGTGTTCACATTATTGAAGGCAGCTGGGTTTTTTTTTTAAGCAGTATTTGCTCAAATGTTTTCATGACACACTGGTCCGGATACCAGCAGGGTGTAAGGGAGTGACTGTTGATTAGCAATAATAAACCAGAAATCTGTTAGCACCTTGCCCGCACACACTGCCAGTCTGCACTAAAGAGGTTAAAGCAACACTTTTGAGCTGCTCTGTGTCGTGTTCCTGAATTTTCCTGAAATACTTGATGTTATGCAGCCTTATGTAGAGGCTGCTCAGGTGTGCTCCCCTTCTGTCTTCCCAAACTGAGAACTACTCTTTACACGACAGCATCAAATATACACACAGCTGTACATCACCGTATAACATTTAAAAACACCGAGCAAACACTTTTTTTCTTTTAAGTATTTGACAGAACATATCTATACCTGTGTAAGCTGGGACACAGAAATCGATGCGGAAGAGCCGTGCACCTGTTCACAACACATTAAACACATAGTCAAGTTCTACAAGCAAAACACAGCAACAGTGAACCTCTGCTGTAGTCTGAACGTCTGCACTCTGTCCTCTGAGTGTCACTGAAAGAGGCATTTCCAACCTGCTGTCATTTGAGTTTGTTCAAAACACAGTCCCAGCCTATGACCGCTGAAGAGTGCCTCTGTGGTTCCTGAGAAGAAATGAAAATAACCAAACCCGCTTGGGATCAACCTATTGCTCCAGAATATCTCGGAGAGGGACCCTGGCCCAATCCTCGGAAAGCAAACAAGAAATTAGGAAAGCTGTCTATTGGAGTCCAGCATTAAACAGTTTATCATCGACCAGTTACTGAAACGGAACCGTTCAGAAACTGTTAATTAGTTCTTGTCCTTTTTCAGGAAGCAGTTGTTGTATGGCCTGCAGGCAACAGTCTGATTTTCTTACGAAAGTGGTGGCACTCTTTTCTCCTAAACAAATATCAAAAGCAGCAAGTATGCACAAAAGCTTATACTTTGTTCATGAACTTCTGGATTAGATGACAGCTTATCCAGGATCAGATCCAATGATCCAGGGTTAGAGGAACGCCTCTCACCATTCCAGAGAAGAGAAAGCAGTTATCCTTAAAAGAAAGGTGAAAAATACAAAACACCACCTAGTAACTTTTCTGCTATCAGGACTATTTTGAAATGCGTAGTTACGCATAGTATTCGACCCGAGTGACAAATCAAGATCTCGACCATCACCAGTCAAGTATCTCCTTCTGTTACTTCTTTATATTTCAGCAGCCGAATGGCAGTGCTGTCAACTCTGAAGAAAAATGCTGTCCCTTCTCCACGGATAAATTCCAAGTGGCAGTACACTAAAGAAAGGCTTCACCTTTGGGAAATTAAAGCAGCATCAACCCTGAAGTCACCCAGATCCAAAAATGTACTGCAGGCAGAAGTTCAGGAAAGCGACGGGTATTTTACCCACAGGTGCACCCGGCTCTAACCCTGCAGCAAGATCTCCACACTGGGTTTTAGATATTTTCATTTGCAGACAAACTGCTAAACTGAACTGCTTCATCAGATAAAGTGGAAAGATCAAATGCAGAGCTGTAGAAGACCACTTTGTGTCGCAACGAGTTAAATCCACCGCAATCTATTAAAGAAGTTTAAGCCCTCAGAGGGGCCCAACCAACATCACTTCAATTATCCAGTTCTAGGAATAAAGACCCAAGTATTGAAGGATGTGAAAAGGAATCAGTTAGCCTCACAGAACTGTTCTCAACATGGATGGGATGTGTTGGGTTTGGTATTTGTTGGAACCTCAAGTCCCATGTAAGGAACAGCACCAACTTTAACAAGAGTGGTTTGTCAGTGGTTTTTGATAACGTGTGTAAACTGCATTAGGCAAAAAAAAAAGTATTTAAAACAAAAGCGAAGGACACAAAGTGAAAATGGCAAAAATGACACAGGTGTGTGTGTGTTTTATATAAAGTGCACAAGTATGTGTGTATGTGGGTATGGAATCAAGCGCGGTGTGTAGGAACAAGTGTGAGAGTGTGTTTTTACATACTGCTTTTGGTGTTCCGCTCACTGGCTCAGCTGGACTTCTAGAAAAAGAAAGAAAGAAAGGTGATCAGAACTTGAAATAAAGCACTTGTACCCCACAGAAAGCAGTGAAAACAGATTATAAAGCCTCAACATCAGCACCTTATGTACTGATAGCCCAGCGAATGTGGGAATTTATTCATATACATAAACTGTTCTCTCCTGGAACATCCAGTGCCACTAAAAACAACCACAAACATCCCAATTCTACTCTGTCACAAATTATTCCAAGACTTCCAGGGACAGAACACAACAGGGCAAGAGGAAGTCCTCAGGTATTTTGCCTCTGCTCTCTAAGTATCAAAACCAGGAAATCTGTGCTACAGTGTCCTGTTCTTAAATAACCAGCCATCAAACCAGGAAGGTAACTGTAGCCAAGCTGTAGATCCCTGGTGTTACAAACAGGCACCAGATACAGAACTGAGTTTCTAAGAAAGAACAGTGATGGCCTAGACACTGCGAAGGGCAAGTGTACTTAGCGCAAAAAGATCAGTCACCTGACCATATTTAGCCATGGCAGCGCCAAAAATACCAAATGGGTTACATCTGCTGTATGGGCTGAAAACAGGAGTAGAAATGTCACCTGACAGCAGTTCCTAGGATCTGGTGTGATTTAGGAGTCCTGTGACAAACGTACTGTCCCAGCAGGCTTAAAAATGTCCGTCTGCTTTGGGACATCGAACCTACCCCATCACAACAAAAATTAACAGCAGCTTTAACAGGAAAGAGAAATCTGAATGCCTCTGTACGCCAATATCCAGGAAAAAGTGAACAGACTGCACCCGCTACCAAAGAATACAATGCTTTAGGGACACTCACGGGACAGAGGTTTTGCTGGGAGCTTTAACTCCTCCAGCAGGGATTCGTCTCACAATTACCGAGCAGTTCTTCGGAATCAAGGTATCATCATCTGTGTATTCTGAAAGCAATACAGGAATAAATCAGGAAGAGATAAAAAACTCTAGAACACATTCTAAAGAAAAGACTGTTGTAAGGGTGCCAGAGAACTAAAGGAAAAAAGATAATGTTCAAGGAGTGAAAACAATTTACAAGTCTCATTATTTCTGAAAATCCCATCCCAAAGTCTCCAATCACATTCAAGCTCCTCAAGATGGCAGATCACCAAACGGAAACATCATACTAAGTAATACAAACCCATTATCAGCTCCAAGAATCAAGCACCATTGAGCAGATTTAAATGAATTTATGACTTCTCTAAGAATCCTTCTTGCTTATATTCACCATAAATGTTCTGCCGCAAAACTTCAGTACCGGCCCGACACCGTTACCGTGCACTATCAGGGAAAAAACCACCCACGGTTAGAAATGAATGATGAACTGATGCTCCATAGCATCTGCGTGGCAGTGTCCCTGGTGTACAGCAGCAGTTCTATTAACAAGAAATGCCAAACTGTCCTTCAGAGGCAGCCAACACTCAAGTGCACGATGGCTTTTAAGGGCTCTGCTGAGATTCCAACTCACAGCTGCACTCTTGACCCAAAATGTTGCTGGGGAGCAGTTTCTGCAACAGCCACAGAACCAGTTTTCCAGTGCCGCGGCGTACAAGAAGTTGAAGGCAAAGTTAAGTGACCAAACCCGCTGTTTTTCTTCAAGTCAGCCACCTGTTCCATTGCCATCCCGTTCAGCTTCTTCCAGCAGATTTCAAAGAAATCTGGCAAGCCTGTTCTTATCAGATATCCTCCCACATTTCCGTATCATTTTCCCTGAAGAATTCCCGGAAAGCAAAACCTTAGTGAGCTCTCCACGTTGCACATGAAGCGCGGGCACTTGTAGCCTGGCTGTGTGGCTGAAACACAGCTCTGGCGGTGGTTGTCAGAAGAGCCGCGAGGAAGGAACAGCTCTGTGGGGCTCCCAGCACAAGTCCCAGCTAGGGATGGAGGGCGAATCCCATTGTCGCTTCCCACCCCGCGCCCGCCGCCCCCACGCACCTTCTTTGGTCTGGGCGTTGGTGATCTGCAGGTCGCTGTTGGGCGCCTTCAGCTTCTCCCGGGCCATGATCTGGCGCTTGAGGTCGCGCAGGGAGATGTGCAGGCCGTTGAAGATGAGCGTGTGGTACTTGAGGCTGGAGGAGAACTTATAGTGCAGGCAGGACATGGTGAGGGCAAGGCGGTGTGTCCTCGGCAGCGGCGCCTACCGCAGCACACAGGGCCGTGGGCTCTGCTCTGAGTTGGGGCACGCAGCCCCGGCTCGGCCTCCGCTCCCTGTCTGGCACACAGCGCTGCCAGGCCGGTGTGTTTGGTGGCTACGGCGACTGCGGTGCCCCGGCCTCAGCGTTCCGCCAGGGCTTTAGGGGCACCAAGCAGAGGGGCTGGGCCAGCGGTGGTTCTAGGCCACGTTCCGTTGCCCCGACAAGACGCTGCCTGGCGCCACGAGCGGAACCAAACAGAACAGTCCGGCCACGCCCGGTCACCTGTCTGCTGGCTGTGCAGCCAGGGCCACTGGACTGGATCATCCTGACCGGGAGGAAGATGGAGGAGGCGCTGAAGCTGGGCCGCAGGGAGGCGGGCGAGGAGGGGGAGCTGGGTGGGCTGCTGGCTGCCTCCTTGGAGAAGTTGCTGCTGCAGGAGATGGAGTGGGAGCCTGCCAGCCGTGGCTCCTCCTGCCCATGGGAGCGGCTGCGGGGCAAGTACCCGCTGCTCGGCCCCCAGGCTGAGGCCGCTGACGGCCAGCGCGGCCCCGAGGAGGGGCTGCCCGGCAAGCAGGGTAGGCAGAGAGGGCGAGGGGGAGCCTCCCCGCGCTCGCAGCCCTGCGGCTCACTGCCCCTCTCCCTGCAGGCAGCAGCCGTGAGTCGGGGAGCGTGGGAGATGGCATCCCCGCACCCCAGAAGGTGCTCTTCCCTGCGGAGCGCCTCTCCATGGAGTGGGAGCAGATGTACCCAGTCGGCGCCGGGCTGCACAACGTGGGGAACACCTGCTTCCTCAACGCCGGCCTGCAGTGCCTGACCCACACGCCGCCGCTCGCCAACTACCTGCTCTCCAGGGAGCACAGCCAGACCTGTGAGTGGGGAGGCCCGGCTCGGCGGGCGGCAGGGGAGGAGGAGTGCCCGCCTGTCCTGCTCCCGGCGCCGCGCTCAGCACCTCTGTGCGTGGCTCTGGCCAGGGCCGTGCGGGTGTCGGGATGCGCCTGCTCTGCTCCCTCCTTGCCTGTTTCTCCGTCCAGAGGTCATCCTTGTGTCCGGGGAGGCTTTGTCTCTGCTGGGTGTTGACGTGCAGAAAACAGACTCCACAATCTGTGAGATTTTAAAGTAGGTATGTTTATTCGGCACCGGGCAGCACGGGGGGTAGTCCCACCAAAACCGTGCGCACCTGACGTGGCAACTCGCTTTGAATTTATACATCCAGGTGTTACGTATACATGAAGTTTCAAAAAAACACGCCTATACATATGCATGAGCTATCCCCGCTTCATATTAAAATTAGTTCCAGGGAGTCATTTGGTCAGTTTTAGCTGGTTCTTGAAGGAGGCCCCTTAGTTCTTATCAGGAACTGTCCGTGTGAGGAGGTGCAGGACTTCTCGTTTCAGATAAAGAGTTCAAAGCACAAAGCAAGGCCCCTTGGTTCTTATCAGGAACTGTCTTTTGAGGAATGCAAGACTTCCCCCCCTCGGATAGTTTTTACAATAGCTAGTTAGTAAATTATAAAGCATAAAGCGTCATATGTATTAGCATGCACAGCAATAATCAATAAATGCCATATCTATTAAAGTTTCTTTAACCCCTTCTCTCAGTCCCCCCTTTTTTAGAGAATTATTAAATTCCTTTAGTATACCTAATTCTGGCAAAATGTTTATTTATTTAGCACTTTCTCAAAGTATTGATTAGACTTAAGCCTCTGTCGTAATTGGTTTGTCTTCCAATTACTATAGGAATTTCCTGTGCTTTGGAAACACGAAAAGTCATACCGAATTGTTATAAAAAGGATTATGAATAAAACTCCAATTATAATTGTTACAATAAATAGTTGTTTCAGCCATGTTAAATTTGGTAGCCAAGAGGTTAACTTTTCCCACAAGTCAGAAAATCCCCAGGAAATGTTGTCCCTGGTTATTTCACGAAAACTTTTAGTTTGTTCCCAGATTTTAGATAAGTCTTTCTCTATCCTTTTTTCTTGGTTTACATATGTACAACAATGCTCGCCTGTAGCAGTACACAATCCCCCTTGCTGGGCAAACAACATATCCAAACCCAGTCTATTCTGGAGGACCATTTTTTTCAGGGAAGAAGTCTCCTCTTGGAGGGCTTGGATTGCATCCCCTATCGCAGTACCGAGACTTTCCACAGCAGCTGAAATATTTACTAAAGCCTTTTCTAACTCACTCACTCCCAACCATGGAATAAACCACCGCACAAAACTATGAAAGCCAGTGGGCCTGTCTATTAGGGGGTTGTTACCACGCCTCTGCCGAAAGAGTCTCATGTGGGCGTGTAAGAATTTTGGTGTGTTAAGGTAGGTCAGGTTCCGCGTAACAGTGATGTTAGGTATTATGATCCCTATAGTACATCGGCCAGCCCAATCAAATGGCAAGACTTTATATCCTGTATGTCCACAAATCCAGTACCAACCATGTGGGGCGGGGAATCCCATCAGTTTGATTTTTTTTATTCTTGTGGACTTGTCTTTTGTCCACAAGTATTTAGCGCCTTTGGCCTTTGGGATCTGGTCTCCTGCCCACTGAAGATAGCTGGTACAATTGGGGTACTGTCCTACAAATGTCTTCCCCTTACACCTTGGAGCAGTGCTAGTTTCCCCCACAAGTGGTGCGGCAGTTGTAAAATTGCACCCTTGAATGCACGGTACACCTTGGGTTTCATCCCATAAATTTAAGTTTATCTGCCAATTAAGATCTTCCCATTTTATCTCTGCATATGCCTCGGGAGACATGCCTAGGAAAGCCTTGAGACCTTTTGGGAAGACCATAGCCGTTACGGGGTGTCCACTCCCACGTTTTTCGGCAGATGCGAGCATAACCAACAGTCAGACCAACTCATGACTTTAGCAACTTTTTCATGGAGCTGCAGAAATGTGTTACTTTCCCGTGCCCCGACTTTATTTGTCAGGATAACGACTAGCGTCGTGATAATACAAGTTTTTGAGGCTGTACTTGTGTGACCCTCCATGTAGACTTAGGTGCTCTTTTTACCCTAGTGCGGTGTATCCAGGCGCTCTGCTCTCTGATCTTGATTGCTGTGAAGAAGGTGAGGAGTACCTGATACGGTCCTTCCCACTGCGGTTCCAGGGTTTTTTCTCTGACCCAGGATCCAGCGGTGTGCTGCGGCGCATCGCGTCCCTCAGTCGATCCAGGAACTCAGATGGGGACTTGGAAGGGCCCTGTCTGATTGCATACAAAGCTGACCAATTTATAGTTTTGGGGATTGCCCTCTCCATTCCCTTTGAAGTCCACTCCTGATACGCCTGTAATCTTACCATATGTACAGATCTATTAACATCCCACTTTGGATCTTGGAGAGGGAAATATTCCTTAATATCCCCTCCTGTAATCTTATAATGGTCTTCGGCCAGCTTCCCTGCTGTTGTTAAAATCAGTTGTTTCTCTGTCACAGTCATCTATTGCAGTAATAGTTGTATATCCTTCCAATCAGGATTGTGTTGTTTTACAATAAATTGGAAATGTTTAGTTACACTTACCGGGTCACTTCTATAATCTTTTGCAATCTTTTTCCATTCCCCTAGGTCAGCAGTAGAAAAGGGTACTTTGATTAACATCATCCCACCATCTGGCCCCACCGCCTCCCGGAGAGGTGCTTGCAAAACCGTTGGAGCAGATTTCTTCCTGGTATGGGAAGATACGGGGCTGTCCGGGGGGGTCGAAGCTCTGTCCGAGTCCGCATCCTGTTCCTGTGGTCGAGGGGGAGGCTTAAACAAATCAGTTAAATCTTGTTCTGATGTCTGGTGAATTTTATCTGTCTTAGTACATCTTTGTCCAATGCTACATGCAGAACAGCACCGCCTCAGTTTACCTCTACGCTCCTTGTTGTTTTCTCGCTCAAGCGCGAGTACCATAGGGTCCTGTGGGGGTACCATTCCACAGCCCCTTTGCCACTCCGGGTGGTTTCGGAGGGTGAAAAACATATCTGCATAGGAAACCTCGTCCCATTTCCCTTCTCTTCTTAAAAACAGCATCAGGTGTAAAAGGGTGTTATAATCTATTGACCCATTGAGTGGCCACTTAGCCTTGCCTTCTAGCTTATACAACGGCCACCACTGATTGCAATATTTGATAAGGGTCTTCTTACTTTCTGTACCTCCAGTCCCAACAATATCTTTCCAGTGAGCAAGTACACAACCTAGAGGACTTTTCCTTAATATTCCTCCACTCTGACCCCCTCCCATATTTATTGATTTATTATTTATCCCTCTTTTCTGCCGTACACAAACAGAGCCCTTTCTTTCCTATCCTAATTTCTGTCTAAATTTTACAGTTAGAACACTCAAAATCCCAGCCAAACTCTACCCACAACTTTTCACTACAACACTTACACTCTGGAACAAATACAGGTTTACAAGAGTTATCGTGGTGTAAAGGACACCATTCAGGACCATCGGGGTCCCACCACAAGGCAACAAAGGAATCTACAATGACAAAACACAATAAACTACTACCGCGGTTACAAACACACACTTTGGATCCAGTTCAGTCTTCGCACACAAACAATACAATCCACACAGAAAATCGTCTCTCACACCTCTATGTAAGCTCTCTTCGTGCCGACATACAAAGGTGCTCACAGTGTCCACACTCTCATGGACATCTGCACACTCACAGTGGTCACACAATCATACAAGAAACTTCAGAAAGAGGAAAGTCCCCTTGCTTTCTAGCCCACCTCAGAAGAATCTGGGTGGCTAGGGGTGGCTGGACAGACCTCACGCCACACACACAGTCACAGCGTTGCTCAGATTCCCGGGACTCACTCACGCTCTCACAACACAGGTATTTACACTGTAGAAGGTCCTGCACACAACATAGAATTTTACCACGCAGCACAGAAGATCACACACACAAAAATCCCTCACACGAACACTGTGGTTCAACAAGTCCAAACCAGTAGCCAACGCCAAATGCCTTATTACGACAGCCAGAAATCAATACCGGCAAAACACAGACTCACTCGATCCACTCCCAAGATCGCTAGCGGCCGCTCTATCGGTCAGGGAGTCCCAATTGGCGCCCCAAACCAACCAAGCTGGGTACCCACCCAACGGGGACTATGCTGCACGCCAGACGTCTCTGCGCGATTTACCAGCTGCCCCAGCCACGCGTACGACTTACAGGCCCCTACCATTAAACATACCGTTTGGTCCGCGGCTTCAGGAGGTTGTTGTCTGCTCCCGCGGTGAGCGGCTGGCAGCGGAGGCTCCTCCGAGGAAAGTGCTCGGGGCGCGCCTAGGAGTGTCCGCTCCACAGCTGCTCCCGTAGCCAAGCAGAGATCCTCCTGGCTGGCTCGCCAAACTGACGTGTGGAAAACGGACTCCACAATCTGTGAGATTGTAAAGTAGGTATGTTTATTCAGCGCCGGGCAGCATGGGGGGTAGTCCCGCCAAAACCGTGCGCACCTGACGCGGCACCTCACTTTGAATTTATACATCCAGGTGTTACATACACATGAAGTTCTGTAATTCACCTGTACATATGCACGATCTATCCTCGCTTCATATTAAAATTAGTCCCAAGGGGCCATTTTCATAAACTCCCCCCACCTGTGCTTGCGCAGTGCCTCCTGGTGGTGGTCGTCGGGGGTCGTGGGGATGAAGATGAGCTGCTCCTCTTCGTCACCGCTAGTAACCCTTTGTTTTCGTGCAGACTCGGTTATGCTTTGGTTCTTGTCCAGCCCGCAGGGTCGGTTCTGGCTGGTTCACGCAGAAGGCCCCTCCGCTCTTATCAAGAACTGTCCTTGGGAGGGAGACAAGACTTCTCGCTTTAGATAGTCTGCACGATGGCTGGTTAGTAAAGCACAGAGCACCATCTGCCTTAGTGTGCACAGCTGCAATTGATTAATGCTATACCTACTTAGGAGTTTTCTTTTAACCCCTTCTCTCACAACCAGGCTTTCTCTAAAGACTGCACCGTTACACCCACCCATTACTAACCAAAACCGAGTGTGACTGGCAACCATCTGCTTTCATCCCCCAAAAAACAAAGCAACACACAAGTAGTAGGTAGACTTGCCATTTACTTTCAAAAAACACAACAGAAATGAGTTTTAAACGAGTTTTACAATTATTTATTGCAACACAACAACAACAGAACTATCAGATTTTTTTTTAAAGGAAAATTACAAATATTTGAGAACCAGACAAACACAAGTGAAAACAAACTAAGACTAACTAACACTCTGTGCAAACTGGTCTGGATCCCCCAGAGGATCTGCAAGAAGATGTGCTAGAACATGAAGATCTGCCCAAATATCTGGCACAAGATCTGCCAGAAGATGAAGATCTGGATATGGATCACCCTCTGCCAGAGGATCACTCGCTGCCAGAGGCTCTGGAGCAGCCTCTGCCAGAGGAACAGCCAGAGGAAGAGCCTCTGCCAGAGGCTCTGGAGCAGCCTCTGCCAGAGGCTCAGCCTTTGCTCCACAGGTCTTGTTCCCTCCACGGCTCCTGTGCCATCCACGCAGACTGGCAAGAAGTCTCCTCCACCACCTCCGCCTGAGGGGTGGCCGATCATCCTTGCCAGTCTGCCCATCTTCCTCCAAGACGCACAGGGCATCAGCCAACAGATCCCCTGGGGCTGACAGCTCCGCAGCAGCACCTTCTCTCCTCTCCACATCTTTAAGAAACAGATAAATGCAACAGGTAACACAACAACGACTGTGCATCAGGCACAAAAGGGTTTCCTCAATTCATAAATACAATGGACACAAACCACACAAATCCAAGTTAGTGGACTGGGGGCTCGGGTGCACCAGGGGGGCTGGCATCAGTCGAGCGGGGTTGCGCCGTCCACGCAGGCGAGCCGCAAGTCTCCTCCGCCAATTGCTGCTGACGGGTGGCTGGTCGGCCTCGTCAGTCTGCCCACGCTCTATCGAGACAGGCGGCCAATGGGTCTCAGCTGGGGCTGAGAGCTCGGTGGCAGCAGCCTGTCTCCTCTCCCACTCAGGCTCCTCCCGCCAGCTCGTGCTGGGGAGCAGGAACCGGACATGCTTGGGTGGGCTGTTCCTCCGCCCTTCCTTACACGGCATGGCTCCCAAGGCTCCTCAGAGATGCAGATGCCACATGGGCGATGCCACAGGACACAGGGAAGGCGTGAAGTGCTCCTACAGCTCCTGCGATGCAGGAACCGCAGAGCCACGTCTCTCGCCTCCTTCCAGCTCCACGCTCAATGCAGGAGTGCGGCCAACTGCCACGGAAGTCCCACAGACAACATCTGCCCACAGGCGCCACGGAAACAGAACCGGAACCAAGGAACTCTTCTGCCTCTGCTGCAGGGCAAGGATGAAGCTGGAACTCACCTTTACAAACCACAGAATCCCCCTGGGAAAACCAACACCAAGTACCCGCGAGACCAAGCTGCCCAAAAGCCAGTCGTTCGTCACCCGTCAAGAGACAAGGGAAGGACCTGATAGGTGCCATCCCTTCTCCTCTGTCTCACACACAAGCCATCCCTGCCTTGGCCTTGGTGCCACTGACCACAGGAGCCTAACACACCAGCACATCCAACGCCCCTGAGGAAAGAGCTGGGAAAGCAGCGTCACCTTCCCCTTCCAGAACGTGCATCACCGAGTTTTATTTCCCCGCGCACAAATTTCCCTGTGCTGCCTCCCTCCCTCAAATCCCTCACCCTGTTTGAGAGACCTTCCTGGCCCTTTTGGAAAAGCCCTTGCCAGCAGCTGGGGGACCACGACAACCAGCTTGGCTGCCCAAGCAGGACAAGGGACTCTTCTGCAGGCCCCGCAGGGGAACCACCAAGGCATTGCTCCCCGACAGCTCAACAACCACACGACCTGCTTCTCCCCACCCCCCTCCTCAAACCGCTACAGCCAAGGGGCCAGGAACACCCAGACCCTTAGCCCAGGCTGCCTTCCCACACTCAAGCATTACACCAGGCTTCTGTCTGTTCACAAGAAGCGTGCCTACAGAGCTGAAACACCAAAATCAAATCATTACAGACAAGGAGAGCCAGTACTCATCTAACGCATCCACATATTGCGCTTCCAATAAACAATTACCCTGCTTCTGCAATGTGTTGGGCTCCTTCTCTCTACCTCCTACTGGGCCACGGGCAAGCAGGAAGAGGCGGGCAGACACAATCCATGCCGAGAGGTCCCAGCACCATTCCACCGGGAAGCTGCTTTCATCTGACTCAGCACCACATTCACAGAAAGGACACCTTTAGCTTCTTGAGCTGGGAGTTATTTCAGATTTATTAGCAGTATCAGTAATGACCTACCAAATAACAGAGAAAGCACCGACCTCCTCCTCTTTGCAGATTTTTGCCAGAGAAGTACTTTGTGCAAAGAACAGGAAAAGTGCTGGTACATTTATTCCACCACTTTTGGCTGATTTTGTCCAAAAGGGCTTCAGCATAGTCCACACACCTCATTATACCCAGCTACTACTGGGTATAACAAGCATCCTGACTTCTAGAGGTTTTCTTGTTTCCGTTTTCAGAGCCTGTCGTAATTACTCCGTTTCAACGTTTGCCACCACAACAGTAATTCCTACGTTCTTCTCTAACATCAGCTGCTGTCTGTTGAGTTCCTTTGCCTTTTGTGTTTAAACAGCGTTTTTCCTGAAGTTACACAAGTCGGTCTTGCATTCCTACAACCATCTCTAACACCTACAATCGGTTTACCTGTCTTTTCCTGTAGCTGCTACTCTTTCAACCTCTTCTTCTCCTCCTCCGCCTCCTCACAGGAGCTGCTCCCCTCCTCTGCATCTAGACAGACACGATACCAGACCACAGTTTCTGGATTCGTTAACACCATGCACTCCTTCTGGATCCTGTACGCTAACACTGTGTGTAGGAACACAGTGGCAGCACTTACTCTGTACATAAAATGCTTTCATTTGAGGAAGTCAAGCAGGGCTGCTGAGTGACTCTAGTCCATCTATCCGGATGAGGCAGTATTTTCATCCTCACACATCAACAGGTCAGTTCGGAAAAAAACAAACAAACAAGCAAAAAAACCCACAAACAAACAAACAAACAAACAAAAAGAACTCCTCCAAATAGTCCATGTGCCATTAAAGACAAAACGAATTCTTTGCCAAAAATGCTCTTGGTTTTGTAGATCATCACTCCAAAGTAGCATAAGCATAGATGAGCCCAGGAGGATCAGGGGAAACACAGGAAAGATACCAAAGATCTATCCAGACGGTTAGCAACAGAATTGGCATCAGCAGTCCAGAACTACCACTTCCTGTTGTAGGAGAAGACACCACAAAACCGCAGTCTCACCTCTTCCTAAACCAGATCCACGCCAGTCCCTTGATCTGCCTCGGTTAATTAAGCAGTGGCACACAAGAGCTGATTTTCCTTCTCTCTCATGAGCTGCTCAGTTTTCACAGCGTGGTATTACTCAGTGGCACAATTTCTTACATTGAGTTTTGTGATCAAAGTTATCTCTCCAGGAGCTCTACAAAGTTCCTTCAAGAACAGCACAGAAACAGGACAAAGAAGCTAAATTCCGATAGCCGAGACCTGTACAACACTAGAGAAGAAATAGTTTGAAATTATTTCTGTCACTCTGCCCCGGTTTGGGCCTGCCCTGAGGCAATGCTGGCTCTGATTGGCTGCCTGGGATTTCCCCCTTGCTCCTCCCATCTAATGACGGGTCAGACAGCTTATCAATCATCACGTGCTGCTCTCCCACACGGCGTGATTGGTGGAGCCAGCCTGCCCCGCCCCTGCAGGGTGCCCAGCTTTTTCCACTCTTGCCGCCTTTCCTGCAGGCCAAAAGTGAGAGTGCAGACTCTCTCGGTGCATCTTTGGACCTATAAAAAGTGGGCTTTGCCCTAAAAATGAGAGTTTAGACGCTTAAAATGAAGCTCTAGGCCTGAATAATGTTGTGATTCCTAAAATGAAGGCTTTGAGCTGTAGAAGTGGGGTTAGGGCCCTGTGAAAGAGAATTTGGACTCCAGAAATGAAGCTTGGAGCCCTGTAACGGATGGTTTGGAAACGGAAATGAGGCTTTGGACACTGCAATGAGCTTCAGTGTCTTAAAGCAATGTTTGGGCTCTAAAAAGGAGACTTTGCCCTGGAGGCTTTGACCCTGAAAATTAGGTGTCAGGCCACATTTTAGACATTGGACCTAAAGTGAAGGTTTGGACCATAAAAATGAGGCTTTGAAATCTGTAGGAGAGAGTTCAGGCCCTCAAAATTGAGGTCTGGAAAATAAAAATGAGGCTTTGGACCTTAAAAATGAGACTTTGGCCATGAGAAGTCGATGCCCGAAGCCTGCCAGTGTTTAAGAGGCACTTGGGCAGTGTCGGTATTAACGAGCTTTAACGTGGTCAGGCCTGAACTGGTCAGGCAGTTTGACCAGATGATCGTTGTCGGTCTCTTCCAACTTAAATACTCTACTCTACTGTATTCTAAAAAAAAAAAAAATAAGAAGAGGCTTTATGCCCTAAAAATTACAGACTGGATCCTACAAATTAGGCTTCAAGTTTGAACTTTAAAAACATATCACTGCACCTTAAAAAATGAGCCTTTGGACCCTGAAAATGATGATTTAGTCTCTAAATTGAGGATTTGGGACCCTTTAAATAGGATTTTGTGGCTTCAAGATGCAGCTTTGGACTAAGAAATGAGGCTTTGTGCCCTAAACATGAAGGCTGGCAATGAAAAATGATGATTCGGGACTTCAAAAGGAGGACTTTTTAACCCAAAGCGTGGACAGATCTCATAGCCAGAGGGGCAAGACTGTGGTGGTGTTCATACCTCAGCTGGGCATGTCCTTGGTCAGCCTGATGGGAGCTGCTCTGAGCTTGGAGTTGGGCTGGAAACCTCTCAGTGTCCCCGCCAAGCAGAATTACTCCATGGGTTTATGATTTCCCTCAGGAGAAAGACCCGATTTGCGAAGCTCGGCTGGACAGGGTGACACTCCAGACTCCCCAGCGAGACGCAGCTCATCCCAGCACCGAGCTCCCAAATCTGCGTAGATCTCTCCACTTTGGCACCTCACCAGGATGTTCAAATTCCCAGCCTGGCCCCTGGGGATCTCTTGCAAAGCGGTGCAGAAAGGTGCGCCCCTGCAAAGTGCCCTCCAGCTTTGCAGACGCTCCTCACTCACTGGCGCTGTTCTCCTCAGGAGCAACCTTTGCTGAAGGTCAGGGCTTGAATCTTTAGGGTGACGTCAGGGTGGGCCCTTCCCCCGCATGCTGAGGGGAGCCTAAGCAGAAGCTTCCCCTAAGGACACTTTGGTTCCCGAGTCGAACAGGATGGATTTGGGCAAGGAGGAAAATGCCAGGTCACGGGAGGCCGCACGAGCGCCATAGTGCTGGGACTGGAGACGGAGCTCCTGTGGCTGCGGGTGGCCCACGGGATGGCCAAACGGCAGAGCTACTTGGAGGATTTCCTAAGCAGAGGTGTAAATGGGACATAAATTGGATACTCTGGGAGGGAAATAGGGTAGTAGAGAGCCCTGGCTCTACCCCAGGAGGAAGGAGAAAGTCCAGCGCAGCGGAGCTGGGCTCAGCCTTGCGCTCTTTCCTTCCCCGCTCCCTGACGGCCCTGGGTGAAAGCTCAGGTGGCCTCCACTGCCCCTGCACGGAGCTGCCCTCCGTGCCTCCCCAGCCGCACTTGCATCCTCTCCTGTCCACTGCGGGGACATCCAGTTCTTCACAACATTGCTCCAGGTGCCCACTTGCCCTCTTGTCGTGGTTTTGTTAGTGAGGGGGGCCTAAGGTGGTAGCTTCTGTAGGAAACTGCTAGAAGTCGCTGCCCTTTGTTCAGGGGACTTGGCAAGGCCTAGGGCGGACCTGCTGCTGGCCAAGGCCGAGCCGATTGGTAGCAGAATGTTCCATGATAACGCCTCTGCAATAACGTATTTAAGAAGGGGAAAACAGAAAAAAAAAAAAAAGAGAAGAGACGATGTGAAGAAGCTGAGCGGGGACAGAGGCGCAGAGGGGGAGGCACAGGCCTCATGGGCCTTGCAGGCCTCACCCTCTGGCCTCTCGCCAGGCAGCCGACTGGGCCCGACTCGGTCCAGCCCGGCTGCAAGAAGTGGAGAGGAGAGGAGAAATGAATAAGATGTAAAAAAAGATCCTGAGAGACATCTACCAGCCTGTTGTGAGGAACGGCTGCAGGTGCCAAGGTCAGTTCAGAAGGAGGGGGAGGAGTAATGCAGCTCCTGGCCAAGATTCCCCTGCAGCCTGTGGTGACGACCATGGTGGAGCAGGTTGTCCCCCTGCAGCCCATGGAGGCCCACGGAGGAGCAGAGATCCACTTGGAGCCCGTGAAGGACCCCGTACCGGGGGAGGTGGATGCCTGAAGGCAGCTGTGGCCCGTGGAGGGCCCGCTGGGACAGCTGTTCTAGAGGGACTGCACCCGTGGAAGAGATGACCCACGCCGGAGCAGTTCCACGAAGGACTGTGGCCCGTGGGAGGGACCCCACGATGGAGCAGGGGAGGAATGCGAGGAGTTCTTCCCCCAACCATGAAGCAGCGGCGTGAAACAACATGTGATGAACTGACCGCAACCCCCATTCCCTCTTCCCCCCTGTGCCGCTTGGGAGGGGAAGGTAGTAGAGATAACATGTTAAGCCCGGGAAGAGGGAGGGGTGGAGGGAGGTTATCTTGTTCTCTGTCTCATTCTCCTGCTGTTTGTAGTAATAAATGAATAGTTTTCCCCAAGTCGAGTCTGTTTTGCCCGTGACGGTAACTTTAAGGATTTCTCCCTGTCCTTATCTCAAACCTCGAGCCGTTTTTCCTTATATTTTCTCTCCCCGTTCTCTCGGAGGGTGGGGGGAGTGAGAGAGAGACTGCGTAGTCTGGTCCTGATCGGGGCTGAACTACGACACCTCTCTTGCCCCAGAACGCAGGTTCCTTTCCGTAGCACCCACGCAAAAGGTCCTGAGGGAAGGGCCCTCCGATGGCCCCGCTTGCAGGACCCTGCTGGGCTGATCCTAGAGCCATGGCCAGCTGCAAACCCTCCTGCCCCGTTCTGGTGAAGGACCATTCCGAACAGCTGGAGTCAGAACACTTCTGCAACTTCTCTTCCGTGGTTTTATTCCTCTCTTTCCCGAGCTCCTTGTGTCCCGAAGACAGAGGACTTGCTGCAAAAGCAGAGAGACTTCTAAAACAATGCTGCCGGTTTGGGGAGCTCTTTGCGCGCACGCGGGCCCTCTGGATGGGTTCAGGTCAGGACGCTGATGGGAGGGCAGCCGTTTCTCTCCCTCTGTTTACCCCTTCTCTGCAGCCTCTCCAGCAGCAGCCCTTTGCTCCCAGCTGTGCCAGCCCCACCCCAAAAGCCTTTCTCCTCCTTAGCACCCAGGAATGACACCGGTGCCAATCACGTACCTGGTTTGCCACCCCAGGGGGGGCTCCCTCTGCTCCGGGCACCCCAAGCCCTCGTCACTCCAGCCAGGGCCGTGGCATCCTGGACCTGGTCTTCAGTGGGGGGCACTGTGTAGACCTGGACCCCTCGTACACTGGTGGCATGAAAATTGGGGGCTCAAATCTGTATCCCGCTAATATGGTCTTCTGCGGCTCTTTCAGCACGGACCAGAACCTCTCAGGCCTTGATATTGGTAATTGTGCGGTCTCAGGTCTTGGTGGCTGTGCAGTGAAGAACTTGTAGGTGGGCTGCTCAGGCACCCTGGCCTCAGAGCTCGCTGACAGTAATTTGCTTCCAACAGGAACTTTCTTTTCGCCTTCTCCTCCTCCTCTGCACTTCCGAGGTTTCGCTGTCTGTGCTTGGCTCAGCTTTGATGCTTGGCCTTTGGGCACGGGTTTGCCCTTGGGTTGGCCGGTCATGGGCTGTTCTTTTCCAGAGGAGGCCCCTGAGATCGCTGGTAGGCGCCTGAAAGGACACAGTGGGAGGGGTCTGTGTGAGGACGCGGTGTGTTTGGGGCCGCATCGTTCCCTCATGAGCCAGGTGCCTGATGGCGCAGCACCAGCAGCTCAGTCGATGGCTGTGCTCAGCTCCAGCGAGGAAAGCCCCTGAGACGGGACCCTCGACTGGCACACGGCTGCCCCCATGCGCAGCTCAGGAGGCCACGCTGGGGCTCTCCCGAAGGGAAGGAGGGGAACCAGCCCTGTGAAAGGGAGGGCTCCCGGCAGCCCCATCCCGCCCCTCTGGACTCTGTAGGGCAGCGATGAGTGGCGAGTGTTCGGGGCTGGGGAGTGGGCTCTTGCTGGGTCAGGAAACGACTCCATGGAGACGTCAGCCCTGAACCTCCAGACTCACCTGACCCGAGGGTTCTTCCTCCCCCCCACCGCCTCCTCGTCCCTGAGCTGCTTGCGTTCATTACCAGTCGAGCTGGCAGGGGCAGGCAAGGGCAGTTCAGGAAATCCCACTGGAACCAGGAAGGAGAGACCTCGTCAGGAGAGCATGGCTGTGACGCTGCTGACCCCTGTGACACACAGGGGTGCTCAGGCCTCTTCCCAAAACCTCCGAGAGGGCTGATCTGCCCCCTCGCAGCCACCACCTCCCAAAACCTGGCACCTTCCCCAACAGCGGTGCTTGTCGGGCTCTTCTGCAGACGCATTAACGGTGCCAGATGTGGCAGGAGGAGTTGAATAATGCCAGGGAGGTGACAGAGTCTCCTTTGGAGATGTAATTCCCCGAGTGAGGAAAGGTCCTTGGATGCCCACCCTCCTGCTGTACTCGGGGCTGGGCGTCCTGGGCACATCCCACCCCAGGGCTGGGTTCTTGTGAAGCCAGCAAGTCTTTAGGAGAAAAGACTGCGCCGAGCTCTGCATGAAGCTTTGACGCAAGTCACATTTTGTGACGGTCATTGCCTGCGAGTTTTCCCATCAGATGGCAGAAGAAGGTTGCCCAAGCTAGGGAAAGGACTCGGGAGCGGCTTTACCTTCTTTGCCCCGTGTGACAGGTCGCAAACCCTTTTCCTCCTTGCACTTGTCCTCACTAGGAGCATTTTTCAAGGCCTTCAGGGAATCCCTGGGCGGTGATTTGGCCACCACCTCCAGTTCAAACCTGGAGACAAAAGACGACACCAGCATGGCCACGGCACCACTGGCCCTTGCCACTTGCCATGGTCTCCTGCTCACAGGCAGAGCCTGGCACTGTTGTACAGACCGTTGTTTTCCTAAGTCAGCCACGCCCCATCCCCTGCCCTGTCCTGTTCGTGCGTGCCAGAGGCCAAAGCTGCCGATGGACTCACTCGGGAAGGACGATGACGCGACCAGTGAAGGTCAGGGAAGCAATGGGTACCATGGGCGACACCACCACATCCAGCAGCTGGGGAACCTGCAGTGCGGGAACATGGAGATGGCAGGACATCCTCAACGTGGGCAAGGTACTCAGTCGTGGAGGAGTTGAGGGCAGCAAGAGCTGCTGGAACCGTGCTCTCTCCTGGCCTGAGCATGGGCCGTGTCCTTTCAGGCCGCACGCAAGCAGTGCTGGGGAACCGCTGTGGGTCTCCCAAAGCGGTGGTGGAAGCCAAAGGCTCACCTTGAATGTAGCCTCTTCCTGGATCCTCTTCCCAGATAGCCTCTCCAGGAAGTCATAGTAGAATCTCATTTGCACCCTCTTGCCTTCAATGAGGAGCACCCCCACATCCCTGAGGACAAGGGCGATGTTCTCCCCCTTCCCCAGGCAGAGAGACAAGAGGGAGGTGGTGCCTAGGATGCAATCCATCACTTTTTGTCGGGACACAGAGGCATCCTTGGTCACCTTGGCATATTTCAGAGGCTCCAGCTCCTTCTTGCCTGGAAAATCACACGAGAGGGACAGAGATGATCACCTCGTGGCCCTTCCACATGCCTTTCTCAAGGGCTGCTTTTTGCAGTCGTGGCCCAGAAAGGCGCCGTTACTGGGCCTGCTCCACAGAGGGGCAGTTTGCTCTTAGAAGGGGATGTGTTCCCCCCCTTCACCCCAACAGCGCAGTGCGCCAGTGTTTAATCCATTGTCTTACCAGGCACGTCGTCTTTATTGTCCATGAGATTGTGGACTTCACCAAGGCACCTGGCGAGGCGAAACACAGGCCTCCACAGAATCCCAATTCCATTCCCAACCTGGGTCTGTGTTGGGACCACATCGAAGGAGCCAAGGGTTGGAATTCGGACCCCCTGTGAGTGGAAGAGAAGGGAAGGGCCCAAGGGTGAGGACTTGCTGAAGGGAAGAGTTGGGGGTGACCCTGACCAGAGATGGGGCTTTGGACCCGCCCCTGACCACTCCTGCTGTTCAGAGGCGTAAGCCAGGGCAGTGGGGAGAGCTTTAAGGAGGAGATGCCAAGTCCTCTCCCTCAGCCTTTCTCTTTACAAGAGCAGTGCTGGAGTCAGGGCAGAGGCAGCCCGAGAGCATCCAGGGCTCTCCCTGCGGTACAATCCCACCTGCCACAGCCATGGCGCATCGCACAAGCCCTGTGTGTCGGTTGATGGGGATTGTTGGGGTGGGTTTCCTGCTCTCTGAGGAGGGGACGAGTAACCGCAGGCCATGCCCCATGGCCATGGGGACTCCCGACTTCTCTGGCTGGACTAGGAGGATGCAGGTGTCACCTCACCTTGTGCAGCAGAAGCTGATTCTGGACATAGCCAGCCACCGCGTCCCAGACGGCTGTTAGCTCTGGAAAGCAAAGGAAAACCAGGTCACGCTCTGTATCTGCTGGCTCTCAGCCCTTCAGCATCCTCTGATCTGTGTGCATTGGCAGATGTAAAGTGTCACTGCTGTCCCCAGCCCCAGATGGAGACGCCCTGGAGATGGCTGTGGTGTGGTCTGGCTCGCTCAGCGCTGCCGCTGTTGGTCACGGCAACCCTCCTGTGGTGGCTGTGGATGCCTGTACCTTTGTCGGTGATGCTGGGCATCTGGAAGCTGTGCTCCATCCCATCCCAGAAGTCTGTCCTGATCCGCCTTACGCTGGCGAGTTGCTCCTTAGTGGCAACAGCCATGTGGGAGCTCAACCCTGCGTTCATCATCCAGACGCTCCTCCAGGATGCAGGACCCACCGCCCCGTGTCCGCTCTCGTACCCCGGCACGGCCGTCTCACAGACCCACTGTGACACTACAGTGACGTGGCCACTGCTGACTCTGCTGCCCACTGTGACACAGCAGTGACCTGCTGCCCACTGTGACATGGCCACAAGTGACCTGCTGCCTGCTCTGACACCCGTCCCCTTCTGCCTGCCATGACGTTGCCACCACTGTAACTGTTCCCTCAGCTCCTGCTCAGGGTTTGGCTGGACACGCAGCTTCTGCTGAGGCCTGGCGTGTGCTGGGAGCCTGGCCGCCAGGTCAAAGCGTGGCTAAGACATTCGCAGAGCACGATGGACAGGACAGGATGACGGCCGTTCTGCAGCCCTTACAACCTGCAGCTCGCTGTCTCCTGCAGCCCTCCTCTCCTGTGTTTGTGCACAGGAACCGTCCGGCAGTTTCTTCAATGCGCACTGCCTTACGGAAATGGTACAGACCAAACTTCCGAGCTGGGTGTCACACTCCGATTTCGGATGAGAGGAAGGCCCTCTTGCGTTCTAGCTGACCTCAGGGGCGGCTGGACCAATTTCTCACTGCAGATTTACACACCGGAGTGAGGTTTTGCTCGTTTTCTTGGGAACAGAATTAAGGCTCAAAAGGGAGTCAATTGCCAGGCAACTTTATTTGCCCGACAGCAAGTTCGCAAATGCCAAAGAAAGAGAGAAAGAAAGGGAAAAAAGAGGGGAAAAACCCCGTTAGGTTGCAATAGCTGCCACCACGGAGCTGCGGTGTCCCAACAGTCCAGTTCACTTGGCGGGGGAACATTGCATCCAATGTTGGTTGTTTCAGTTTCTTTATTGGGTCGTCTCATTGCACATCCATTGTCCTTCCGAGAATCACGCTGCATATTCCGAGAGCCGGTTTGCTTGACTGCGTCCCTCGCTCGGCGGTGGTGTGCGTGCCCAATACCGACTCTGGGCCCCTCGGTTGTTTCTGGCCTTGGGTCTGGGCGCATGCGTGTGGGAGGGTAAGGCTAAAGTTCTCGGAATCGGCTCTGTCATACTCAGGCTCGCAAGAGAACAGGAAGCCTCCAGTCCTGTGGTTTGACTGCTGCTCTGCTGTTGTGACGGGGATGGCAGGTGTGGTTTGATGTTCCGACAGCGGTGAGACAAACATCCCACGCAGTCTCTTACACCACCCCGGGGCTCAACATTGTTGCCTCAGGGACGGGGTTCCGTGGTGGCGTGAATGACAGAGGAAAGGCGAGAAAGAAAGGAAGAGCAAAAAGAGAAAAAAAAACATATCACAATAGTTCCTTGCTTTTCTTACCACAGTTCTAACCATTATTGTTTGTCAGGCAGGGTACAAAATCATCCAATTGTAATTACCAAACTACAATATCAAAATGTGATAACATCAAACGATATCCATAACGCGACGAAGAAGACCAAAGCGAGATAAAATGCGGCAGAAAGGGAGAGAGTGAGATAAGGTGCTGGCTGCAAAGAGAAGAAGAAAGAAAGGAAAGGACAGAGGTAGAGGCCGCATGGGGTGGATGTATATGGTGCAAGCAGCCTGCTCTGAAACTTTGTGTGAGTGTGCAAGAGATAGAAATGCTCAATGAAAACAAACAAAAATATTTCTCTAACCTATACCATTCTTAATAAATAACAACTTTAAACTAATAAACAATATTTTTCTTAACAATAACACCGTGGAGCTAATTAACAACGCCTTAACTAAGTGAATTATGTTAACATATCTAAATCTAATAAAGAATGTTAAAGAGACCTTTCCTGCAGGCCAAAACTGATAATGCAGACTCTCTCGGTGCATCTTTGGACCTATAAAAAGTGGGGTTTGCCCTAAAAATGAGAGTTTAGACGCTTAAAATGAAGCTCTAGGCCTGAATAATGTTGTGATTCCTAAAATGAAGGCTTTGAGCTGTAAAAGTGGGGTTAGGGCCCTGTGAAAGAGAATTTGGACTCCAGAAATGAAGCTTGGAGCCCTGTAACGGATGGTTTGGAAACGGAAATGAGGCTTTGGACACTGCAATGAGCTTCAGTGTCTTAAAGCAATGTTTGGGCTCTAAAAAGGAGACTTTGCAAACTAAACCTGAGGCTTTGACCCTGAAAATCAGGAGTCAGGCCACATTTTAGACATTGGACCTAAAGTGAAGGTTTGGACCATAAAAATGAGGCTTTGAAATCTGTAAGAGAGAATTCAGGCCCTCAAAATTGAGGTCTGGAAAATAAAAATGAGGCTTTGGACCTTAAAAATGAGACTTTGGCCATGAGAAGTCGATGCCCCAAACCTGTCAGTGTTTAAGAGGCACTTGGGCAGTGTCGGTATTAACGAGCTTTAACGTGGTCAGGCCTGAACTGGTCAGGCAGTTTGACCAGATGATCGTTGTAGGTCCCTTCCAACTTAAATACTCTATTCTATTGTACTGTAAAAAAAAAAAAAAAAAAAAAAAAAGAGGCTTTAAGCCCTAAAAATTCCAGAATGGATCCTACAAATTAGTCTATGGGAGCTTTGGGAGCTAAAGAGAGTGTTTGGACCTGTAAAGGAGGCCTTGGACCCTAACAGTGAGCCTTTCAACCCTCAAAATCAGAGTTGAGGCATTAAAAATGATACTTTGGGCCCTTAAAATGAGTCTTTGAACCTTTGGAGTAGGGCTTGAACTTCTAAATGAGGGTTTGTATCCTAAAAATGAGAATTTAGATCTTGAAAATGACTATTTGGACAACCAAAATGAGAGTTTGGGCCCTAAAAATGAGACTTGAAGTTTGAACTTTAAAAACATGTGACCAGATGTTAAAACTGGGCCTTTGGACACTGAAATGAGCCCTTGGACCCGGAAAATGATTGTCGTAGTTCAGCCCTGATCGGGACCAAACTATGCAGTCTCCGTTCCTCTCACAAGGAAAATTCTTCACAACAGGCTGGCAGACGCCTCTCAGGACATTTTTACATCTCATTCACATCTCCTCTCCTCTCCACTTCTCTCAGCCGGGCCGGGCCCAGTCGGGCCCAGTCACCGCCCGGCGGGAGGCCAGAGGCTCACGCCTCCCCCTCTCTGTCCCCGCTCAGCTCCTTCACATCTTCTCTACTTCCTTTTTTTCTGTTTTCCCCTTCTTAAATGTGTTACCGCAGAGGCATTATCATGGAACGTGCTGACACCAATTGGCTCGGCCTTGGCCAGCAGCGGGTCCGCCCTAGGCCCGGCCGAGTCCACTGAACAAAGAGGAGCAACTTCTAGCAGTTTCTGACAGAAGCTGCCACCTTAGGCCCCCCTCGCTAAACAAAACCAGAACAGTGATGATTTAGTCTCTAAACTGAGGATTTGGGGCCCTTTAAATAGGATTGTGTGGCTTGAAGATGCAGCTTTGGACTAAGAAATGAGGCTTTGTGCCCTAAACATGAAGGCTGGCAATGAAAAATGATGATTCGGGCCTTCAAAAGGAGGACATATCTAAATCTAATTAACATTTTCTCTTATCTTATATCTACTTAACAACATCTTATCTGAGTAAATTATGTTAACATCTCTAAATCTAATTAACAACGTTTTATCTTACCAAACTAAAAATGTGTCCCAGGCCAAGTTTGAGGCCTGTGGCTCTGGGGGATCAGAAGAGGAGGGTGATTGTTCACGAGGACAATCACAAGGAGAACACACGTAAACCAACACAAGCATAGCAGTGCCCAACATCAAAAGTGCCCCAAAATAAAGCGCCATCAAAGCGTTAATCATTTTGCTCATTTTTGCAACCTTTTTTTTCCTTTGTGATGGTTTAGCCCGAATTACCACACAGTTTCTCGCTCACACTCCCCCTCCCCAGTGGGGAAGGAAGGAGAACCCATGGGTTGAGATGAAGACAATTTACTAAAATAACAAGGGAAAACTACAATAATAACAGAATATACGGATATTAAAATATACAAAGTGAACAATATGTGTTTTCTCACCACCCGATGTCCCAATGACCGACACAGCCCGTCCCGAGCAGCGATCATGGAAACAAAACCGAGCAGCAAGCAAAGGAGCAAAAGGGAGCCAGCAAGGGAGAGGGAACGATGCCAGCAAACGGGGGAGGAAGATGGATGCCAGGAAGGCAGATACCCGCCCTGGCCAGCCCCCACTTCTCTACTGAGCATGGTGTTCAGGCATGGAACACTCTCTTTGGCCAGTTTGGGTCAGTTATTCTGTCTGTCTTTCTCCCAGCTTCCCGCATCTGCAAATTAGCGAGACTTGGAAAGCAGGACGGTGTCCTTGGTCTCATTCACAACAACTCATATCATCAGGGTGTTTATCAACATTCTTCACACAGGGCATCCAAAACACACCGGCTACTGAGAGGAAAAATTAACTCCATCCCTGCCAAAACCCGGACAGTGTCCACCCCTTATTCCATACAATCTACGTCATGCATATACATATATACGTGTGTGTGTATATACACAGAGATGTAACTCCTTCAGTCTGTTGAGCTCATTTAGTCCATGACTTTGGGCTCCATCTGTCCTGACAGTCTTTCAGGACAAGAGAGATGGTATGTAGTGTGGGGTTGTTGCCTGCTGCAGCTGGAACTCGCAGTTGGTACATCTGGCGTGGCTGGTGTATCATGCCCATGGTCTGCGAGTGGAAGATGTTGATCTTGAGGAAGTTGTTGGGGGCCAGTTCCTGTTCCATCACCGTTGCATCTCTCTCGGTTTTATTGAAGCTCATTCTTCACTGATCAGGGTGTTCCTTGCTGCAATACCTTTGACGTGACATGTAAGGACTATAGAAATGATTATATACAGGTCAAATTATTGGCTGTTCTCACCTAACATCAGATCTCCTTCAGCTACACGTGGGACTTCCCCATCCTCCCGCATTACCCACCAAGTACATCCAGGCCCTTCAGCAAAAGCAATCCCACGGGTGGGTTTGCCTTTGCCCAGGGGAGGAATAACCCAGACCGTCTTTCCTAACATACTCCTTAGATGCACCACAGGGACTTTATCACCCTCTGCAATATGTAACAGTTCTGGCTGGGCAGGGCCAGCTCGATTGGTGGATCCCCGAGTGTTGACTAACCAGGTGGCTTTTGCTAAATGTTTATCCCAATTTTTGAAGGTCCCACCACCCATTGCTTTCAGTGTAGCTTTCAGCAGTCCATTGTGCCGTTCAATCTTTCCAGAGGCTGGTGCGTGATGGGGGATGTGGTATACCCACCCGATGCCGTGCTCTTTGGCCCAGGGGTCTATGAGGTTGTTTCGGAAATGAGACCCGTTGTCTGGCTCAATTCTTTCTGAGTGCCATGTCGCCAGAGAACTTGCTTCTCAAGGCCCAAGATGGTGTTTTGGGCAGTGGCGTGGGGTACGGGATAGGTCTCTAGCCACCCAGTGCTGGCTTCCACCATTGTAAGGACGTGGCGCTCACCTTGACGAGTTTGTGGGAGTGTGATGTAATCAATCTGCCAGGCCTCTCCATATTTATACTTCAGCCATCATCCTCCCTACCAAAGAGGCTTTAACCGCTTGGCCTGCTTAATTGCAGCGCATGTTTCACATTCATGGATAACCTGTGCAATAGTGTCCACGGTCAAGTCCACCCCTCGATCACGAGCCCATTTGTATGTTGCGTCTCTTCCTTGATGGCCCGAGGTATCATGGGCCCACCGAGCTAAAAATAGCTCACCCCTGTGTTGCCAGTCTAGGCCCACTTGGGAAACTTTAATCGTAGCAGCCTGATCCACCCTTTGGTCATTTTGGTGTTCTGCCGTGGCTCGACTCTTGGGTACGTGAGCATCTACGTGACGGACTTTTACAACCAGATTCTCCAGCTGGGCAGCAATCTCCTGCCACAGTGCGGCAGCCGAGATGGGTTTGCCTCTGTGCTGCCAGTTGCTCTGCTTCCATTGCTTTAACCACCCCCACAGAGCATTTGCCACCATCCATGAGTCAGTGTAGAGATAGAGCTTTGGCCATTTTTCCCGTTCAGCGATGTCCAAAGCCAACTGGATGGCTTTCACCTCTGCAAACTGACTAGATTCACCTTGGCCTTCAGTGGCTTCTGCAACTCGTTGTGTAGGACTCCACACAGCAGCTTTCCACTTCCAATGTTTTCCTACAATGCGACAGGACCCATCAGTGAACAGGGCATACCTCTTCTCATCTTCTGGTAAATTATTATATGGTGGGGCTTCTTCAGCACGTGTCACCTCTTCCTCTGGTGGCATTCCAAAATCTTTGCCTTCTGGCCAATCTGTGATTACTTCTAAGATTCCTGGGCGATTGGGGTTTCCTATCCGGGCTAGCTGTGTGATCAGTGCGACCCATTTACTCCACGTGGCATCAGTTGCATGATGTGCAGAGGGGACCTTCCCTTTGAACATCCAGCCCAGCACTGGCAGTCGGGGTGCCAGGAGGAGCTGCGCTTCAGTACCAATCACTTCTGAAGCAGCTCGAACTCCTTCGTACGCTGCCAGTATCTCTTTTTCAGCTGGAGTATAGCGGGCCTCAGATCCTCTATATCCCCGGCTCCAGAAGCCTAGGGGTCGACCTCGAGTCTCTCCTGATGTTCTCTGCCAGAGACTCTACACCCCGGCTGCGGTGTAGAGGATGTTTTTCACATCTTGTCCTGTCCGGACTGGCCCAAGGGCTACTGCATGAACAATCTCCTGTTTAATTTGTTCAAAGGCTTGTCGTTGTTCAGGGCCCCATTTAAAACCGCTCCTCTTTCCAGTCACTTCCTAGAGAGAAGCATGGCCAGCAGGTCGAGGGAGGTGATTCTCCCCCTCTACTCTGCCCTGGTGAGACCCCACCTGGAGTACGTGTCCAGTTCTGGAGCCCCCAGCACAAGAAGGACATGGACCAGTTGGAGAAGGTCCGGAGGAGGGCCACGAAGATGATCAAAGGGCTGGAGCACCTCTCTTATGAGGACAGGCTGAGAGAGTTGGGGCTGTTCAGCCTGGAGAAGAGGAGGCTCCAGGGAGACCTGATAGCGGTCTTCCAGTACCTCAAGGGGGCCTACAAGAAAGATGGGGATAGGCTGTTTAGTAGGGCCTGTTGCAATAGGACGAGAGGTAATGGTTTTAAAATAGAGGGGGGTAGATTTAGATTAGAAATTAGGAAAAAATTTTTTGCGATGCGGGTTATAGAACAGTGGAACAGGTTGCCCAGAAAGGTGGTGGAGGCCCCATCTCTGGAAACGTTCAAGGCCAGGTTGGATGAGGCTCTGAGCAACCTGCTCTGGTTGGGGATGTCCCTGCTCCTTGCAGGGGGGTTGGACTAGATGACCTTTGAAGGTCCCTTCCAACCCTAACCATTCTATGATTCTATGATTCTATGATTCTAGAGAGGGCTTACAATCATACTGTAATTTGGAATATGCATTCTCCAGAAACCCACAACGCCCAAGAAAGCCTGTGTTTCCTTTTTGTCAGTCGGCGCAGCCATAGCAGTTATTTTGTTGACCACATCCATTGGAATGTGACGACGTCCATCTTGCCATTTTACTCCTAAAAACTGGATCTCTTCTGCAGGCCCCTTGACTTTGCTTTGTTTTATGGCAAAACCGGCTTTCAGAAGGATTTGGATTATTTTCTCCTCTTTTTCAAAAACTTCTGCTGCTGTGTTGCCCCATACGATGATGTCATCAATGTACTGCAGGTGTTCTGGAGCTCCACCCTTTTCCAGTGCAGCCTGGATCAGTCCATGGCAAATGGCGGGGCTGTGTTTCCACCCCTGGGGCAGTCGATTCCAGGTGGACTGGACCCCCCTCCAAGTGAAAGCAAACTGTGGCCTGTGTTCTGGTACCAAAGGGATGGAGAAGAACGCACTGGTGATGCCAATGGTGGCGTACCACTTGGCTGCTTTTGACTCCAGTTCATACTGAAGCTCTAACATGTCCGGCACGGCAGCACTCAGCGGTGGTGTAACTTCATTTAGGCCACGACAGTCCACTGTTAACCTCCACTCTCCACTTGATTTTCACACTGGCCATACTGGACTGTTAAAGGGTGAGCGGGACTTACTGATCACTCCCTGGCTCTCCAGTCGACGAATCAGCTTGAGGGATTATGGAGCCTCGGTTGGTGCGATATTGCCGCCAGTGCACTGTGGTGGTAGCAATTGCTACCTGTTGTTCCTCAACCTTCAGTAATCCCACAACAGAAGGGTCCTTTGAAAGTCTGGGCAAGATGGACAGCTGTTTATTCTCCTCCGTCTCCACGGTGGCTACACCAAAAGCCCACTGGTGCCCTTTTGGGTCTTTGAAATACCCACTCCTGAGGCAATCTATACCAAGAATGCACGGAGCATCTGGGCCAGTCACTTTGCCACTCCTTCCCCATCAGACTCACTTCAGCCTCCAATGCAGTCGGCTCTTGGGATCCTCCTGTCGCTCCAGAAATACAAACAGGTTCTGCGCCGTTACAGCTCGCTGGCATTAGGGTACGCTGTGCACCGGTGTCTGCTAGAGCCTTATACTCCCGTGGGTCTGATGTGCCAGGCCATTGAATCCATACAGTCCAATAAACTCTGTTGTCCCTCTCCTCCGCCTGGCTGGAGGCAGGGCCCCTCTAGTCCTGTTTGTAATATTCTCTATTCACTTTCTGTGAATATGAATCAGAAGTCCCTTCCATCGGATCAGAGGTGAGATCAGCCCTTCTGCGCTGTCTGGGGAACTGCCCACCAGAGACAGAGCAGCAGTTTTCCTGGAAGAACCTCCCTTTGTGATTGTTTTACTTCACAACTCATGGACACATGTCTCTAGGGCCGAGGTAGGCTTTCCGTCCCACTTCCTTGTGTCCTCTCCTTGGCGGCAGACAATATCCTCCTTAAAGAAATACCTGTCCCTCACACCTGTCAGGAGTCTCCTCCAGAGGCTGCAGGCTGCTGACTCTCTTCCAATCGCCCTGTCAATGGCCGCTTCCCCAGACAGGGATCCCAGCTGCCTGGCTTCCCTGCCTTCTAATTCCAGGCTACTGGCCCTGCTGTCCCAGCGTCGGAGCAACCAGGTGACAAGTTCCCCTTGGCTGAAATCTTTTCGCAGCTCACTCAGGGACAGGGACCAGGTGACTACCTCTCCTTCTGCCTCTCCCTGTTCTTGAGATGGCCCTGGTTCATCATCATCTCTCACTATGCAAACTGATTTGTTGGTGCATTTCTTATGTACAGGGGCAACTGAAACTGGCGGGGGTTGGTTTTTCGGTTTCTCTTTGGTACTGCTTGCCGAGGTTTGAGTAGCCACAGTGTCTGGCATGGGGGCCGAAGCAATCACAGTGCCCGGAGAGGGGCTGGGGTAGCTGCAGTGCCTGCCGTAGGGGCTGAAGTAGCTGCAGCATTTGTAGCAGGAGTTGGAGTAGCCACAGCGTCTGCTGCTGGGGTTGGAGCAGCCATAATATTTTTAAATAGTTGTCTCAACTTAATCACGATCAAGGTCTGAGATAGCTGCAAGAGACCTGCCGACATGAACACTGTGGCTGGGGTATCCCAGGGGTATTCAAAATACTCAAAAGCTGTTGAAATCAGCTTGGAGAAGTGGGGAAAGCTGTAAACAGATGTTCCCCCCGCGGCCTGGCTTCCCGGAACAAAACAACAGGTATAGTTCCAAACAACACCCTCAAGATGGCTCCCGAAATACCCGGGCAGAGCTGCCTCGGCCTCCTCGCTCTGCGCACTTCCCGCCGCCACTGAGTGCAAATACGAAATCGGTCCCGTTTCCAGTGATCTCGTGAAGCAAACCAGTGCCACACAGCACAGCAGAGCGATACCTTTGATCCAACACACAGCGTTGATAAACCGCACAGAAACACCAACAAACAGCAGCAAGTGAGCTGCTGTCCAATACAGCTCTGAAAACAACTCCGAGAGCAAATAAAACAACTTTGTGCCCAGCGATGACCAAACCGGCACAAGGAGTGCTTGGAACAAATCTGTTTTCAACACACGGTGTTCAGACCTGTCCTCAGCCCTCTGGGACTGACCGGGGGCTCGAACCTTGGATCCTCAGACTGAGGTCTGATGATCTCACGACTGATGTAGTGAGGCCCCTTTGAGCCCCACGTTGGGCGCCAAAAAGACCGTGGTGGTTTGGCCTGGTCACCACACAGCCTCAGGGGATGGGGGAGAGAAATCGGGAAGAAAAGAAAACTCGTGGGTTGAGATAAAAACAGTTTACTAAAATAGCAAAGGAAAGCTACAAAAATAACAGAATACAAGGATATTAATATATACAAAGCATACAAAATAAACATTGCACAATTGCTCACCACCTGATGTCCAAATGACCGATGCAGCCCGTCCCAAGCAGCGATCACGGAAACAACACCAAGCAGCAAGCAAAGGGGTGGGAGAGCGAGCCAGCAAGGGAGAGGGAACGATGCCAGCAAGCGGGGGAGATGGCAAGAAGATGGATGCCAAGGATGCATGCCAGAATGGATGCCCCCTCCCACAGGCAACCCCCACTTCTCTACTGAGCGTGACGTTCATGGCATGGAACACTCTTTGGCCAGTCTGGGTCAATTATTCTGTCTGTCTTTCTCCCAGCTTCCCGCATCTGCACGTTAACGGGACTTTAATGAGACTTGGAAAACCAGACAGTCTCCTTGGTCTCATTCACAACAACTGGTATCATCAGAGAGTTTTATCAACATTCTTCACATATGAAAGCCAAAACACACCGGCTACTGAGAGGAAAATTAACTCCATCCCTGCCAAAACCAGGACACACAACTTGGGTGGTGCAACAAGAGCCCTTATCGGTGAAGGCTGAGGCAAAAAAGTCATTGAGCACCTCAGCCTTGTCCATGTCCCAGGTAACCAGGTGACCTGTTTCCTTCCAGAGGGGGGCTACATTCTCCCTGCACGTCCTTTTATCCCTGAAGGGCCTATAGAAGCTTTTCTTGTTGCTCTGGAAGTCCTTCACTATGTGCCAGCGAGGTAGGGGAAAACCCCTGGAAGTGGTGTTTCTGCCCAGTTTCAAACCGGGGACCTTTCGCGTGTGAGGCGAACGTGATAACCACCACACTACAGAAATGGGGTGAAGTGGGGTTTTGCACCATCTCTCGAGAAGAGCGAACCCCACTTCCCTCTCTGGGTGCTCCCAAACCCCCCACACCCCTGTGGGAAATGCACTCCTCTCCCACTTTGATCTCCCAAGCCCAGACCCCAAAACTGCTGTGTCTCAGCCCATTTTCCCAGCCTCTTGCTCTCTGCCTTGTGGGCCATCACCCCAAAGGACAGAGCTGCCCCGCTGCCTGCAAGGGCTGTTCATGCTGGGATGCACATTCACCTCACACACAAAAGGTCCTCGACTCAAAACCAGACAGAAATGGTCTCATCTTTTGCCAGAAATGGTAAAAAATATTCCACTCCACTTGCTTCTGCTGCCCCATCCACAGGCAACGCGTTTGTGCTGTGACCAGGCATTTCCCCTGCTTTGGTGTTGGGCTGGGTTCCTCCAGGACACACCCCAAGAGAAGAGAAAGAGGTCAGTTCTCCACCTGAACATTCCTGCATTTTTAGAGGAATCAGCCACTCGTACATCAGACGCAAGAAAAGGAGAAAACGTTGTCTTCTGGGGTGTTTTGTGGGTGGTTGAAGGCACGGAGATGAAGCCAGCAGTGGGAAAGTTGGGATTGTACCATCTAGCAAAGGAAAGAGGAGGAAAACATGGCGAGACCCTCTTGTGCACCCAGTGCGACCTCAATAATCTGTGCTTCTCGTATCTGGCGTTATATCTGGGGGAAAATAAAAGACCTGGCAGCTCCCAGGAGGTCCAGTGGTTAGGATTTGGTGCTGTCATCTCTGTGGCCTGGGTTTGATTCCCGGTCAGGGAAAAGTGAATGTGAGTGGTGGGTTTCTTTGTTGGGTTTTGGTTTTTTTTTAAAAAAAAAAGCAACACGACACGCTGGAGGGGAGGGATGCTATCTTTGACAGGCTGGAGAGGTGGGCCTGTGCCCACCTCATGAAGTTCAACCAGGCCAAGTGCAAGGTCCTGCACCTGGGTCATGGCAATCCCAGGCACCCGCATCCTGGGCTGCATCAGGAGAAGCGTGGCCAGCAGGTCGAGGGAGGTGATTCTGCCCCTCTGCTCTGCCCTGGTGAGACCCCACCTGCAGCACTGTGTCCAGTTCTGGAGCCCCCAACACAAGAAGGACATGAACCAGTTGGAGAAGGTCCAGAGGAGGCCACGCAGATGATGAGAGGGCTGGAGCACCTCTCTTATGAGGCCAGGCTGAGAGAGTTGGGGCTGTTCAGCCTGGAGAAGAGAAGGCTCCGGGGAGACCTGAGAGCGGTCTTCCAGTACCTCAAGGGGGCTACAGGAAAGATGGGGAGAGGCTGTTCAGCAGGGCCTGTTGTGACAGGACGAGGGGTAACGGTTTCAAAATAGAGGGAGGAGATTCAGATCAGATATTAGGGAAAAGTTTTTTACACTGAGGGTGGTGGAGCACTGGCCCAGGTTGCCCAGAGAGGCGGTGGATGCCCCATCCCTGGAAACGTTCAAGGCCAGGTTGGCCGGGGCTCTGAGCAAGCTGATCCGGTTGGAGATGTCCCTGCTCCTTGTGGGGGGGTTGGACTGGGTGGGCTTTGAAGGTCCCTTCCAACCCCAACCATTCTATGACTCTATGACGTGCGGTGCCGTGTCACAAAGACCCCGGGCTGGACCAATGCTCCCGCCCACTTGCCCCCTGCTCAGTGGCGCGTTTGCCACGGATGCTGGAGGATCAGGACGGGCTTTGACCGCACCAACGTCCCCACATCCGGGCATCTCCTTTGCTGCAGCCACTTGTGGTGATGGAGCTGAGGTCGGGGCGCCGCCTGAGGCCACGGTCCCCCCCAGCCCAGTGTCCCGCAGCGGTGCTGGAGCAGGAGGCAGGAGCCTCCTGTGAGCCTCCCCCACAGAAAAGGAGGCGCCAGGGCCCCAGGGAGCAAGGTGAGCGCAGAGCATCGCCCCGGGCACCGGCCAGAGGGGATTTTGGCCGGTGCCCAGCTGAGCGAGCAGAGGCCTCCATGCCCTGGGAACGTGCTCCGGCCTCTCCCCTATCCCGCTGCCGGTATCACCCTCCCCCGGCACCCCTGCGTGGTGCTGGGGGTGACAGTGCCGCCGTCCCCCCGCAGCGTGCAGCCTGTGCCATCGGGCAGACTGTGACCCCGAGGTGGTCGGGCAGCTGTGCTGTCAGAATCGGCTCTGCGTCCACGAGAACTGCCTGGTGAGTCCCGGGGCTCCACAGCCCCCAGTCCCCAACAGCCCCTGGTCCCTAAACCCCCCAGTCCCCAGCCCTGCACCGCCAGCAGCCCCTGGCACGTGCCCTCTTTTCCCCTCGTGCAGTACCACGCCAGCGGGCTGGGCCAGAGAGGGGCCGATGAAGAGGGCTTCTACGGCTTCCTCTTCCCCGACATCCGGCAGGAGCTGAAGCGCGTGGCACGGAAGGTGAGGCTGGGGGGCACGTGTCCCCCCCGTGGTCCCCGTGTCCTGTGTGCGGCATTGCACACGCCAGTAACCCCACCAGGGATGCTCTGGCAGCCAGCTGCCAGGAGCCCCCCAGCTCCTCCTCCACCCAAAAAGGCCCGTTTCTGCAGAAACTGGGGGTTTGGAGGGGAAGGTGGCACGATGTCACGGGCCAGGCAGCCCACCGAAACGTGGCGGGGCTGCGCTGGGGGAGGGCGAACCGGGCTCCCCGGGGCTGTGCGGCGCTGATGCCGTCCACCTCTGTGCCATCCCCAGCGCTGCTGCATCTGCCGGCTGCAGGGCGCCTCGGTCATCTGCCAGCGCCGGCGCTGCCGTAGAATCTTCCACTTCCCCTGCGGCAGCGAGCGAGGCTGCGTCTCCCAGTTCTTCGGGGCGTACAAGTGAGTGGAGCTGCCCCCCAGGGCTGGGGCTGGGGCCGGGCTGGAGGAGGCTGGGGCTCAGCTGTCTCCTGCGTCCCACAGATCCTTCTGCTGGAAGCACCGGCCAGTGCAGAGGGTGCGGGCGCTGCGGCAGGAGCAGAGCCTCTGCCTCATCTGCCAGGAGGTGGTGGCGGGGCAGCCCTGCTACGACACCCTGCTCTGTCCCGCCTGCGCCAGCGCCTGCTTCCACCGCCGCTGCATCCAGGTAGGCGGCATCGCCCCCGGCCCCTGGCGTGGTCATCAGCCCTGGTTTGCACCCTGTCACCCAGCTGCGGGGGGGCGAACGGGACCCCTGCGCTGCTCATGCTGATGCCATCTCTACCCCAGGGCCAGGCGCTGCGCTCTGGGCTCTACCACTTCCGCTGCCCTCTGTGCCAGGACACGGCCACCTTCCAGGCGGAGATGTTCCGCCTGGGCATCAAAATCCCTGACAGGTGGGTGCCCTGCCCTCCCCTCTGCCTCCCTCCTCCTGGGCCATGCTCCAGTCCATCCCCTCCACCTGCCCAGCTGCCAGCGGGGTGTCCCCCACGCCCCCGCAGCTGAGCGCTCCCCTGCTCTTGCAGGGATGCTGCCTGGGAGGAGGACGGGGCCTTTGCAGAGCATTCCCTGCGGCACAGCTCCTGCGACGCCAGCCAGTGCCTGTGCCCGCTGGGACGGGAGCAGGCGGAAGCGAGTGGGTGAGTGCCGCCGACCGCGGTCCCTGCAGCCCCAGTGAGGAGACGAAGCCTTTGTCTCCTTCTTTGGGCAGGGATGGAGATCCATCCGCAGGTCCTGAGGGAACTGGCGGATGAAGTTGCCATGCCACTGGCCATCATATTTGAGAAATCGTGGCCGTCTGGTGAGGTCCCCGATGACTGGAAGAGAGGGAACATAACCCCCATTTTTAAAAAGGGGAACAAGGAGGACCGGGGCAATTACAGGCCGGTCAGCCTCACCTCTGTGCCTGGCAAGGTCACGGAGCAGATTCTCCTGGAAGCCATGCTAAGGCACACGGAGAGCAAGGAGGTGGTTGGTGACAGCCAACACGGCTTCACCAAGGGCAGATCGTGCCTGACCAATTTGGTGGCCTTCAATGACAGGGTGACGGCATCCGTGGACAAGGGACGAGCAACTGACGTCATCTACCTGGACTTGTGCAAAGCTTTTGACACTGTCCCGCACGACATCCTTCTCTCTAAACTGGAGAGACATGGGTTTGATGGACGGACCACTCGGTGGATAAGGAGTTGGCTGGATGGCCGCACTCAGAGAGTGGTGGTCAACGGCTCAATGTCCACGTGGAGACCGGTCACGAGTGGTGTCCCTCAGGGGTCCGTGCTGGGCCCGGCCCTGTTCAACATCTTTGTCGGCGACATGGACAGTGGGATAGAGTGCACCCTCAGCAAGTTTGCCAACAACACCAACCTGTGTGGTGCCGTCGGCACGCTGGAAGGGAGGGATGCCATCCAGAGGGACCTGGACAGGCTGGAGAGGTGGGCCTGTGCCAACATCATGAAGTTCAACCAGGCCAAGTGCACGGTCCTGCACCTGGGTTGTGGCAATCCCAGGCACAAGCACAGGCTGGGCGGGGATTGGATTGAGAGCAGCCCTGAGGAGAAGGACTTGGGGGTGCTGGTGGACGAGAAGCTCAACATGAGCCGGCAATGCGCCCTTGCGGCCCAGAAAGCCACCCGCATCCTGGGCTGCATCAGGAGAAGCGTGGCCAGCAGGTCGAGGGAGGTGATTCTGCCCCTCTACTCTGCCCTGGTGAGACCCCACCTGGAGTCCTGTGTCCAGTTCTGGAGCCCCCAGCACAAGAAGGACATGGACCAGTTGGAGAAGGTCCAGAGGAGGCCACGCAGATGATAAAAGGGCTGGAGCACCTCTCTTATGAGGACAGGCTGAGAGAGCTGGGGCTGTTCAGCCTGGAGAAGAGGAGGCTCCGCGGAGACCTGATAGCAGTCTTCCAGTGCCCAAAGGGGGCTACAGGAAAGATGGGGAGAGACTCTTCAGCAGGGCCTGTTGTGACAGGACGAGGGGTAACGGTTTCAAAATAGAGGGGGGTAGATTTAGATTAGATATTAGGAAAAAATTTTTACAATGAGGGTTGTAGAACACTGGAACAGGTTGCCCAGAGAGGTGGTGGAAGCCCCATCCCTGGAAACGTTCAAGGCCAGGCTGGATGAGGCTCTGAGCAACCTGATCTGGTTGGAGATGTCCCTGCTCCTTGCAGGGGGGTTGGACTGGATGGGCTTTGAAGGTCCCTTCCAACCCTAACCATTCTATGATTCTATGATTCTATGGAGGTTCCCTGGGATGCTGAGCCAGGCCTGGCACGGGGTGCGTGCCGGCAGCTCAGCCCCGGCTGCCAGGGCAGGAGCAGGCTGGAGCTGGGCTCAGCACAGCGCCGGGGCTGGCACCCCGTAGCTCAGGGGCCGTTGGTGGCAGTGGGTCTCGTTGCTCCCCTAGGCCCTGGAGACTTCTGCTCTGCAGCTCCTGTGCCTCCTGCGGGACCCACCAGCTCTGCTCGGCCGTGGCGGAGGATGCTGACTCTTGGGAGTGCCGCGACTGCAGCAACATGAGCAGCGGTGAGGGTTTCAGCTGGGGGGACAGGCTCCCCTGGGCCACGTCTGGGACCTGGGGACAAGCGAAGGCTGTGCTCTGGGGAGGGAGGGCATGGACTTGCGCTCATCATCTCCCTGCTCCTTGCAGTGCCTCCCGTTGCAGCCCACGCAGATTCCAGCCCTCCGGCGCAGGGACCCTCACACAGCGCCCCGGCTGCTGCTGGGGCTGAGGAAGAAGAGGCCATGTCCTGGTTTGGGCAGGGATGGAGTTAATTTTCCTCTCAGTAGCTGGTGTCCCCCTGCAGCCCGTGGAGGAGGCTGTGGCCCGTGGAGGGCCCGCTGGGGCAGCCGTTCTGGAGGGACTGCACCCGTGGAAGAGATGACCCACGCCGGTGCAGTTTCACGGAGGACTGTGGCCCGTGGGAGGGACCCCACGCTGGAGGAGGGGAGGAACGCGAGGAGTTCTTCTCCCGACAACGAAGAAGCGGCATAAAACAACACGTGATGGACTGACCGCGACCCCCATTCCCTCTTCCCCCCTGTGCCGCTCGGGGGGAAGGTAGTAGAGATAATGTTAAGCTTGGGAAGAGGGAGGGGTGGAGGGAGGTTATCTTGTTCCCTGTCTCATTCTTCTGCTTTGGTTTTAGAAATAAATGAATAGTTTTCCCCAGGTTGAGTCTGTTTTGCCCATAACGGTAACGTTAAGGTTCTCTCCCTGTCCTTATCTCAAACCTCGAGCCGTTTTTCTTATATCATCTCTCCCTGTTCTCTCGGGGGGTGGGGGGAGCGAGAGAGAGACTGCGCAGTCTGGTCCCGAGCGGGGCTGAACCAGGACAATCTCCCAGTTAAAACTGAAGATGTGTGCGAGGGAGAAACCAACGAGCGTCCCCCAGGCTTGTTTGCAGATGATGTATGACAGAGAGCTCAGACCTGACCAGGGCTCTCCAGTGATGATGCCTGTGGATCCGGAACGGACGACTCCTCGAATTCGAGGACTTCCTGATTCTCTGAACCTCACCGGGGTCCAGCTACAGGGGAAGATACAAACGACCCCCATAGCAGACAGACCCACAGGCGCTCTGGAGGGAACAGTGACCCCCGATCACAGGAGGACAGGGAGGAAAGTGTGGACACGGGGAGAAGTAGCCCAAGAACTCGTTAACTTTGGGAGGAAGTACGGTCTTGGTGGTGGCTCCGGGCAAAGGGTGGCCGGCGCTGGTCAAGAGCAGTCAGGATTCAAAGTCGGTCCGACCCATTGATCATGGGGGAGGGAGACCCCTCAGCCGTCAGGAATGGTGGCAACTGGGGCTCCAGACTGGCATTCCCCGAGATTCAATGGATGGGCTTCCGACCCAGAAGTTCGAGAAACTGGTACAAACACGGTGGGGGTAAAAAGTTAATTCTGAAACAACCGCTAGTGCCCCACCATTGATCGACCTTGGGGAAGAAACTGATGCAGAAAAGAGGGCGGAAGGAAACTACGTTCCCCGTTCCCCAAGAGACAGAGGACGGACTTTTGTAAAACAACTCACCGTAAATATGAGAGGAGATTATTGGTTACAGTGGCTGTAGGGCCACGGAGAAAACAGTAACCTTTCTAACTGACACGGGTGCCCCAGAATCACGGCCTTTTGTCCAAAACCCCCCGCCTTGGTACCTGCCATCTCGGGCCCTGACCACAAACAAAACCCTTCCCATTTTCCGGGAAAACCTGTTTTGGCCGAGCACCCGCCATCGGAACTGTACCACTGGTACCCACCAGCGCTCTGAACACAGACGCATGGAAAGCAAAAGATGCCTCTGGGAAGGAACATAAAACTAACAGCAGTGGGTTATTCCATCCTTCCCACAACGATCTGCTTCCGCTTCCTTAAAAAAGAGCCGAGTTTGGTTTTTCTTTTCTTTTCCAGATGAAATCTTTTGACGCCAGCCTGAAGAAATATATGAAGCTGCTGACTGCCTGTATGATTTCATCGCCGATAGTTTTATTAATATTTATAGGATGTTTGGCATATTATCACAAACATTGTTTTGGTCGACCATTGTTGCCGCCTTTGATATTTGGGGAAACACCTGCGCCCCCTCTTTGGCTTGGGGTGGCAAAATGAATTCACAGCTCTAGGGCAGCAGGTGGCCAACGCTTTTAACCTGACTAATTGTTGGGTATGTGAAAGTCGATTTAAAAATTATTACTAACGAAACGGCCCGTGCCTTTGACCTACAGGCAGATCAGGCCACAGAAACGCCAACCGCATCGCATGGCTCTCGATTATCTGCTAGCCGCAGAAGGAGGTGTTTGTGGTAAACTGAATGGTTCTAATTGTTGTTTAAAAATTGATGAGAGCAGGAAAATTGTTAAACAAATTGCCGCAGGAATACGGGAGCTAGCCCACGCGCCTGACCAGACACGGAAAGGCCGGGACATTGACACACTTTCTTGGCTCCCTGGGAGTCCACGGGTCAAGCGAATCCTATTCTATTTGTTCCGTGGATTCGCCGTGCTGATGTTTGTACCACGCACCGTTCCCTGTTCTATACAATTCATTCAACGTGCTGTACCTCGTATGCAGCTTATAACTACTGCCTCACCCCTTGGCGTCAAACACATTTGCGCTGTGTGCCACACCACGCCATCAGCAGTATGAATTCT
This sequence comes from Chlamydotis macqueenii, assembly GCF_036417535.1. Classification (NCBI taxonomy): domain Eukaryota; kingdom Metazoa; phylum Chordata; class Aves; order Otidiformes; family Otididae; genus Chlamydotis; species Chlamydotis macqueenii. The sequence goes on from NC_141561.1 coordinate 45,547,858, forward strand.
ATGAGATGGTTTTTCTTTTGAAACAACCATGGATCCACGGCGTGGTATAGAAACTGACAACAAATTTATAGTGGTGGTGTTTATTCGCTGGGCCTAAATATGGGATAGAAGTTTCTAGGCCCAAACCACACACGCGCTCTGGGCTGGAGGCGTGGAAATCCATTTTCCTGCTGCGTATCCAGACCCCAGTTCCAATGACCAGGATCACACAGCCACCAGCTCCGCGAGGGCCAGTTGCCAGCCCCAGAAAAAAAGAAAAAAAAAAAAAGGTTGCAAAAATGAGCAAAATGATTAACGCTTTGATGGCGCTTTATTTTGGGGCACTTTTGATGTTGGGCACTGCTATGCTTGTGTTGGTTTACGTGTGTTCTCCTTGTGATTGTCCTCGTGAACAATCACCCTCCTCTTCTGATCCCCCAGAGCCACAGGCCTCAAACTTGGCCTGGGACACATTTTTAGTTTGGTAGGATAAAACGTTGTTAATTAGATTTAGAGATGTTAACATAATTTACTCAGATAAGATGTTGTTAATTAGATACAAGATAAGAGAAAGTGTTAATTAGATTTAGATATGTCCTCCTTTTGAAGGCCCGAATCATCATTTTTCATTGCCAGCCTTCATGTTTAGGGCACAAAGCCTCATTTCTTAGTCCAAAGCTGCATCGTAAAGCCACACAATCCTATTTAAAGGGCCCCAAATCCTCAATTTAGAGACTAAATCATCACTGTTCTGGTTTTGTTTAGTGAGGGGGGCCTAAGGTGGCAGCTTCTGTCGGAAACTGCTAGAAGTTGCTCCTCTTTGTTCAGTGGACTCGGCCGGGCCTAGGGCGGACCCGCTGCTGGCCAAGGCCGAGTGGATTGGTGTCAGCACGTTCCATGATAACGCCTCTGCAGTAACGCATTTAAGAAGGGGAAAACAGAAAAAAAAGGAAGTAGAGAAGATGTGAAGGAGCTGAGCAGGACAGAGAGGGGGAGGCGCGAGCCTCGTGGGCCTTGCAGGCCTCACCCTCTGGCCTCCCGACGGGCGGCGACTGGGCCCGACTGGGCCCGGCCCGGCTGAGAGAAGTGGAGAGGAGAGGAGATGTGAATGAGATGTAAAAATGTCCTGAGAGGCGTCTGCCAGCCTGTTGTGAAGAATTTTCCTTGTGAGAGGAACGGAGACTGCGTAGTTTGGTCCTGATCGGGGCTGAACTACGACAATCATTTTCCGGGTCCAAGGGCTTGTTTCGGTGTCCAAAGACCCAGTTTTAAGGTGCAGTCACATGTTTTTAAAGTTCAAACTTCAAGTCTCATTTTTAGGGCCCAAACTCTCATTTTGGTTGTCCAAACAGTCATTTTCAACATCTAAAATCTCATTTTTAGGATACAAAGCATCATGTAGAAGTTCAAGCCCTACTCCAAAGGTTCAAAGACTCAGTTTAAGGGCCCAAAGTGTCATTTTTAATGCCTCAACTCTGATTTTGAGCGTTGAAAGGCTCACTGCTACGGTCCAGACACTCTTTTTAGCTCCCAAAGCTCACATACACTAATTTGTAGGATCCAGTCTGCAAGAGTGGGGCCCAAAGAAGCCTGTTTTTTGGGGTTTTTTTTTGGTTTTTTTTTTTTTAGAATACAAAAGAGCAAAACATTTAAGTTGGAAGAGACCTACAACGATCATCTGGTCAAACTGCCTGACCAGTTCAGGGCTGATCCCGTTAAAGCTCGTTAATACCGACACTGCCCAAGTGCCTCTTAAACACTGACAGGCTTGGGGCATCGACTTCTCATGGCCAAAGTCTCATTTTTATTTTCCAGACCTCGATTTTGAGGGCCTGAACTCTCTCCTACAGATTTCAAAGCCTCGTTTTTATGGTCCAAACCTTCACTTTAGGTCCAATGTCTAAAATGTGGCCTGACACCTGATTTTCAGGGTCAAAGCCTCGGGTTTAGGTTGCAAAGTCTCCTTTTCAGAGCCCAAACATTGCTTTAAGACACTGAAGCTCATTGCAGTGTCCAAAGCCTCATTTCCATTTCCAAACCATCCGTTACAGGGCTCCAAGCTTCATTTCTGGAGTCCAAATTCTCTTTCACAGGGCCCTAACCCCACTTCTACAGCTCAAAGCCTTCATTTTCGGAATCACAACATTATTCAGGCCTAAAGCTTCATTTTAAGCGTCCAAACTCTCTTTTTAGGGCAAACCCCACTTTTTATAGGTCCAAAGATGCACCGAGAGAGTCTGCACTCTCAGTTTCGGCCTGCAGGAAAGGCGGCAAGAGTGGAAAAAGCTGGGCACCCTGCAGGGGCGGGGCACGCTGGCTCCACCAATCACGCCGCGCGGGAGAGCAGCACGTGATGATTGATAAGCTGTCTGACCCGTCATTAGATGGGAGGAGCAAGGGGGAAATCCCAGGCAGCCAATCAGAGGAAGCATTGCCCCAGGTGGAGGGCGGGCACTGCAGCCCAGCAGCCTCACCACCCTGGGACAATCAGAGCCAGCATCCCCTCACGGCAGCCCAGACCAGGGCAGAGTGACAGCCAAGAGGACCAATCCCAGACAGCATTGCCTCAGGGCAGGCCCAAACCGGGGCAGAGTGACAGCCCAGCGACCAATCCCAGGCGGCATCCCCTCGGGCGCAGGCCGAGCACCGCCCCCGCGCGGCCGGGCCTGGTCAGCAGCTGCGCAGGACGCCAAGGACGCCGTGAGGGTGTGCGGGCGTAGAACTGGCAGTGCCAGCGCCCGGCGAGAGCTGAATCTGCCGCTGCCGTGAGAGAGCGTGAAAGCTGTGTCTGCACAGACAGGAGCAGCAGCAGCAGGGCTGAGGAGAATCCCCGTCCCTGGCGGGGCAGGGGCAGCGCGGGGACAGAGGCTGAGGAAAAGGCTGCGGCGCTGAACGCCTCCTGCGCCTCATCTGTGCCGGCGAGCTGTGCTCAGGGTGCCCAGCCCCCGAGCCAGAGACCGGCACGGGGAGCACGATGCAGCCCCCACCCCCCGGGGGAAATGGTCAGCGCCCTGCGACCGCACTGCGACACACACAGATCTGCGGGGCCGGGCGGGACCCGCCCGTTGGGGCTGAGGGTGCTGGCCGAAGCGCTCGGCAGGCCACTTTCCACCACTGCCCAGCAGCCCTGGCCGAGCGAGGAGGCCCCGGCTGACGGGAGGGCAGCACGCGTGACGCCCGTCCACAGGAAGAGCCACAGGAGGATGCAGGGAAGCACAGGCCTGTCAGCCTGGCCTCAGTGCCGGGGAAGGCTGTGGAGCAGATCAGCGTGAGTGCCGTGGCCTGGCCCGGACAGGACAGCCAGGTGAGCGTTGTGAGCTTTTCTTGGCCTCAGAAAGTGTCCATGGCTGAGGGAAGGCTGTGGGAACGTAGTCACGGACCCCCGCTGCATGCTAAGTGAAATCATTTATTGTTACAGCTTATGTGCTTATCTACCCTCCCATCGCCCATCCACCCCCAGATGTCCTTTCTCTTGTTTTCCTTCTCTTGGAAAGTCCCTTGTTTCTCATTCTCGTGGCTTCTTGTTTCTCATTCCCGTGGCTTCTGATACTCGTCGTCCCCAACAATTCCCCCTTCTTGTTTAAAGTAATTTTCTACTACAGCATTCTTCTGCTGTTACAGACATAACAACTGCAGCAACCTCCTTACCTACAAAGCCAGTGACTAGTTTTTTGCAAGCCTCTGTTGAAACAAGCCATAAGTTCTGCTGACAATGTCTTGTATCCTAAAGCTTCCCTTCTCCTGCCATGGCTTCTTCCTGCGAGCAGGATTGTATCCCTCCCCCAAGGACGGTGCGCTTTCACTGGCACCGTACTGGCTGGAGAAATACCCACATCTCCCCTGCTTTATTTCTGAGAAGAGGCTTGTTCCAAGGCTTTATCTATTAAAGTCTGCACACATTTCCACACGCACGGAATGCAGATCAAAATGCACATCTAAAAGGAATGAATGAGCATCCTACAGCTACTTGTAGTAAGCTTTTGTCAACCCACCAAAAAGATTTCTGGATACATCAAAGCCATCCCTTTGTTGCCGTTTCTGTACTCCTTTTTGCAAGTTTTGAATGCTTTTGTGAATGGATTCCGAATGATCAGACAGATTCACGCAGCAAAGCCCATCAAAATCCTGGCAACCGTGATTTTGTTCTCATAATAAAAAATCTATTGCTGCTCTGTTCTGTTACCACCCCGACTACACCGGAGACACCGCCGAGCAGGAGGGTGCTTATCAGCAGGGTCAGGGCAGAGAAAGGAGGCAGGCGCAGCACCTTCAGGGCTCCCCTGTTGTTCACAGAGTGCGCTCTGGGCCCTGTCTCTCTCCTGCGCCCCGAGCCGCCTCTGTTTATCCCCTCGGCAGATTCAGAGGAAGAGTACTGACCAGACGCTGCTGCACGCGTGGCCAGCGCACGCAAACAGGCCTGTCAGATGTGCTCTGCAGGCTGACAGCGGTTCTGTTTTGTACAGTAGCGTCGCGTGCAGCACCTGCATCAGTCAGCAGCGCTGACAGCGCCGATGCAGTTGCATTTGTTTGCTTAGCAAGCCAACAGCCCAATTTATTTAGCGTAGCGAAGCCTGGGCACTTGCCACACCAAGTGCAAAGACTGGAGCAGCAATAATTTCACTTGGGTTCCCAAACTCTGTATTGTCTTGGCAGTCAGATTCAAAGCTACGTGTACTTCGTTTAGGTCTTTTACGCTGTAAAATCACTGCGTTATTGGGTGTAAACATCCCCAAGGTTCCCATGGTGCAGGGCCCCCCATATGGGAGGGCATCCCTGCCCACGCACGGTCCCCACATATGAAAAACCCCCATCAGGGCGGGCACTGGAGTAGTGCTGGGTTTTGATAGTTCCCTACACATTTCTGCTTTCCGTGACTGATGTCCACGGAGCTGCCACACAGCTCGTTAACAATCCGATGAACGCGAGGCAGCCTGGAGCGCCGGTCGTACCCATCGCGCAGGGATCCACGTGTTCACTGCTCCTGTAGAGACACAAGCGTATCCTTTTCCCCACGTTACAAGAGGGAACGGTCCTTCCCAGTTCCCTGCTTCCAGATTCTGAACCATCCCCGGAGCTTGCCCTCGGATGGCCTCAGGTACAGGAGACGATCCAAAATGTTTCTGTATTGGGGAAGAATTGTCACTCCAACCATTTAGACAACTGAGCACATACATTGCTTTCGCTGACTTTTCGTTTGCAGATCTCCCTTCCGTTCCCCCTTCTTGTTCTAACAGCATATTTTTAAGTGTGCCATGGGCGCGTTGAGTGACGGCCTGTCCAGTGGGGTTGTGCGGGATACCAGTAACATGCTGGGTGCCCCACAGAGCAAGGACGTTTTGGACTGTGCGAGAAGCATACGCTGGCCCGTTACCTGTTTTGACACGCGTGGGAACCCCCATGAAAGCAAACGCTGACGTCCAGTGTTGGCAAACATCTTGAGCACGTTCTCCTGCATGAGCAGAGGCAAACAATAAGCTGGGATGGGTGTCGATAGTTACATGCACGTATTTGTGTGGGCCCAATGACGGGACGAGAGTTATATCAGATTGCCACAATTCTTGAGAGCACAAACCGCGCGGATTAACCCCATATCAAGGGGGCGTAACTGTGTTCTGGCAGCTGCTTCAGGAACGCACAGTTGCCCGAGCTTGTTCCCGTGTCAGCTGTAATTGTCGTTGAAGGGCTGCAGAGTTTTGGTGATAAAATTCATGGGACAGCTCAGCCTGCGTGAGTGTGTTTGGAACGAGGGCCGCGTTAGTGAGAGCATCTGCTCTCGCGTTACCTTCTGTGACAGGTCCTGGGAGCGGGGTGTGAGCTCTCAGATGTACAGTAAAGTGAGGACGATCCCGCACATGTAACACCGATAACAGCTGTTGAAACTGGTCATACAGCAAAGGATTATTAATTTCCTTTAGCACTGCCCGCTCAGCGCGTTGTATTACATTGAGCACACGGGCAGAATCGGAGACAACACTGAGGGGTTCATCTTTCCACTTGTACAAAGCTCGTACCACCGCCGCAAGTTCTACAGTTTGGGTCGAACCTTCGACCGATTGTGCGTCATGATGCCACTCACCATCCTGCTTCCAAACCATTACAGATTTGTGCGTTTGTCCTGATCCATCTGAAAACATTGCCAAGGCATTTTCCATGGGAGTGTAACTGAGCAGAGTTGCTGGATGCAACGTTAACTCTCCTAAAAATTGCAGCACTGGTTGCTGGGGCCAACGAATGGAAATCTGTAGCAAAACTGTTTGCAATGCGTCTGTGCTTCTGGGGTGAGTCTCCTAGGAGAGGGTAAATCTGAGTCTCCTTTACGCGTTTGGAAGAGTGGAGAAAGCAATTCCGTAGAGAGGCCTAATCCCGGGCGTACCCAGCTGACAGCTGCCAGCAATTTCTGCAAATCGTTTCAGGTAAACACTGTTGGAGGGGTTTTAACTTTTGCGACACAATTGTTCTTTCCATAATTTGTCAGCCGAGATACTGCCAGGGACACACCTCTTGAATTTTTCCTTGAGCAATAGCCAATTTAAATCTGGATAATGCACTGGTGATAGCATTAAGAACTCTGTCTACCAGAGAATCATCAGGTGCTGCAATTAGGATGTCAGCCCTATAATGATAAACGAGGCTATTCCTATGCAAGCACCTTACTGGTGCTATGGCTGGTGCGACGTACCATCGGCAGATGGTTGGACTATTTTTCATACCTTGCGGAAATACCGTCCAGTGATATCGCTGGCTGGGTTCTCCCATATTGGTTGAAGGCACAGAAAATGCGAGTCATGGACCATCCTCAGGATGCAAAGGTATAGTGAAAAAATAATCTTTTAAATCAATAATGACAATATTCCAGTCTTGAAGTATCATTGAAGGAGATGGTAACCCCTGTTGCAAAGGTCCCATACCCTCAATTACCAAATTTACTGCCCTTAAATCCTGTAAGAGTCGCCATTTACCTGATTTTTTTCTGTATTACAAACACAGGTGTATTCCAGGGGCTGTCTGTTGGCTGTCTGTGTCCAAGCTGTAATTGCTCGTCAGCTCACTCATTCAAATGGTGCAGCTTTTCTCTTGCTAAAGGCCACTGGCCGACCCAGACAGGAGTATCTGTAACCATGTCAGGTTTTGGGTAAGCTGCCCTTCCCCGCCGGATGGGGAGGGTGCCTGGCGGTGGCCACGGCCCTGGGCACATAAGAAGACAAAAAAAAAAAAAAAGGCCTGAGGTTTGAGACAAGAACAGGGAGAGATCCTTAAAGCTCCTGTTACAGGCAAAAGAGACTTGACCCGGGGAAACCATTTATTACTAAAACCAAAGCAGGACAATGAGAAAGGGAACAAGACAACCTCCCCCCCAACCTCCCTCTGCCTGGACTTAACACCATCTCCACCTCCTTCCCACCCCTGAGCGGGACAGGGCAGGGGTGGGTGGGTAGAGGGAATGGGGGCCACAGTCAGTTAAGTAAATCTTGCTTTATGCTGCAGGTTACTAAGAGGAAACCTACAATAATAACAAAATATAAGAACATTAATATATACAAAATGAACAATGTACAATTTCTCACCACCCGATGTCCGAATGACCGGTACGCTGTCTGCCTTTGGCCCAGCTCCCTGCACCTGCTCGTTAACGAGACTTGGAAGGCCAGACAGTGTCCTTGGTCTCATTAACAACAACCCTAATCATCAGAGCGTTTTTATCAACATTCTTCGCATACAAAACCCAGAGCTACTGAGAGGAAAATTAACTCCATCCCTGCTAAAACCAAGACAGTATTCACCCCTTATTGCACACCATTTACTTCATGCTTACACGCACACACACAGACTGCCTGTGTCTGTCTAGGAAACTTTTAATTTCCGCCGGACTGTCATCTGTTAATTTGTCTGTTTGCACTGCCTCTCCGTTTCCACTTAGAGATCTTATAACTTAACGCTGCACCTTGCACGGCAACAATACCAACCTGGATGTATCCCTTGTTCCAACGGGGTCGACCTGCGACACTGCGCACACCAGAACACTCAGCTGTAGCGCAAATAGAAATCAGCGGGAATAAGCTGATGTCCACACCAACAGCACTGAACAGTAACAAAAACATGACACTGTCGACACAAAGGACACAGACACAAACACGCCGCCTCTGTAACGAGGAAGACTGGAGGCTCCTTTTCCAGATCTATGGGACCTGGATCAAAGGGATTTTCCGGCTCGCTGTCAGTCTTTGTTTCCACGAGCGGAGGAGCGGACAGGGTAACGGGTGCTGTCGGATCCCCTTTCTGCGCGTGATTCTTTAAGGCTTCAAACATTACACGCCACACCGGTCATAACCTTTGAGCAGCAGGGTCACCCCGCGTTGCACAGGCCCACTGCTCAACACTTACACTGTCCCAGGTGCCCACCGTGCAGACATGAGAGGTGTTAGCATTTGATATGTGGGCGGACACCCAAACCAACAAGCTCTTCAGGTCAGGGTTATTAATAGCACAGTTCTGTTCCTCTAACGCTTTTGTTAGAGTCGTTAAAATTGATTTCTGTTCCTTTGAAGCAGCGCTTCTCGTCGTTCCTAGCTGTGTTGCCTCCCTTAGTCGAGGTAAGGGATACTGCACAGACTTCCCCAGTTCGGCCAGGTTTCTTTAGAGCCGCGCTCCCTTCGTTCCCGGCCGCTTACCTCCCTTCCTCGAGGTAACGAATTCGCTGCGCAGGCTTCCTACCAATCGGCCGGGCGTTCCCACCGGAATCACAATCTTCTAATCTTCACTACTTCTAACAAGTCCCTGTTCGGGTGCCATTTGTGGGAACATAGTCACGGACCCCCGCTGCATGCTAAGTGAAAATCATTTATTGTTACAGCTTGTGTGCTTATCTACCCTCCGATCGTCCAACCACCACCAGATGTCCTTTCTCTTGTTTTCCTTCTCTCAGAAAGTCCCTGGTTTCTCATTCCCATGCCTTCTTGTTTCTCATTCCCATGGCTTCCAACACTCGTTGTCCCCAACAGAAGGCTGGCAGCACGACGTCCTCAGGGCAGCTGAATGCCTGGGGCACTGTCAATGCACCCATCCCTCGTGTGCCTCCCCACGCAGCTCCCTCTGGGGGCTGTGCAGACTCAAGGCCAGCTGCCATCTACGGGCACGCGGGTTAACTCCTTCCTTGGCAGGCAACGGGGCTAAGAGTTGGCAATCGGGACAGGCTGCAGGAATACTACGTGCCTGCGTCATGGTTAGCTGAAAATGCCTTTTAAGTGCTCTAGCATTTTGATGATGAAAGGAATGTGACAATTTAGCTTGCTCAAATCGATTGGGAACTATCGCAGACATGGTGTAGAAATCTGCTAATTGATTACTTTCCATTATAGGACCAGGCAAATCCCTGTGAGAGCGAACATGCATCACATAGAAATCATGCTTTCTTTGATCTATTAAGGACCAAAGCATGCGAAGTTCAGCCATTAAAAAAGAGCTATCCACATTCTTAATCACTGAATAATCAAGTCTCGCTACTATCCCTGCTACATAAAATGAATCTGTGACAAGATTAACAGGCTCATCCTTAAATTTTAACAAAGCCATGTTTACTGCAACCAACTCAATTACTTGAGTTGAGCCTTGCGGAACAATTTTTACTTCATGTGGCCATTCCGCCTCTTGGGATGGTTTCCATCCCATGGCTGCTTTCCTTGAGTTGCCAGAGCCATCTGTAAAGACAGTAATGCCTTGTGCAGGGCTTGGTCTGCAACGTAATTTTGTATACAGGGGCAATTTAGTAACTTCAGCCCAGATTCGATGTTTGGGATAATGAATAGAGATTTGGCCTTGAAAATCAGCTAAAGCAATTTGCATATCGAGATTCTCAGCAAGAAGCCAATTCAGATTTTCTTTGGTTGCAGGAACAAAAATTACACATGGATCTATTCCATCAAGAGCCTGTAATCTGGCCCTTCCCTTTCGTATCAATTGAGCGTAAGCTTCAAGAATTGTTACCACTGTTTTTGATTGAGAATGTGGCAAAGAGAGCCATTCAATTACTCATAGAGGGTCTTTTGCACTCTCTGCCCATTGAAAGAGAACTGCAAAAGGCTGAAAGACATTAGCAATTATTGCCACCATGATTGGTAGTTCAAGGAGACTTTGCCATCCTTGCCGATTTTCGATTGCCTGTGAAAAGAAGAAATAGTGAAAAAGCAGTCCTTTAGGTCAATCACTGTTAAAAGCCAATTGGCTGGAAGCGTAGATGGTGAGGGCATCCCTGGCTGAAGAGCTCCCATAGGCTCAATTACAGCATTAATTGCTCTGAGGTCATGTAGCAAGCACCATCTACCGTTCTTTTTTGGAGTACAAAAACCAGGAGTGTTCCAAGGGCTCACGGAGGGCGTGATGTATCCAGCGGCCCAACTGCTCCTCCACCAGTCTATGCAGTTGTTCCAGGCGTTCTCGACGTAGGGGCCATTGGTCGACCCACACCGGTTGTTGTGTTAGCCAGGTGAGTTTGAAGATGGGTTGCTGCCAGGCTCTGATCAGTTGTTCAATGGTCTCTGCATACAATTTCTCTGTTTTGGTTCTGCTGTGTGGACCGTACTTCCGAACTGTCCAAGCACGTCTCAACCCCATAGGGTGCACGGAACTGGAGCAATGAACGGAGCAGCACGGGCTACCTGTCCATCTGGTCCAATGATCACTCAAAGATATGCGCTCTGTTTTGGTCGCTTCCACAATCGTGGAAGCAGGGTCTGCTGTGGGCCATTCTGACGGCCAGGCAGAACTCTGGATTACAGAGACATCCGCACCAGTACCTACAAGTCCTGCAAAACAAGGTCCGTCAATGGTGCATGTTATCATTGGTTGTGTCCCCTTTATAGATTTTGTCCACAATACCTGCGGTTTTCCAGTGCTGTCAAAACCTTTTTTACCTGAATGTCCAGATTCCCCAGCAGTTTCCCCTTGAAAAGGTACAAGCTGTGTGATACGCTGTCCTGCCGGGATAACACAAGGAGGCACCGGTGTCCATGCCATGCTTTGAATTTCTCCACTGTAATCTGAATCAATGATTGCAGGTAAAACAAAAAGTCCCAGTTTAGTGGTTGATGATTTACCAATTAACAAGGCATGCATCCCTTTTTCCATCAGACCCCAAACTCCCGTCAGGATAAGAACTACGACAGTGGTTATTGTGACTGAGTGGGCAGCGGCCAGGTCCAGCCCCGCACTCCCTGCGGTGGCTGGAGTGAGGTCGCCCACCACACAGTGTGACACGGATTTATTTGACTGTCCGGGGCACACAGCCTCGCCCCCCGCCTCACGTTTCCCGAGCGATCTGATAAGGGCTGCCCATCAGCGATATCTGGAACGACATTCATTAGACCAACGTTTTCCTTTCCTGCAACGAGGACAGTCCCGGGGCGGAAGAATTTTTCTGTCTGCTTTTTTGGGGCAATCTCTCTTTAAATGTCCCAGAGCACCACAGCGATAGAACCTGCCTTGTCCTGACCTTTTATCCGATATCTTTAACGGTGCTGCGAGGGCATCAGCTAAAGCGTCAGCTTGGGGTCCTGTTGAGCCAATATCGACACGCTCTGACCATTTCAGCCAAAGAGGGAGTACGGCTTTTCATAGATTGCAATACGCGCTTACAATCATTGTTAGCATTTTCAACAGCCAATTGTAATAGCAACGGCCCTCTTGCATCATCGTTGTCGATCTGCCGCCCTGAAGTAGCTGGCAGACAATCTATGAAATCTGCATATGGCTCATCAGCTCCTTGCGGCACCTTAACAAAAGATTGAGGTCCTTCGCCCCTTGATGCTGGAATTCTTCGCACTGCCGGAAGAGCAATATGTCTAATTTGAGCATACGCTTCCCGCGTGAACTGTGCCTGCAGGAGCGGGTTACTATGAGCACCTTCTCCTGCCAATTGTTCGTATCCTATGGAAATCTGTTGATTTAAATTTGTATCGCGTTGCACAGTACATCCCTCCTTAAAGTCTGCATGCCACATGATGAATTGTGTAGGTGTTAACACCATTCTCATTAACGATTTCCAATCATGTGCAGCCAGAGTATGCGACTCTGCTATTGCCTCAAGTAAGGTTGTGGTAAAAGGAGAATGTATCCCTCCCTCCTTTACTGCTCGTCGCAGCTCCTTTATGGCATCATAACTAAGAGGCTGCCGAACCGGCTGCTGATTAGCTTGGTACATAATCAGACAGGCTAAGGCAATTTGCCAGTCACCATTCTGCAGTGCCGCTTTCTTACGCTCTTCCCGGATATTGCGCATTTCAGCACTCACAGCTGCATGACTAGCATTCACATCTCGCGGAGGAGGGAACAGATCAGGTTTCTTTTCAGAGCCTACTGAACCCACATTAAATAGATCTACCTCCGGAGAGGTTTTGTTATTAGCAAGCGCAGTATCAGGAAAAGAATTGATAGGTGGAACCCGAGGCAAATCTGGCGCGAGAGACTGCGGCAACGACAGCGACAGTAAAGGCGCGGAAGCAGGGTTTACAAGCCGAGGTCACAGGGGAACAGGAATACAGCACGGATTTTTCTGCACAGACCCGCAGCACGGAGTTCTCTGGGCTAACCCCGCCCCCCCACCAGTTTCTGGGGAGATGCCGTTGTTACCGAGGGACGCGCTCACAGGTTGAGGGTCTGGTAATGGGGGTGCCGACGCCTCAGGCAAAGAAGTATCAGTAGATTCTGTTGAAACATTTCTGATGGTTAGCATGATTTGTACCCAGGTGGCTAGGTTTTTGCAAGCTAGGCTGTCTCCTGCTGTGGCGGCCTTTTGAAGGCTTGCACCCGCTCCTTCCCAAGCCTCTAGTTGAAAAGTCCCGTCTGCAGGAAATTGTGGATGATTATCACAAATCCACTCTAATAAAGGCATTAATTGTGGGCTGGTGACAGTCCTGCCCTGCGTTTTTAGCATTCTTCCCATTACGTCAATGCCTTGCATCTGCTCCGAGGATGTTTTCCCTCCCATGGTTCCCGGTTGCTCACCTGTATGCAGGTGATGAGCACGCTTTCTGATGTGTGGATCCTCAATCCCGGTTTCTGGATGCCGGCCTTTGATTCAACTGGGCTGCGCCACCAGTGCGGGCTCTACTCAAGCCTCTTTTGAAGTCTCTGTCCCTGTTCGGGCGCCGTCTGTGGCGTATTACGGCACGCACTCACTCATGGTGCAAGTGAGACAAAGTGAGGGCAAAGTTTATTTTTACAAGCAGTGTTTTACACTCCTTACCCGGATGCTCTTTGTCTACGATTTCTATTCCTATAGGGCAACTATTAGCACAAGCTCTAGCACCCCACCATTTGTCCAATCAGCTTCACGCTCCTGATTGACATTGTAGCATTGTTCTTCATCACGTACTTCTTATTTTGTCCATCATACCGATGCTTCTCAGCACGTACTCCCGCTTTGTCCATTGTTCTCAGATCCTGTTCATTTCGATACATTCACCCATATTCCCAGCCGCATAACTCACTTCGCTACATTCGCTCACATCGAAACACTTGCTCACATTCGCATCCACTACACAAGGCCAGCAGCCATCTCTGGGGACCCGTCTGGAGCTGGCTGGGTGCTGCTGCTCGTGCTGTCCCGCGATGCAGCTGCAGCTGAAAGCCCTTCTCAGAGCCCTGAGTGCCCTCCTGAAGAGGGAGGGCCTTTGCCGTTGAGCCGGGGCATGCGGGAGGGTTGCAATGCCTGTCGGGGAAGGAGAGCTGTAGGTGGCCGGAACACGGCTAGCCGTCTTGTGCGCAGGGCGACTGGCCTGGCCTGGGTGCTGCTCATCGGGACGGCTGGGCCTGGCCGGCCCTCAGCGGGGCAGCGCTGGACTCGGGGACATACCTGGGTCCTCCTCGGGGACGTCTCTGCAGCTGGAGGAGGGCGGTGCGCCACCTCCGTGCTTGGAGGCCACCTGCACAGGAAGAGCAAGAGCACAGACAGGGGATGGAAAGGGTGTCAGCAGGATGCCCTGGAGAGCACCAGGCATCCCCCTGCCATACAGACCGTGGGCGCTGCCACTGCCTCCGGCGCCTCGGGATGCCCGGTGCTAGCAACGTGTGCTTGGCTCATCTGGTGCCAGGGGTCCCGAGCCAAGGGAAAAGTTGCTGCGTCCCCTCTGTCCTCCTCATCTGGGGCAAGGCGGGTGGTGCCAGCATCTGCCGCAGGGTTTTGAGGCACTGGAGGAGCCACGGAACCCTCATGCACTGCCAGGATGACCCTGGCTTTGCTGGCCCCTTCTTGACTCTCTTCAGACGAGGGTGCAGCCACGTTTTCTCCTTCCTTGCATGCCCCTGGGACAAGAGAGGTTGTGCTGGCCTCTCCCTGAGGCTCTGCAGCCAAGGGAGCCTCAGCGTCCTGAGGTGCTGCAGGTCTTCTTGCTGCCCTCGCTGCGTCCATGCTCTGCGCCAGGTCCCGCTGCTCTGCCGGCCGCTGGCCGAGTTCCTGGGTGGCAGCCACAGCCTCGCACACATCCTGGCTCGCAGTGCACTGGGCTGTGTCCAGCAGAGCCACGATGTCGGCACTGGGGCTGTGCAGGGCAGACGGCTGCTTCTCCACCTGTGCTGCCGTGGCCTGCTCATCGAGAGCAGGAGAAGCTGGTGCCTTTGCCACCTCTTGTGCCCTTGGAGCAAGAGGCGCGCTGTGCCCCTCTTCCTCAGGAGCTGTGCCCAGGGCAGGAGGCACACTCTGCAGGGGCAGGGCTTCGCTGTCCTCCTCCTCCTCAGCCAAGGCCCCTGGCTCCCCCTATAAACACATGAGGAACAAGAAGAGAGCTAAGGAGAATTTCCGTCCTTTGTTGGACAAGGAGGGAAACAGTGACTCAGGCCGAGGAAGAGGTCGAGGTAGTTGATGCTGCCTTTGCCTCTGCCTGTAACAGAGCAGTTGTTCTCAGGATACCCAGCCCGCTGGGGTGGAAGACTGACGGGGAGCAGAATGAAGCCCCCATCATCCAAGAGGCAATGCTTTGCGACCTGCTACCGCACTTAGACACGCACAAGCCTATGGGGCCAGAAGGGACCCACCCAAGGGCACTGAAGGAGCTGGTGGAAGCGCTCACCAAGCCACTTTCCACCACTGCCCAGCAGTCCTGGCCAAGCGAGGAGGCCCCGGCTGACTGGAGGGCAGCACGCGTGACGCCCGTCCACAGGAAGAGCCAGAAGGAGGATCCAGGGAACTACAGAGGGATCTGGAGAGGCTGGATGGATGGGCCACACTTGAGGATGAGAGCGGAGGGTCCCCAGGGCGAGGGAGGAGGGTTGGGGCCATGGGCACCGTGTGTGGGCCCTACAGAGAAGCAGGGCTCGCTGGTGGCCAGGAGGGCTGGAGCTCTGCTGGGACGCTGGAGGGCTGCCCTGGCGTAGTCCCTGCTCGGCGACAGCAGGAAGCCTCTCAGCAGGGACAGCGAGGCCATGCTAGCCCCACTGATTCTGAGCCCCTTTGCTCACACAAGCCTCCTGCCAGTGCCACGGCC
Organism: Chlamydotis macqueenii; assembly: GCF_036417535.1. Classification (NCBI taxonomy): domain Eukaryota; kingdom Metazoa; phylum Chordata; class Aves; order Otidiformes; family Otididae; genus Chlamydotis; species Chlamydotis macqueenii. The sequence continues at coordinate 45,563,310 of NC_141561.1, forward strand.
AAGAGTCCCAGCACGGGGGGAGCTCATTACCGTGGTCATGCTGATGCTCTCTAACGAAGAAAGTGAGCAGATGCTCCCACAGTCCCAGAATCTTGGTCTGAGGAAGGGATTCTCTGGATGCTCCTCTGGCAGTGTCTGGCCTAGGTGGAGGGCAAACACGCAAGAGCTGTTAGCACACAGCGCTGTTGCCAACACGCTTCCCAGACGGTGCCAAGAGCTGTCAGCTCGGCACGGCTCAGGCTGTGTTGGGGCCGGCTCCCAGGCCCCAGCAGCCCTGGCATTCGGGCACCACCCTGTCCCCCGCCCACAGGACCCCTGCTGCCAGCACACTGAGGAAAGGAATCCCGGCGCTGAGCCGGTTGTGCTCACTGGCCTCGACCCTGCCCAGCCCCGTGCGGCCCTTCGCTCACCGGTCTTCAGCGGCTCGACCATGGTTATCTCGTAGGGCTCCGGCGCAGAGCTGCTCTCCTGGGAAGCCCCCAGCTCCTCCCAGGCCACCCTGGGGCGGCTGGGGGGTCTCTTTTCCATCCTGTGAAATGGAGGAAAGTGGGGGCAGAGGGGGAGCAGCGGCCCCGTGCCCGCCACGCGCAGGGCACACACTGTCCTGCAGGGGACTGGGAAAGAGTGAGTGTTGCTGCAGCACATGCCAGTAGTGAGGCTTACAAGGGAGACCCGGAGCAAGATCTAGAGCAGGCTGAGGCCTCCTGATCCTGCAGGACAGCAGTGTGCGGCCAGAGCCTGCAAAGCCCCCTCCCACACCGTGCCCACAGTCAGGGAAGCTGCCCTGCTTCTAGGATGCAGAGCCAGCCCTGCCAGCCCAGGAGAAGAGGAGAGCCGGCTGCCAAAATCGCCCCCTGAGCCGACTGCAATGCCACAGCTGCCTCATGGAGGACCCCAAGGCTGCTACTGGCCTGGCTGCCGTGCAGGAGCCCGGGAGCGGCCAGCACCGCTTACCTGGTCTTGGCAAAGGGAGTGGAGGCGCAGTGGGTGGTGGTGGGGCTCTTCTTGGGGCTGGGGATTCTGGCAAAGGCAGAGCAGCACACGCATTAACTGCGAGGGTTTGCGTGATCGTAATGCTCTCGCCAGAGATGCACGCAACAACAGGAGCCAGGAGCTCCGAGGAGGTGAGGGGCTCTTGCCCTGCACAAGGTCACGGCACGGGGCTGGACCTCTCCCTGCCACCCTCCTCCCAGCCAGCGCGTGCGCACGGGCATGGGGCTACGTGGGCCCAGCTCCTTCCAACAGGCAGGCACGTGCTACCAGCCCTGTCCCAGATGCTGAGAGCAGGGGACAGGGGCCGGGAGACACCGGGCGCTCTCACCTCCGGTAGAACAGCAGGTAGGCCTGCTGGGCCAGGACCACTGAGATGTTGCTGGGGCGGACCAGGTCATCGTCCATTTGGTACCACTGCCCGTTGCTGGCCTGCGGAAGGAGAAGAGAGAAGGGGGTCGGGCTGTGTCCGGGGACCCTCCTGGCCTGAAGAGCAGCAGGAACAGCGCCCGCCAGCAGAGCCCCTCCCCCCAAAACCCACAGGCGGCCCAGGGCAGGCAAGGGGACTCTGCGAGAGCAGACCTCCACGCTTCTGTGGCAGAGCACAGCCTGCACCCCCCACCCACTGCTCCACACCACTCCATCTGCTGAGCACCCTCCTTCCTGCGCCCCACCAGCAGGGACCCACCAGCGGCCAGCAGCCCCCAGCCCAGACTGGAGCCAAGAGAGCGCCGCGGGCTCACCTTCACGTGGCAGTAGTAGTGCCCTGACTGGCTGCTGGTCCCAGCGTGCACCAGCACGGCATAGAGCCCATACACAACAGGATCCCCGTTCTCCTGGGACATGTAAGGGCGGACGTTCAGGAGCTGGGGATACGGCACGTTCTGCGGAGAGAGGACGCCTTGGGAGCCTGCACAGCAGATGGCTTTCTTGCTACAGCAAGAGCAGCTCAGTGGTCCTACGCGTCCCATCGCTCGAGGGAGGGGGACGCGCTCTCCCCAGGCAGAGGTCACGCTGAGGAAGATGCCATGATGAGCCAAGCTCCCCCCGCACCACACAGCTGGGGAGGGGCTGCAGGACTGCAGCAGAGCTCACGCTGTGCACAGGACCCCCTCCCACCCTGCCCTGGGCAGTGGGGCCTGGGGCCAGGAGACAGCCCCTCATCGGTGTTGCCAAGCACTCACCTTTGTGATTTTGCCTCCACCAAATTTAGCAACGCGGTTCAGCCTGAGCATGAGAACGTTGGAGGCTCGGTGGATAGTGAAGCCTTTGCTTGCTGACACTTTCTGCATGCACCTGGAGAGGAAGAGCTGGAGCTGTGTTCCACCACCCAGATGATTGCCAGCCCTGGCCAAGCGGCAAACCCCACAGAAACGACCCTGACGACCCCAAGCACCGCTCCAGGGCAGCTGCTCACGGCCACGTCTGCTGGCCCACGTCCTGCTCACGAGGGGAGGGAGCTGAGGAGTGGCGGGCTTCATCGCAGGCTTCCATGGCCACATACTTCACGGTGTGGCCACGGAGCAGGTAGAGAAGCCCTCCCGTAGAGCGACAGGCTTTCCACCTGCTTCCCACCAGCACACCCGCAGGCCCCTTCCCGCCCGCAGCCCCACACACTCACTTGGCACATGTGTAGGCGTTCTCCCCGCGCAGCACAGCCGGCCTCACAAAGTGCTCCAGCGCCTGCTCGAGGTTTGCGGCTTGCTGCAAGGACAGAGCAGAGGTCAGGGCACGAGCGGCCTGTCCACACGACAGACCAGCTCCCTGCCGAGATGCCGGCCCCAAGACAGAACCCAGAACATGAGCACAGGGCCACGGACGGCGCCAAACCTGTGAGCCGGCCACCAGCTAGCCGCTGGCCAGCATGCCGCGAGGGACGGCCCCACTGCCCCTCACCACCACAGAGCCCCGGCGGAGGAGTCGTGGCTCACGCTCAGGCAACGGGCACTGCTCTGCCCGGCACAGAAGGCAGCGCAACAACGGAAGCTGCTTCCCCATGGCCTGCAGCGTGCCTTGGCACTGGCAGGTGAAGGAGCCTTGAGAGCAGGCACGGGGCAGCTGCAGGAACATCCCCGCGAGAGCAGAGCTCCTCCCCGTCCCCGACCCTGCCGCACTACCTCGATCTCCAGCGTCAGGTCCAGGTACGGGTCATAGGTGTCCGAGACGCCCTTGCACAGCGAGCACTTCACTGCGACAGAAAGAGGAGTGAGCACAGCCTGGCACCACACCTGCACCCGCCACCAGCCCAGCGCAGCGCAGGCAGCTGCAGTATTCCTGCTCTGCGGGTGTGGGCTCTGGGATGGCAGCACCGCGATTCACAGCCTGGCAAGGAGGAAGGCTGGCAATTCCACGGTGCGCTGGGACAGCAAGTGCTGCTGGAAAGCTGGCAACACAGGTTCCTTTGCTGGTGGCAGCGAGCCGGGGACCCGCAGCCAACAGCCTTTTCCATGGCTGCCACAGGGGCCACCACCCACTGCTGCCGCAAGACTGAGCAACTGCAGACACCCAGCTGTGGGGAATTTGCACAGCTCAGCAATCTTCCCAAAGATTTGTACTGCAAGGCTGTCAGGGAAGCAGCAGCGCTGAGAGTCACAGGCCCAGGACCTGGCGGCCAGCACTCACCACGGGACCGCAGGTAGCCGCCAAAGATCTGGTGAACCAGCGTCGTGGCCTGGGTCTGGCGATCCAACCTAGAGACAGCAGCACCAGATCACGCACCACCCCTCCACAACGGCCGCCCCCGCCGGCCACCGCTGTCTTCTCAGCGCAGCTCCCCTGCGCGCTCCGGCCAGCCAAGGGGCTGCAGAGCTGCGGGAGCAGAGGGAAGTCGCAGCCTCTGCCAGGCTGCCCTCCCAGTGCCGGGGCTCACAGGGTGACACCGGGCTCCCACGCGCACCTTCCTCTAGAAGGAGCAGAAACTCCTGGCCGCAGCTCAGAGCTGGGCGCTGCACACAGAGGCCACGCAGGCTGCCCGGGACAGAGGGCCCAGGGGAAAGCTGCTCTCCCGCAGCCACAGAGCTGGGGCTGCCCTAGCAAGCACGCCTGCATTCCTCAACCACTGGGACAGCATCCAAACCCGTAGCAGCCTCAGCATTTGGGGACAGGAGCGCAGCTGTGCTGGGGCAGAGGGGTCAGGAGAAGGGAGAAGGCAGAGCTGTGTCACAGAGGGGCAGAGGGGGGCCATGCACCCCCAGGCCCCTGGAGGCAGCACCTCCCTCTAGGAGTCCCAAGTGGGGGACACGCTCACCCTACCGTCCCCTCCCGCGGGCGCAGGGGACCAGCGAGGGGGCAGCGCAGAAGAGCAGCCGTGGGCCGTCAGAGGCCCCACATACCTGCTAGAGCCATTCAGGCAGGCCTTCTGCATGGCATCAAGGGTGCAACACAAGAAATCATGCGCGTCCTCCTGCCTGCCGAACTGCATGTGCCAGGCAATCCCTGCAGGAGAGGGAGGAATCAGCCCCAGCACGTGATGCAACAGATGCAGACCTGTCCTCCCTCCCTCCCTCCCTCACTCCCTCGGGGCAGGGACTCGGGGTCTGAGCCCCCTCAACCCAAACCACACGACAGACTCATGCCGGCCACGGAGGAAGCTCCATGCAGCCCCTGGCAGGCTCCGTGAGTCACCTCTGAAGAGCCAGCTTGCCAAGACCCGCCCCGATCTCCCGCCTTAGGCACCGCGCTCCTGCACGGTGACGGGAGGGGAGGGAAGGGCAGCCATCCTTACACTTGAGGCCCTGGATGATAGACACTGGCTTTATTGCTGTGCCGCTGCTGGAAAAAGCCTGGAACGTGTGCTTCTCCATAACACACAGCATGCAAAAGCCTCTTCGCTGGCCTGCAGCAGGAGAGAAGACAGGACGTCGGGACAAACCCCGGAGAGATGGAGGCAGGACAGGGGGCAGGGGACCTCCGGTCCAACACAGCTCAGCCGCGCTCAGTTTTCCCTAGGAGCTCTGTGCTCCGGTGCAGCTCGGGGGCATCCCGGGTGCACAGGGACCACCACACGCCACCCCAGCTGGCGCAGCCCGAGTCACAGTACCAGCCAGCGCAACCCCCCAGACGAGACACTGTCCACGTGGACGGAAAACAGGTCACAGGGACGCGCTGGAGGAGCCCAGCGCTCGGCCCTGAGGGGCAGATCCCAGCAGAGCCCTACGCACAGGGCTGCGAGCCCCGCGTGCTCCCCTTGGGCACAGCTGGGAGCGGTGCCCGCCGGACTCCCTTTCAAAGCCCCCCAGCAACAGCAGCTGCTGCCTGCACGCAGCCTTGGGCCCTGCCCTCACGCGCTCCCCGCAGGCAGGGGCTGTGTGGGACCCCCAGCTCAGCCCCCAGGAAGCCAGCAGACCCCCTTGGACCCATCTCAGTCCTGGCTACGCCCAGCAGAGACAAAGCCTCCCCGGACACAAGGATGACCTCTGGACGGAGAAACAGGCAAGGAGGGAGCAGAGCAGGCGCATCCCGACACCCGCACGGCCCTGGCCAGAGCCACGCACAGAGGTGCTGAGCGCGGCGCCGGGAGCAGGACAGGCGGGCACTCCTCCTCCCCTGCCGCCCGCCGAGCCGGGCCTCCCCACTCACAGGTCTGGCTGTGCTCCCTGGAGAGCAGGTAGTTGGCGAGCGGCGGCGTGTGGGTCAGGCACTGCAGGCCGGCGTTGAGGAAGCAGGTGTTCCCCACGTTGTGCAGCCCGGCGCCGACTGGGTACATCTGCTCCCACTCCATGGAGAGGCGCTCCGCAGGGAAGAGCACCTTCTGGGGTGCGGGGATGCCATCTCCCACGCTCCCCAACTCACGGCCGCTGCCTGCGGGGAGAGGGGCGGTGAGCCGCAGGGCTGCGAGCGCGGGGAGGCTCCCCCTCGCCCTCTCTGCCTACCCTGCTTGCCAGGCAGCCCCTCCTCGGGGCCGCGCTGGCCGTCAGCGGCCTCAGCCTGGGGGCCGAGCAGCGGGTACTTGCCCCGCAGCTGCTCCCATGGGCAGGAAGAGCTGCGGCTGGTGGGCTCCAACTCCATCTCCTGCAGCTTCTCCAAGGAGGCAGCCAGCAGCCCACCCAGCTCCCCCTCCTCGCCCGCCTCCCTGCGGCCCAGCTTCAGCGCCTCCTCCATCTTCCTCCCGGTCAGGATGATCCAGTCCAGTGGCCCTGGCTGCACAGCCAGCAGACAGGTGACCGGGCGTGGCCGGACTGTTCTGTTTGGTTCCGCTCGTGGCGCCAGGCAGCGTCTTGTCGGGGCAACGGAACGTGGCCTAGAACCACCGCTGGCCCAGCCCCTCTGCTTGGTGCCCCTAAAGCCCTGGCGGAACGCTGAGGCCGGGGCACCGCAGTCGCCGTAGCCACCAAACACACCGGCCTGGCAGCGCTGTGTGCCAGACAGGGAGTGGAGGCCGAGCCGGGGCTGCGTGCCCCAACTCAGAGCAGAGCCCAGGGCCCTGTGTGCTGCGGTAGGCGCTGCTGCCGAGGACACACCGCCTTGCCCTCACCATGTCCTGCCTGCACTATAAGTTCTCCTCCAGCCTCAAGTACCACACGCTCATCTTCAACGGCCTGCACATCTCCCTGCGCGACCTCAAGCGCCAGATCATGGCCCGGGAGAAGCTGAAGGCGCCCAACAGCGACCTGCAGATCACCAACGCCCAGACCAAAGAAGGTGCGTGGGGGCGGCGGGCGCGGGGTGGGAAGCGACAATGGGATTCGCCCTCCATCCCTAGCTGGGACTTGTGCTGGGAGCCCCACAGAGCTGTTCCTTCCTCGCGGCTCTTCTGACAACCACCGCCAGAGCTGTGTTTCAGCCACACAGCCAGGCTACAAGTGCCCGCGCTTCATGTGCAACGTGGAGAGCTCACTAAGGTTTTGCTTTCCGGGAATTCTTCAGGGAAAATGATACGGAAATGTGGGAGGATATCTGATAAGAACAGGCTTGCCAGATTTCTTTGAAATCTGCTGGAGGAAGCTGAACGGGATGGCAATGGAACAGGTGGCTGGCTTGAAGAAAAACAGCGGGTTTGGTCACTTAACTTTGCCTTCAACTTCTTGTACGCCGCGGCACTGGAAAACTGGTTCTGTGGCTGTTGCAGAAACTGCTCCCCAGCAACATTTTGGGTCAAGAGTGCAGCTGTGAGTTGGAATCTCAGCAGAGCCCTTAAAGCCATCGTGCACTTGAGTGTTGGCTGCCTCTGAAGGACAGTTTGGCATTTCTTGTTAATAGAACTGCTGCTGTACACCAGGGACACTGCCACGCAGATGCTATGGAGCATCAGTTCATCATTCATTTCTAACCGTGGGTGGTTTTTTCCCTGATAGTGCACGTTAACGGTGTCGGGCCGGTACTGAAGTTTTGTGGCAGAACATTTATGGTGAATATAAGCAAGAAGGATTCTTAGAGAAGTCATAAATTCATTTAAATCTGCTCAATGGTGCTTGATTCTTGGAGCTGATAATGGGTTTGTATTACTTAGTATGATGTTTCCGTTTGGTGATCTGCCATCTTGAGGAGCTTGAATGTGATTGGAGACTTTGGGATGGGATTTTCAGAAATAATGAGACTTGTAAATTGTTTTCACTCCTTGAACATTATCTTTTTTCCTTTAGTTCTCTGGCACCCTTACAACAGTCTTTTCTTTAGAATGTGTTCTAGAGTTTTTTATCTCTTCCTGATTTATTCCTGTATTGCTTTCAGAATACACAGATGATGATACCTTGATTCCGAAGAACTGCTCGGTAATTGTGAGACGAATCCCTGCTGGAGGAGTTAAAGCTCCCAGCAAAACCTCTGTCCCGTGAGTGTCCCTAAAGCATTGTATTCTTTGGTAGCGGGTGCAGTCTGTTCACTTTTTCCTGGATATTGGCGTACAGAGGCATTCAGATTTCTCTTTCCTGTTAAAGCTGCTGTTAATTTTTGTTGTGATGGGGTAGGTTTGAACGTCCCAAAGCAGACGGACATTTTTAAGCCTGCTGGGACAGTACGTTTGTCACAGGACTCCTAAATCACACCAGATCCTAGGAACTGCTGTCAGGTGACATTTCTACTCCTGTTTTCAGCCCATGCAGCAGATGTAACACATTTGGTATTTTTGGCGCTGCCATGGCTAAATATGGTCAGGTGACTGATCTTTTTGCGCTAAGTACACTTGCCCTTCGCAGTGTCTAGGCCATCACTGTTCTTTCTTAGAAACTCAGTTCTGTATCTGGTGCCTGTTTGTAACACCAGGGATCTACAGCTTGGCTACAGTTACCTTCCTGGTTTGATGGCTGGTTATTTAAGAACAGGACACTGTAGCACAGATTTCCTGGTTTTGATACTTAGAGAGCAGAGGCAAAATACCTGAGGACTTCCTCTTGCCCTGTTGTGTTCTGTCCCTGGAAGTCTTGGAATAATTTGTGACAGAGTAGAATTGGGATGTTTGTGGTTGTTTTTAGTGGCACTGGATGTTCCAGGAGAGAACAGTTTATGTATATGAATAAATTCCCACATTCGCTGGGCTATCAGTACATAAGGTGCTGATGTTGAGGCTTTATAATCTGTTTTCACTGCTTTCTGTGGGGTACAAGTGCTTTATTTCAAGTTCTGATCACCTTTCTTTCTTTCTTTTTCTAGAAGTCCAGCTGAGCCAGTGAGCGGAACACCAAAAGCAGTATGTAAAAACACACCCTCACACTTGTTCCTACACACCGCGCTTGATTCCATACCCACATACACACATACTTGTGCACTTTATATAAAACACACACACACCTGTGTCATTTTTGCCATTTTCACTTTGTGTCCTTCGCTTTTGTTTTAAATACTTTTTTTTTTGCCTAATGCAGTTTACAGACGTTATCAAAAACCACTGAGAAACCACTCTTGTTAAAGTTGGTGCTGTTCCTTACATGGGACTTGAGGTTCCAACAAATACCAAACCCAACACATCCCATCCATGTTGAGAACAGTTCTGTGAGGCTAACTGATTCCTTTTCACATCCTTCAATACTTGGGTCTTTATTCCTAGAACTGGATAATTGAAGTGATGTTGGTTGGGCCCCTCTGAGGGCTTAAACTTCTTTAATAGATTGCGGTGGATTTAACTCTCGTTGTGACACAAAGTGGTCTTCTACAGCTCTGCATTTGATCTTTCCACTTTATCTGATGAAGCAGTTCAGTTTAGCAGTTTGTCTGCAAATGAAAATATCTAAAACCCAGTGTGGAGATCTTGCTGCAGGGTTAGAGCCGGGTGCACCTGTGGGTAAAATCCCCGTCGCTTTCCTGAACTTCTGCCTGCAGCACATTTTTGGATCTGGGTGACTTCAGGGTTGATGCTGCTTTAATTTCCCAAAGGTGAAGCCTTTCTTTAGTGTACTGCCACTTGGAATTTACCCGTGGAGAAGGGACAGCATTTTTCTTCAGAGTTGACAGCACTGCCATTCGGCTGCTGAAATATAAAGAAGTAACAGAAGGAGATACTTGACTGGTGATGGTCGAGATCTTGATTTGTCACTCGGGTCGAATACTATGCGTAACTACGCATTTCAAAATAGTCCTGATAGCAGAAAAGTTACTAGGTGGTGTTTTGTATTTTTCACCTTTCTTTTAAGGATAACTGCTTTCTCTTCTCTGGAATGGTGAGAGGCGTTCCTCTAACCCTGGATCATTGGATCTGATCCTGGATAAGCTGTCATCTAATCCAGAAGTTCATGAACAAAGTATAAGCTTTTGTGCATACTTGCTGCTTTTGATATTTGTTTAGGAGAAAAGAGTGCCACCACTTTCGTAAGAAAATCAGACTGTTGCCTGCAGGCCATACAACAACTGCTTCCTGAAAAAGGACAAGAACTAATTAACAGTTTCTGAACGGTTCCATTTCAGTAACTGGTCGATGATAAACTGTTTAATGCTGGACTCCAATAGACAGCTTTCCTAATTTCTTGTTTGCTTTCCGAGGATTGGGCCAGGGTCCCTCTCCGAGATATTCTGGAGCAATAGGTTGATCCCAAGCGGGTTTGGTTATTTTCATTTCTTCTCAGGAACCACAGAGGCACTCTTCAGCGGTCATAGGCTGGGACTGTGTTTTGAACAAACTCAAATGACAGCAGGTTGGAAATGCCTCTTTCAGTGACACTCAGAGGACAGAGTGCAGACGTTCAGACTACAGCAGAGGTTCACTGTTGCTGTGTTTTGCTTGTAGAACTTGACTATGTGTTTAATGTGTTGTGAACAGGTGCACGGCTCTTCCGCATCGATTTCTGTGTCCCAGCTTACACAGGTATAGATATGTTCTGTCAAATACTTAAAAGAAAAAAAGTGTTTGCTCGGTGTTTTTAAATGTTATACGGTGATGTACAGCTGTGTGTATATTTGATGCTGTCGTGTAAAGAGTAGTTCTCAGTTTGGGAAGACACCTGAGCAGCCTCTACATAAGGCTGCATAACATCAAGTATTTCAGGAAAATTCAGGAACACGACACAGAGCAGCTCAAAAGTGTTGCTTTAACCTCTTTAGTGCAGACTGGCAGTGTGTGCGGGCAAGGTGCTAACAGATTTCTGGTTTATTATTGCTAATCAACAGTCACTCCCTTACACCCTGCTGGTATCCGGACCAGTGTGTCATGAAAACATTTGAGCAAATACTGCTTAAAAAAAAAACCCAGCTGCCTTCAATAATGTGAACACGTAGTTCTGTGTAAGGTTGATGTTACAATTTGAATGTTGAAAGGACACAGTCAGCTGGAACAAAAACCTGCAGGTTGTGCTAACTGTCGTTAAATCACTTAATGTGAAGACGTTAGTAGCGGGGGAACGCACAGTTTGGCCTGCCTACAGCACACGGTGGCCAGGTTTCTACTGAAAAGAGTATTTTGTCCTGATGAGGGATTATAAAAAACCTGATTCCTTTTAATGCTTCTGTGTCTGAGGCTGAATTTCAGCAAGCAAAAAACAATTTTCCTAGTCTTGTGTGTCCTTTTATTGCTGTAAAATGAAATAAAGATACAGGCATACATCTTTCTCAATTCAAGGTACAGTTGATACCTTCTCCTTTGAATATCTGCAGATAAATTCCAGTTTAAAAATACTGGAGAGTAGAAATTGTTCTACGCACAGCTTCTCTTTGAAGAAGGCTGGATGGGTCACACACGTCTGTGTGTAAGGGGCAAACAGAGCCCAGGGTTCTGAGTGCCCCAGAGCGCTCTTTTCCAGGGGGTTCACAGGCACAGAAACACCATGTAACGGCGTAAGGACCCCCAGAACACCGTCGGGACACCTGTGTTTTGTATGAGCAGCTGTTTCTGCGCAAGCGCAGCCAGCGCCGTGCTGCTCTTTACAGCAGTGGGTGAGTGCTGGTGTCGTTGGCTGTGTGGGCTGAAGGGTGTTTCTAATGTGTGTCAAATAATTCCCCGTTACACAGACTGCCAACCTGGCTGAAGCCAGTGCCACCGAAGAAGAGAAGATAAAAGCTATGATGACGCAGTCTTGCCGTGAATATGATCCAGTCAAGTAGGTGTTGATAATGTCAAATGTGTTCTTTGGAGCCTGTGGACAAATTGTAGAGAGACACATGCATACCTTTTTCTTTTTTTTTTCCCAAAAAACTTCTAGTTACGTGAAGAATCCCTTGGCTGCCCCTCCACCATCATATACTTGCTTCCGTTGTGGGAAACCTGGCCACTACATAAGGAACTGCCCAGCACATGGGGTAAGACCGTGGGGGATTTGTGGTGTTACCAAGCTTTTAATTTTTGTGCCGTGGCACTTAGGTAACAAATCCGTGAATGCTCACGTTAAGAGTTGTTTCTCCTGGGGTGAAATACAGAGCTTATACGGCAATGCTGCAAAGGCCTTCAAACTGGAAGGGAAACCTGGAATTATCAGTGTAACTGTTTTGGATTTTCTACGTCATGGACATTAAATTTGTCCACAGATGTTTCTCTGTGAACTTTCGGGCTTATTTTTCTATATTTCAGTATTAATGGAAATTTTTCTGGTTTTAGGTTTTTTTTTCAAAGACCGTTCACAGTTTTTAGTATTTTGTGTAAACACAAGATGTTTCTGTTGACCCCATCTGTGGAATATTTGCTGATGTGAATTCCACAGCCTCTGGTTGAGCATTCCTGCCATTTAGCGTTGGGCACTGAATGGATATGCATGAGGTGTGAATCCAGCCTTCCTACAGAGACAGTGAATGTCAGTTTCCCCAGTGACTGGTTCAGAGCACTGAACTGAGCTCTCCCTCTGAACTGCGCTTTGCAGGAGGAGCGGGTTTGTGTCTCTTCTCTGAGTGGAAGGAGCCAAGGGATATCTCACCCTTAGGAACCTGAAGTTAAGCCAAAGAACATCGACTGAGTTCAAAGCACTGCTCAAGGCTTTGGGTCATCCTGGCTATAGTCATTTAGGAAATAAGTATTTCAGCCGAGCAGCCCCTACGATAGGTGAAAGGAGAGGAGTAAAGGCTTTGCCGCCTAAAATCATCATTGAAATGTCATTTTGCGTGTGGGTGTTAAGATGAGAGATGTCTGCGTTTCTTTTCTTAACAGGACAAAAAGCTGGGGTCTGTTCCCAGACTGAGAAAGAGCACAGGAATTCCAAGGAGTTTCATGATGGAGGTGAAAGATCCCAGCACAAAGGGCGCGATGATAACCACTGACGGAAAATACGTCATACCATTTATTAATGCGTAAGTATGGAATTAACTGGACTGACCAAGAAGCGAACGAGGGAAAGCATGCGTAGATGTCCGAGTGGCAGTGCAAGCCAGCTGGCCAGGCTGTGTCATTTCGAGGGAGGAAACACTGTCGTTGTATCCTCACCTTCAAATCCGGGATCCTTTCCCATATGGAATTAGGGTGGTACCAACTGCTCGTGCCCCTGGAAGTTGGTTAAATTGCGGGTACGCTAAGGATCTGTCTGTCTGCAGAACATTTCAGTAGAGTTTCCAGGCAAGTCGTTCTCATTGAGAGCTCGTTTTGCTTCTGGTTGATCTTTCAAAGGCTTCTTGCAAAATTTAACCAATTGCTGTTGGACAGAGATTTCCTCCCGCTCTGACTTTGATCAGATCTCATGTGTGAAGCAGACTGAGGTTTTCCTGTGACTCTAAACTAAAAAAATCCTGCTGTGTGCTGAGAAGAGTGGCTGTTTGACAATGCACGTGGCAGCACTTCCGTTCTTCCGTCACGGATCTCCTTTAGTGGAAGCTGTGACATAGACTTCTGTCATTTATAAAATGTAGTTGCACAGAGATAACTTTATCCTGAGCCTGCAGTTCACATTTCCCCTCTGGCAAAGGAGAGGGGGGTTCGTTTCACCTGATTCCTAGCTGTCCAAAAGTTATTTTCCTAGTCTGAGCTAATCTCTTAGTTGATCCAATGAATGGGAGAATTCTGCAGAAGGAAAATTGTTCCTCCCTCCCTCTTGTAGTGCTGTCGCTGTAGAAAAGTATTTTGAACAACTAAGCCTGTGTTTTGGAAGGGGAATGTGCAGGGAGAAGAATTCCATCTGTTATTCAGGACATGGTTTAGTAGGCGTGGTGGTGTTAGGTTGACAGTTGGCCTTTATGATCTTGGAGATCTTTCCAGCCTTAAAGATTCTATGACTCTATGATCTTGCTGTGGTAAAATCCAAAGCTTGGAAATGTTTTCCTTTACCCATCTTTAACTTTTGTCTTTTTCCTTCCCCAACCCCCCCAGGGAAGCTTATGCTAGAGGAAAGAAGGAGAAGCCTCCTTTTCTGTCAGAGCAGCCACCCTCCTCCTCCTCAGATCCCGTTCCAGAGGAGCTGTTGTGTCCCATGTGCAAAGAGATCATGACTGACGCAGCTGTGATTCCCTGCTGTGGAAACAGTTACTGTGATGAATGTGAGTGTTACCCCCATGTTTGTTGATTCAAAAGATCACATCTGACCTTCTGAAAGCAGATACAGGAGATAACGGCTGTACTTGGAGACCAGTTCTGTTTCACACTGAAGTACACTGTGACTAGGAAAGGTCTCTTCTTGTATAAAGGAAAAAAGGCAGAAAGCTTTTTTCCCTTTTTACCTGTTGTTAAATCCTCTTTACATGTGGAAAGATGAGTGGGAGGAGAGTGCGGAACTGTGCAGGTGATTACAGCGTGAGATCTTGAAAGCATTGAGCTTGTCCACAGCCCGTTCTCTCATACAGAATTCTGTAGCCAGCTCTGGTGATTTCCTGTGGTCTGCAACCAACAGATAGTCAGGCATTTAATGCACATTCTTCTCCACGGGAGAGCTGGATAAAACCCTCAGAACTGGAACCTACTAATGTTTTTTGAGATGTGTTTTATTCGTTAATGTTGAGCTTGGGGATCGCTCGCTGTACTAGACAGCTGAAAAAAGTCGAGTCAAAACACCAGGACAGAGCCTTCTCCACAGCTTCCAATGTTACAACAGTGAAATATCAAAACCGTACAGGTATTTGCTTCGTACTAGACATTTTGTACGCTGTTGGACAATTAGAGCTCCATGCTCTCCATTCAAGACCACATTCACCCATTAATCAGAGATGTCTTTTTATCATTGGTTAGAACTCACAAAATATCCATGGTTGGGCTAAAATCTGTGTTGATGATTCTAATTCTTCACAGGCATTAGAACAGCGCTGCTGGAATCTGAGGAACACACCTGCCCAACGTGTCACCAGACAGACGTTTCTCCAGATGCATTAGTTGCCAACAGGTTCCTACGCCAGGTAACGTGATGACGTTTCCGTAAACTGTTTGTCAGAAAAGTCTACTTGCAAACAGCTGGCAGGGAAGGAAGCATTCACTGACACGGCCTTAAGCAGGGCTGGATTGAATACGGCTCAGTTTCCTGCTCAAGTACATGATCTGCTGTTACAGAAGCTCACAACGCTGTGGAGGCCATGGGGCAAATTCAGGTCCCGCTGTTGTTTAACAGGATTGCCTCCCTTTCAAGTTTGGTGTTAACAGTGAAGGCCCTCAAAGACAGAGACTCTGCGTTGCCAGTCATTGATACCGGTGTTTAGTGCCATCTGTTCACACCTCTGTGTGTTGATTTATTGTAGGGCTGATAGCACGGACAGGAATACACAAGGGGTTGTACCCTGTGGAGGCTTTTCTTCGTACATCTCCTGAAGTTTCCTGTCACCTCTTTGTAAATGTTTCTCTGCCTCTAGGCTGTGAACAGCTTCAGCAACGGAACTGGCTACACAAAAAGGCGCTCTGCGCAGATTCGGGAGCCGCAGCAGCAGCCGCCGCCACTGCCACCACCTCCACCACCACTCCTGGCTGTTACCCCTCCTGCTGCTCTGGTGAGTGCTGCTGAACTCGCTACATCTTCCTCGCTGTCCGTCGGCAGTGTGTTGGAAGAGAAGCTCAGTTTTATGTCAACACAAGCAGCGAGTCTTGTATTTCAGTAGAGCTTATTTTGCAACTCTTGCTTGTATTCACAAGGGCTGTCAGGCTCCTGCACTGAGACAGCCAGCACTGCCGAGTCTGCTGGGCCCCCCAGGACAGCCCATACCCACAGCTGGTAAGTGACAGGAACTTCAGAATTTCTTAAATAAAAAAATCTTCAGATAAACTGAATGGGATTTTTTTTCCCTTTTCCCTCTCCCCACTCCAAAAGGTCACCCCATGAGAGCCACTGCAGTTCACTGCTCAGGTGCCAGACCGGGCTGGGAACGGTAAGTGTTCTACAGAAATGCAGTAGGTGACTACTTGTCACCTGTTAAATGAGGCCGTAACACATCACTTATACAGCAGCTGATTTATAATGGAATACGTATGCGCAGAGAGCTGTGGAAAATACAGGCGGTAATTAATTTTTAAATGGCTTAATTGGACTTGGCTTTAACAAAGGGGTTCTGTGCTTGCAGTAAGATTATTTTACAAAAACCTCTGCTACGTGATTGAAAAGAGGACTCTGAACAATGAATACTTTTTGAGCAAACCATAATTACATATAAAATCTAAATCTAATTAAAGGATCAGGTGGAAAGCCAGGCTTTTGATTGCTGGCTGAACAGGGCTGTAGAAATTGATTTCCCAATAGAAATCAGCCTCCGACATGATTCCTTTAACAACTTAGCCGATACTGCTGGAGCAAATGATTGGAAAATTCCACACTGTTATTTTAGGACAACTTCAGGGATGGTGACTCAACCACTTCCCCGGGCAGCCGGTTCCAGTGCCTGACCACCCTTTGGTGAAGAGATTTTTCCTGATATCCAATCTAAACCTCCCCTGGTGCAGCTTAAGGCCGTTTCCTCTCGGTTCCTCCGTGAAGGAGAAGCAGATTGTCTAGAAGGATCAGGAGGAGTTCCACTCCACCTCTCTGTCGTCAGATGCAGTGGATGGTTCAGGAGATCAGCAGTGATGGCAGTTTCATGTGTGGGTTGCCAGCTCAGATACGGCAGCGGTTACAGGTGACGGACAGTTATAACTGGGCAGCAGTTGTTAAGGAACAAGCGTCGCTTTTGCTAAAGCTTCTCTGTAACGACAGCCTTCTCCTCCCGGCAGCCATGAGGAGGCTAGAAACTGAATAGCTGTGGCTGCTGGATTTCCTGCGTCTCCCTGTTCTGCTTGTAAGCATTGCCTCAAAGCACCGGGGAGGAGATACATGAGAGAAATTGTCTTCATTTCCTCCTTTCTGTATCTCCTGTGGATACATGGAGAGATTTTAACCGGGACTCTCTCTTAGTCATGCTGTCAGGGTCTTTCCTAGAGCAATGGCATGGAGTCGTATGACGAGAGGCGGAGTGTAGAAGCGTTACGATATGATTTTGCTTGAAATGCGATCGCTGTCCTTGGTCAGAGCGAGAGGTATGTGCCAGATTTTGCTGGGACACCTGGCTAGAAGTGTTGATCAAATAGCCCTGTATGTAGGATTGCAGGACAAGTATTTTTCACCCCGTTCCAAGCACCACCTAAGTATGAAGCGAAGTAGACTAAGCTGGCCTTTTAGAGTTGAGCTTTACTGTCTCCAGGCTAAATCACGTTTTCTTGGTGTTTGTTACTGCCCTGTAGCCGTTAGGACTTGCTCTTTTTCTATCTTACTGCAACACAACTGATTTGCACTGGATGTAGTTGTGGAGCAGTGAAAAATGTGCACGTTCACATACCAGTAGCGGCCAGTATGCACCAGTTTAAATCAGTCAACAGCTATGGTCGTTCATGGGACAGACCATACATACACTGACCCTTCCTGTTTGCTTTTCCACTGACAAAGCAGCAGTTGTGGAGAGGTAAAGAAACCAAACCAAATTTGGGAGGTAAAGAACTGGGGAGAGTGACTGTTTTGAATTAACATCATCTATTTTTTGTGTGTGCTGTGGTTTTTTTAAGATCCAAGTCTCCTCATCTTGCTTCATCTTACTCTTTCAGCTACTCCAATTCAAGATCAAGTTCCTCCCGCACTAACTCCTCCTCTCGATCACTTAGCCATTCCCGTTCCCGTTCCTACCTGCGATCACCACCTCATCCAAGAAGAGGCAAAGGGAAGAGCCGTAACTCTCATGCCAGGTCAAGGTCACGTGGCTCTCGCCATTCCAGATCAAGGTCACCCCCCTACAGAAGATACCGTTCACGATCGAGGTCCCCAGGGTTTAGAGGTCGGACTCCCACTGAACGGACTGTACCTGAAGGGGGACGAGAGCGGGGGAACGTTAACAGATACAGAGGTGTTCCACCATATCACAGGAAGGCTTATGAAAGAAGGAGTAGCCATAGAGAAACAGTGTGAAACAGGAGTAGAAACAATATGGAAGAGTAGTATCCAGTTTCATTATTAGTATGTCTTAAATTCCTTAATTTTGCTATAGCCTTACTAATGTTTTGTGGGTTTTGGATGTGTTTTGTAAACCGTTTCAGTTCAGACAAATTAGTAATGTATCTGTAAAGTGTTTTGTAAATGTTAATGGAAATTATTTTGTAGATGTCGATCGCGATTATGTTACTGTGGGGAAAAGACTGTGTATATGAGAGAACCATTTATTAAAATTTTGAAACGAGTTGGAGTCTTTGGTGAATTAATGCATATGAAGACGAAACCATGAGTGGTTGATCTGAGCGACAGGGGCTTGAAGGTCCAAATAACCGACAGTCACTCCCTTAGACCCTGCTGGTGTCTGGACCAGTGTGTCATAAAAACATTTGAACAATTCTACTTAACAAAAAAAAAACCCAACTGCCTTCAGTAATGTGTTCTGCATAAGGCTGATGTTACAATTTGTATGTTGAAAGGACACAGTCAACTGTAAAAACCTGCAGGTTGTGCTAACTGTCGGAAAATCACTTAATGTGAATGCAAAATTAATCTCCCAGCTCCCAACCTGTGTGTCCTTTTATTGCTGTAAAATGAAATCATGACACTTGCATCTGTCTTTCTCAATTAAAGGTGCAGTGGATAGCTTCTCCTTCAAATAGTCTGCACCTTAAATACCAGTTTAAAAATGCTGGAGACCATAAATTGTTCTACGCACAGCTTCCCTCTGAAGAAGGCTGGATGGGTCACACACGTCTGTGTGTAAGGGGCAAACAGAGCCCAGGGTTCTGAGTGCCCCAGAGCGCTCTTTTCCAGGGGTTTCACAGGCACAGAAACACCATGTTTCGTACTTCAGCCCTGACCGGGACCAGACCACGCAGTCTCTCTCTCGTTCCCCCACCCTCCGAGAGAATAGGGGGAGAACTGGTAAACAAAAAAAAAACAGAAAAACACGTGGGTTGAGATTGAACAAAAAGTAAATTTAACAGCAATAACAGAAAAACAAAACAAAACAAAACAGTGATGGAATACAAATACAGTATAATGGCTTACAAATCTCCACACCCAGTTTCTTCCAAGTAGCAGGAGGCTCCCCTCAGCACCCTCCTCACTGACACCCTGAGCAATGTCAGACGGGATGGAACAGCCCTTGGGCTCAGCTGGGTAAATTTACCCCAGCTGTTGGCTCATTAGTTAACTATCCCAGCTGGGTGCCCCAGCCATAGGGGCCACCAGCTCCAGTTCTCTGCACAGCCCAGGTGAATATTAACTCTGCTCTAGCCAGAACCAGGACACCCATATGCGCTGCCGCACTGTGGCAGGAGATTGCTGCCCGGCTGGAGAATCTGGTTGTAAAAGTCCGTCACGTAGATGCTCACGTACCCAAGAGTCGAGCCACGGCAGAACACCAAAATGACCAAAGGATGGATCAGGCTGCTACGATTAAAGTTTCCCAAGTGGGCCTAGACTGGCAACACAGGGGTGAGCTATTTTTAGCTCGGTGGGCCCATGACACCTCGGGCCATCAAGGAAGAGACGCAACATACAAATGGGCTCGTGATCGAGGGGTGGACTCGACCATGGACACTATTGCACAGGTTATCCATGAATGTGAAACATGCGCTGCTATTAAGCAGGCCAAGCGGTTAAAGCCTCTTTGGTAGGGAGGACGATGGCTGAAGTATAAATACGGAGAGGCCTGGCAGATTGATTACATCACACTCCCACAAACTCGTCAAGGTGAGCGCCACGTCCTTACAATGGTGGAAGCCAGCACTGGGTGGCTAGAGACCTATCCCGTACCCCACGCCACTGCCCAAAACACCATCTTGGGCCTTGAGAAGCAAGTTCTCTGGCGACATGGCACTCAGAAAGAATTGAGCCAGACAACGGGCCTCATTTCCGAAACAACCTCATAGACCCCTGGGCCAAAGAGCACGGCATCGGGTGGGTATACCACATCCCCCATCACGCACCAGCCTCTGGAAAGATTGAACGGCACAATGGACTGCTGAAAGCTACACTGAAAGCAATGGGTGGTGGGACCTTCAAAAATTGGGATAAACATTTAGCAAAAGCCACCTGGTTAGTCAACACTCGGGGATCCACCAATCGAGCTGGCCCTGCCCAGCCAGAGGGCAGAGGGTGATAAAGTCCCTGTGGTGCATCTAAGGAGTATGTTAGGAAAGACGGTCTGGGTTATTCCTCCCCTGGGCAAAGGCAAACCCACCCGTGGGATTGCTTTTGCTGAAGGGCCTGGATGTACTTGGTGGGTGATGCGGGAGGATGGGGAAGTCCCTCGTGTAGCTGAAGGAGATCTGATTTTAGGTGAAAATAGCCAATAATTTGACCTGTATATAATCATTTCTATAGTCCTTACATGTCACGTCAAAGGTATTGCAGCAAGGAACACCCTGATCAGTGAAGAATGAGCTTCAATAAAACCGAGAGAGATGCAACGGTGATGGAACAGGAACTGGCGCCCAACAACTTCCTCAAGATCAACATCTTCCACTCGCAGACCATGGGCATGATACACCAGCCACGCAAGATGTACCAACTGCGAGTTCCAGGTGCAGCAGGCAACAACCCCACACTACATACCATCTCTCTTGTCCTGAAAGACTGTCAGGACAGATGGAGCCCAAAGTCATGGACTAAATGAGCTCAACAGACTGAAGGAGTTACATCTCTGTGTATATACACACACACGTATATATGTATATGCATGACGTAGATTGTATGGAATAAGGGGTGGACACTGTCCGGGTTTTGGCAGGGATGGAGTTAATTTTTCCTCTCAGTAGCCGGTGTGTTTTGGATGCCCTGTGTGAAGAATGTTGATAAACACCCTGATGATATGAGTTGTTGTGAATGAGACCAAGGACACCGTCCTGCTTTCCAAGTCTCGCTAATTTGCAGATGCGGGAAGCTGGGAGAAAGACAGACAGAATAACTGACCCAAACTGGCCAAAGAGAGTGTTCCATGCCTGAACGCCATGCTCAGTAGAGAAGTGGGGGCTGGCCAGAGCGGGTATCTGCCTTCCTGGCATCCATCTTCCTTCCTCGTTTGCTGGCATCGTTCCCTCTCCCTTGCTGGCTCCCTTTTGCTCCTTTGCTTGCTGCTCAGTTTTGTTTCCATGATCGCTGCTCGGGACGGGCTCTGTCGGTCATTGGGACATCGGGTGGTGAGAAAACACATATTGTTCACTTTGTATATTTTAATATCCGTATATTCTGTTATTATTGTAGTTTTCCCTTGTTATTTTAGTAAATTGTCTTCATCTCAACCCATGGGTTCTCCTTCCTTCCCCACTGGGGAGGGGGAGTATGAGCGAGAAACTGTGTGGTAATTCGGGCTAAACCATCACAAAGGAAAAAAAAGGTTGCAAAAATGAGCAAAATGATTAACGCTTTGATGGCGCTTTATTTTGGGGCACTTTTGATGTTGGGCACTGCTATGCTTGTGTTGGTTTACCTGTGTTCACCTTGTGATTGTCCTCATGAACAATCACCCTCCTCTTCTGATCCCCCAGAGCCACAGGCCTCAAACTTGGCCTGGGACACATTTTTAGTTTGGTAAGATAAAACGTTGTTAATTAGATTTAGAGATGTTAACATAATTTACTCAGATAAGATGTTGTTAAGTAGATATAAGGGAAAATGTTAATTAGATTTAGATATGTCCTCCTTTTGAAGGCCCGAATCATCATTTTTCATTGCCAGCCTTCATGTTTAGGGCACAAAGCCTCATTTCTTAGTCCAAAGCTGCATCTTCAAGCCACACAATCCTATTTAAAGGGCCCCAAATCCTCAATTTAGAGACTAAATCATCACTGTTCTGGTTTTGTTTAGCGAGGGGGGCCTAAGGTGGCAGCTTCTATCGGAAACTGCTAGAAGTTGCTCCTCTTTGTTCAGTGGACTCGGCCGGGACTAGGGCGGACCCGCTGCTGGCCAAGGCCGAGCCAATTGGTGTCAGCACGTTCCATGATAACGCCTCTGCCGTAACACATTTAAGAAGGGGAAAACAGACAAAAAGGAAGTAGAGAAGATGTGAAGGAGCTGAGCAGGACAGAGAGGGGGAGGCGCGAGCCTCGTGGGCCTTGCAGGTTTCACCCTCTGGCCTCCCGCCGGGCGGCAACTGGGCCCAACTGGGCCCAGCCCGGCTGAGAGAAGTGGGGAGGAGAGGAGATGTGAATGAGATGTAAAAACGTCCTGAGAGGTGTCTGCCAGCCTGTTGTGAAGAATTTTCCTTGTGAGAGGAACGGAGACTGCGTAGTTTGGTCCCGATCGGGGCTGAACTACGACAATCATTTTCCGGGTCAAAGGGCTCATTTCAGTGTCCAAAGACCCAGTTTTAACATCTGGTCACATGTTTTTAAAGTTCAAACTTCAAGTCTCATTTTTAGGGCCCAAACTCTCATTTTGGTTGTCCAAACAGTCATTTTCAAGATCTAAATTCTCATTTTTAGGATACAAACCCTCATTTAGAAGATCAAACCCTACTCCAAAGGTTCAAAGACTCATTTTAAGGGCCCAAAGTATCATTTTTATTGCCTCAACTCTGATTTTGAAGGTTGAAAGGCTCTCTGTTAGGGTCCAAGGCCTCCTTTCCAGGTCCAAACACTCTCTTTAGCTCCCAAAGCTCCCATAGTCTAATTTGTAGGATCCATTCTGGAATTTTTAGGGCTTAAAGCCTCTTTTTTTTTTGTTTTCTTACAATACGATAGAATAGAGTATTTAAGTTGGAAGGACCTACAACGATCATCTGGTCAAACTGCCTGACCAGTTCAGGCCTGACCAGGTTAAAGCTCGTTAATACCGACACTGCCCAAGTGCCTCTTAAACATTGACAGGCTTGCGGCATCGACTTCTCATGGCCAAAGCCTCATTTTTATTTTCCAGACCTCAATTTTGAGGGCCTGAATTCTCTCCTACAGATTTCAAAGCCTCGTTTTTATGGTCCAAACCTTCACTTTAGGTCCAATGTCTAATATGTGGCCTGACTCCTGATTTTCAGGGTCAAAGCCTCAGGTTTAGTTTGCAAAGTCTCCTTTTCAGAGCCCAAACATTGCTTTAAGACACTGAAGCTCATTGCAGTGTCCAAAGCCTCATTTCCGTTTCCAAACCATCCGTTACAGGGCTCCAAGCTTCATTTCTGGAGTCCAAATTCTCTTTCACAGGGCCCTAACCCCACTTTTACAGCTCAAAGCCTTCATTTTAGGAATCACAACATTATTCAGGCCTAGAGCTTCACTTTAAGCATCTAAACTCTCATTTTTAGGGCAAAGCCCACTTTTTATAGGTCCAAAGATGCACCGAGAGAGTCTGCACTCTCACTTTTGGCCTGCAGGAAAGGCGGCAAGAGTGGAAAAAGCTGGGCACCCTGCAGGGGCGGGGCAGGCTGGCTCCACCAATCACGCCGTGTGGGAGAGCAGCACGTGATGATTGATAAGCTGTCTGACCCGTCATTAGATGGGAGGAGCAAGGGGGAAATCCCAGGCAGCCAATCAGAGGAAGCATTGCCCCAGGTGGAGGGCGGGCACTGCAGCCCAGCAGGCTGACCACCCGGGGACAATCACAGCCAGCATTGCCTCAGGGCAGGACCAAATGAGGGCAGAGTGACAGCCAAGAGGACCAATCCCAGACAGCATTGCCTCAGGGCAGGCCCAAACGGGGGCAGAGTGACAGCCCAGCGACCAATCCCAGGCGGCATCCCCTCGGGCGCAGGCCGAGCACCGCCCCCGCGCGGCCGGGCCTGGTCAGCAGCTGCGCAGGACGCCAAAGACGCCGTGAGGGTGTGCGGGCGTAGAACTGGCAGTGCCAGCGCCCGGCGAGAGCTGAATCTGCCGCTGCCGTGAGAGAGCGTGAAAGCTGTGTCTGCACAGACAGGAGCAGCAGCAGCAGGGCTGAGGAGAATCCCCGTCCCTGGCGGGGGAGGGGCAGCGCGGGGACAGAGGCTGAGGAAAAGGCTGCGGCGCTGAACGCCTCCTGCGCCTCATCTGTGCCGGCGAGCTGTGCTCAGGGTGCCCAGCCCCCGAGCCAGAGACCGGCACGGGGAGCACGATGCAGCCCCCACCCCCCGGGGGAAATGGTCAGCGCCCTGCGACCGCACTGCGACACACACAGATCTGCGGGGCCGGGCGGGACCCGCCCGTTGGGGCTGAGGGTGCTGGCCGAAGCGCTCGGCAGGCCACTTTCCACCACTGCCCAGCAGCCCTGGCCGAGCGAGGAGGCCCCGGCTGACGGGAGGGCAGCACGCGTGACGCCCGTCCACAGGAAGAGCCACAGGAGGATGCAGGGAAGCACAGGCCTGTCAGCCTGGCCTCAGTGCCGGGGAAGGCTGTGGAGCAGATCAGCGTGAGTGCCGTGGCCTGGCCCGGACAGGACAGCCAGGTGAGCGTTGTGAGCTTTTCTTGGCCTCAGAAAGTGTCATGGCTGAGGGAAGGCTGTGGGAACGTAGTCACGGACCCCCGCTGCATGCTAAGTGAAATCATTTATTGTTACAGCTTATGTGCTTATCTACCCTCCCATCGCCCATCCACCCCCAGATGTCCTTTCTCTTGTTTTCCTTCTCTTGGAAAGTCCCTTGTTTCTCATTCTCGTGGCTTCTTGTTTCTCATTCCCGTGGCTTCTGATACTCGTCGTCCCCAACAATTCCCCCTTCTTGTTTAAAGTAATTTTCTACTACAGCATTCTTCTGCTGTTACAGACATAACAACTGCAGCAACCTCCTTACCTACAAAGCCAGTGACTAGTTTTTTGCAAGCCTCTGTTGAAACAAGCCATAAGTTCTGCTGACAATGTCTTGTATCCTAAAGCTTCCCTTCTCCTGCCATGGCTTCTTCCTGCGAGCAGGATTGTATCCCTCCCCCAAGGACGGTGCGCTTTCACTGGCACCGTACTGGCTGGAGAAATACCCACATCTCCCCTGCTTTGTTTCTGAGAAGAGGCTTGTTCCAAGGCTTTATCTATTAAAGTCTGCACACATTTCCACACGCACGGAATGCAGATCAAAATGCACATCTAAAAGGAATGAATGAGCATCCTACAGCTACTTGTAGTAAGCTTTTGTCAACCCACCAAAAAGATTTCTGGATACATCAAAGCCATCCCTTTGTTGCCGTTTCTGTACTCCTTTTTGCAAGTTTTGAATGCTTTTGTGAATGGATTCCGAATGATCAGACAGATTCACGCAGCAAAGCCCATCAAAATCCTGGCAACCGTGATTTTGTGCTCATAATAAAAAATCTATTGCTGCTCTGTTCTGTTACCACCCCGACTACACCGGAGACACCGCCGAGCAGGAGGGTGCTTATCAGCAGGGTCAGGGCAGAGAAAGGAGGCAGGCGCAGCACCTTCAGGGCTCCCCTGTTGTTCGCAGAGTGCGCTCTGGGCCCTGTCTCTCTCCTGCGCCCCGAGCCGCCTCTGTTTATCCCCTCGGCAGATTCAGAGGAAGAGTACTGACCAGACGCTGCTGCACGCGTGGCCAGCGCACGCAACCAGGCCTGTCAGATGTGCTCTGCAGGCTGACAGCGGTTCTGTTTTGTACAGTAGTGTCACGTGCAGCACCTGCATCAGTCAGCAGCGCTGACAGTGCCGATGCAGTTGCATTTGTTTGCTTAGCAAGCCAACAGCCCAATTTATTTAGCGTAGCGAAGCCTGGGCACTTGCCACACCAAGTGCAAAGACTGGAGCAGCAATAATTTCACTTGGGTTCCCAAACTCTGTATTGTCTTGGCAGTCAGATTCAAAGCTACGTGTACTTCGTTTAGGTCTTTTACGCTGTAAAATCACTGCGTTATTGGGTGTAAACATCCCCAAGGTTCCCATGGTGCAGGGCCCCCCATATGGGAGGGCATCCCTGCCCATGCACGGTCCCCACATATGAAAAACCCCCATCAGGGCGGGCACTGGAGTAGTGCTGGGTTTTGATAGTTCCCTACACATTTCTGCTTTCCGTGACTGATGTCCACGGAGCTGCCACACAGCTCGTTAACAATCCGATGAACGCGAGGCAGCCTGGAGCGCCGGTCGTACCCATCGCGCAGGGATCCACGTGTTCACTGCTGCTGTAGAGACACAAGCGTATCCTTTTCCCCACGTTACAAGAGGGAACGGTCCTTCCCAGTTCCCTGCTTCCAGATTCTGAACCATCCCCGGAGCTTGCCCTCGGATGGCCTCAGGTACAGGAGACGATCCAAAATGTTTCTGTATTGGGGAAGAATTGTCACTCCAACCATTTAGACAACTGAGCACATACATTGCTTTCGCTGACTTTTCGTTTGCAGATCTCCCTTCCGTTCCCCCTTCTTGTTCTAACAGCATATTTTTAAGTGTGCCATGGGCGCGTTGAGTGACGGCCTGTCCAGTGGGGTTGTGCGGGATACCAGTAACATGCTGGGTGCCCCACAGAGCAAGGACGTTTTGGACTGCGCGAGAAGCATACGCTGGCCCGTTACCTGTTTTGACATGCGTGGGAACCCCCATGAAAGCAAACGCTGACGTCCAGTGTTGGCAAACATCTTGAGCACGTTCTCCTGCATGAGCAGAGGCAAACAATAAGCTGGGATGGGTGTCGATAGTTACATGCACATATTTGTGTGGGCCCAATGACGGGACGAGAGTTATATCAGATTGCCACAATTCTTGAGAGCACAAACCACGCGGATTAACCCCATATCAAGGGGGCGTAACTGTGTTCTGGCAGCTGCTTCAGGAACGCACAGTTGCCCGAGCTTGTTCCCGTGTCAGCTGTAATTGTCGTTGAAGGGCTGCAGAGTTTTGGTGATAAAATTCATGGGACAGCTCAGCCTGCGTGAGTGTGTTTGGAACGAGGGCCGCGTTAGTGAGAGCATCTGCTCTCGCGTTACCTTCTGTGACAGGTCCTGGGAGCGGGGTGTGAGCTCTCAGATGTACAGTAAAGTGAGGACGATCCCGCACATGTAACACCGATAACAGCTGTTGAAACTGGTCATACAGCAAAGGATTATTAATTTCCTTTAGCACTGCCCGCTCAGCGCGTTGTATTACATTGAGCACACGGGCAGAATCGGAGACAACACTGAGGGGTTCATCTTTCCACTTGTACAAAGCTCGTACCACCGCCGCAAGTTCTACAGTTTGGGTCGAACCTTCGACCGATTGTGCGTCATGATGCCACTCACCATCCTGCTTCCAAACCATTACAGATTTGTGCGTTTGTCCTGATCCATCTGAAAACATTGCCAAGGCATTTTCCATGGGAGTGTAACTGAGCAGAGTTGCTGGATGCAACGTTAACTCTCCTAAAAATTGCAGCACTGGTTGCTGGGGCCAACGAATGGAAATCTGTAGCAAAACTGTTTGCAATGCGTCTGTGCTTCTGGGGTGAGTCTCCTAGGAGAGGGTAAATCTGAGTCTCCTTTACGCGTTTGGAAGAGTGGAGAAAGCAATTCCGTAGAGAGGCCTAATCCCGGGCGTACCCAGCTGACAGCTGCCAGCAATTTCTGCAAATCGTTTCAGGTAAACACTGTTGGAGGGGTTTTAACTTTTGCGACACAATTGTTCTTTCCATAATTTGTCAGCCGAGATACTGCCAGGGACACACCTCTTGAATTTTTCCTTGAGCAATAGCCAATTTAAATCTGGATAATGCACTGGTGATAGCATTAAGAACTCTGTCTACCAGAGAATCATCAGGTGCTGCAATTAGGATGTCAGCCCTATAATGATAAACGAGGCTATTCCTATGCAAGCACCTTACTGGTGCTATGGCTGGTGCGACGTACCATCGGCAGATGGTTGGACTATTTTTCATACCTTGCGGAAATACCGTCCAGTGATATCGCTGGCTGGGTTCTCCCATATTGGTTGAAGGCACAGAAAATGCGAGTCATGGACCATCCTCAGGATGCAAAGGTATAGTGAAAAAATAATCTTTTAAATCAATAATGACAATATTCCAGTCTTGAAGTATCATTGAAGGAGATGGTAACCCCTGTTGCAAAGGTCCCATACCCTCAATTACCAAATTTACTGCCCTTAAATCCTGTAAGAGTCGCCATTTACCTGATTTTTTTCTGTATTACAAACACAGGTGTATTCCAGGGGCTGTCTGTTGGCTGTCTGTGTCCAAGCTGTAATTGCTCGTCAGCTCACTCATTCAAATGGTGCAGCTTTTCTCTTGCTAAAGGCCACTGGCCGACCCAGACAGGAGTATCTGTAACCATGTCAGGTTTTGGGTAAGCTGCCCTTCCCCGCCGGATGGGGAGGGTGCCTGGCGGTGGCCACGGCCCTGGGCACATAAGAAGACAAAAAAAAAAAAAGGCCTGAGGTTTGAGACAAGAACAGGGAGAGATCCTTAAAGCTCCTGTTACAGGCAAAACAGACTTGACCCGGGGAAACCATTTATTACTAAAACCAAAGCAGGACAATGAGAAAGGGAACAAGACAACCTCCCCCCCAACCTCCCTCTGCCTGGACTTAACACCATCTCCACCTCCTTCCCACCCCTGAGCGGGACAGGGCAGGGGTAGGTGGGTAGAGGGAATGGGGGCCACAGTCAGTTAAGTAAATGTTGCTTTATGCTGCAGGTTACTAAGAGGAAACCTACAATAATAACAAAATATAAGAACATTAATATATACAAAATGAACAATGTACAATTTCTCACCACCCGATGTCCGAATGACCGGTACGCTGTCTGCCTTTGGCCCAGCTCCCTGCACCTGCTCGTTAACGAGACTTGGAAGGCCAGACAGTGTCCTTGGTCTCATTAACAACAACCCTAATCATCAGAGCGTTTTTATCAACATTCTTCGCATACAAAACCCAGAGCTACTGAGAGGAAAATTAACTCCATCCCTGCTAAAACCAAGACAGTATTCACCCCTTATTGCACACCATTTACTTCATGCTTACACGCACACACACAGACTGCCTGTGTCTGTCTAGGAAACTTTTAATTTCCGCCGGACTGTCATCTGTTAATTTGTCTGTTTGCACTGCCTCTCCGTTTCCACTTAGAGATCTTATAACTTAACGCTGCACCTTGCACGGCAACAATACCAACCTGGATGTATCCCTTGTTCCAACGGGGTCGACCTGCGACACCGCGCACACCAGAACACTCAGCTGTAGCGCAAATAGAAATCAGCGGGAATAAGCTGATGTCCACACCAACAGCACTGAACAGTAACAAAAACATGACACTGTCGACACAAAGGACACAGACACAAACACGCCGCCTCTGTAACGAGGAAGACTGGAGGCTCCTTTTCCAGATCTATGGGACCTGGATCAAAGGGATTTTCCGGCTCGCTGTCAGTCTTTGTTTCCACGAGCGGAGGAGCGGACAGGGTAACGGGTGCTGTCGGATCCCCTTTCTGCGCGTGATTCTTTAAGGCTTCAAACATTACACGCCACACCGGTCATAACCTTTGAGCAGCAGGGTCACCCCGCGTTGCACAGGCCCACTGCTCAACACTTACACTGTCCCAGGTGCCCACCGTGCAGACATGAGAGGTGTTAGCATTTGATATGTGGGCGGACACCCAAACCAACAAGCTCTTCAGGTCAGGGTTATTAATAGCACAGTTCTGTTCCTCTAACGCTTTTGTTAGAGTCGTTAAAATTGATTTCTGTTCCTTTGAAGCAGCGCTTCTCGTCGTTCCTAGCCGTGTTGCCTCCCTTAGTCGAGGTAAGGGATACTGCACAGACTTCCCCAGTTCGGCCAGGTTTCTTTAGAGCCGCGCTCCCTTCGTTCCCGGCCGCTTACCTCCCTTCCTCGAGGTAACGAATTCGCTGCGCAGGCTTCCTACCAATCGGCCGGGCGTTCCCACCGGAATCACAATCTTCTAATCTTCACTACTTCTAACAAGTCCCTGTTCGGGTGCCATTTGTGGGAACATAGTCACGGACCCCCGCTGCATGCTAAGTGAAAATCATTTATTGTTACAGCTTGTGTGCTTATCTACCCTCCGATCGTCCAACCACCACCAGATGTCCTTTCTCTTGTTTTCCTTCTCTCAGAAAGTCCCTGGTTTCTCATTCCCATGCCTTCTTGTTTCTCATTCCCATGGCTTCCAACACTCGTTGTCCCCAACAGAAGGCTGGCAGCACGACGTCCTCAGGGCAGCTGAATGCCTGGGGCACTGTCAATGCACCCATCCCTCGTGTGCCTCCCCACGCAGCTCCCTCTGGGGGCTGTGCAGACTCAAGGCCAGCTGCCATCTACGGGCACGCGGGTTAACTCCTTCCTTGGCAGGCAACGGGGCTAAGAGTTGGCAATCGGGACAGGCTGCAGGAATACTACGTGCCTGCGTCATGGTTAGCTGAAAATGCCTTTTAAGTGCTCTAGCATTTTGATGATGAAAGGAATGTGACAATTTAGCTTGCTCAAATCGATTGGGAACTATCGCAGACATGGTGTAGAAATCTGCTAATTGATTACTTTCCATTATAGGACCAGGCAAATCCCTGTGAGAGCGAACATGCATCACATAGAAATCATGCTTTCTTTGATCTATTAAGGACCAAAGCATGCGAAGTTCAGCCATTAAAAAAGAGCTATCCACATTCTTAATCACTGAATAATCAAGTCTCGCTACTATCCCTGCTACATAAAATGAATCTGTGACAAGATTAACAGGCTCATCCTTAAATTTTAACAAAGCCATGTTTACTGCAACCAACTCAATTACTTGAGTTGAGCCTTGCGGAACAATTTTTACTTCATGTGGCCATTCCGCCTCTTGGGATGGTTTCCATCCCACGGCTGCTTTCCTTGAGTTGCCAGAGCCATCTGTAAAGACAGTAATGCCTTGTGCAGGGCTTGGTCTGCAACGTAATTTTGTATACAGGGGCAATTTAGTAACTTCAGCCCAGATTCGATGTTTGGGATAATGAATAGAGATTTGGCCTTGAAAATCAGCTAAAGCAATTTGCATATCGAGATTCTCAGCAAGAAGCCAATTCAGATTTTCTTTGGTTGCAGGAACAAAAATTACACATGGATCTATTCCATCAAGAGCCTGTAATCTGGCCCTTCCCTTTCGTATCAATTGAGCGTAAGCTTCAAGAATTGTTACCACTGTTTTTGATTGAGAATGTGGCAAAGAGAGCCATTCAATTACTCATAGAGGGTCTTTTGCACTCTCTGCCCATTGAAAGAGAACTGCAAAAGGCTGAAAGACATTAGCAATTATTGCCACCATGATTGGTAGTTCAAGGAGACTTTGCCATCCTTGCCGATTTTCGATTGCCTGTGAAAAGAAGAAATAGTGAAAAAGCAGTCCTTTAGGTCAATCACTGTTAAAAGCCAATTGGCTGGAAGCGTAGATGGTGAGGGCATCCCTGGCTGAAGAGCTCCCATAGGCTCAATTACAGCATTAATTGCTCTGAGGTCATGTAGCAAGCACCATCTACCGTTCTTTTTTGGAGTACAAAAACCAGGAGTGTTCCAAGGGCTCACGGAGGGCGTGATGTATCCAGCGGCCCAACTGCTCCTCCACCAGTCTATGCAGTTGTTCCAGGCGTTCTCGACGTAGGGGCCATTGGTCGACCCACACCGGTTGTTGTGTTAGCCAGGTGAGTTTGAAGATGGGTTGCTGCCAGGCTCTGATCGGTTGTTCGATGGTCTCTGCATACAATTTCTCTGTTTTGGTTCTGCTGTGTGGACCGTACTTCCGAACTGTCCAAGCACGTCTCAACCCCATAGGGTGCACGGAACTGGAGCAATGAACGGAGCAGCACGGGCTACCTGTCCATCTGGTCCAATGATCACTCAAAGATATGCGCTCTGTTTTGGTCGCTTCCACAATCGTGGAAGCAGGGTCTGCTGTGGGCCATTCTGACGGCCAGGCAGAACTCTGGATTACAGAGACATCCGCACCAGTACCTACAAGTCCTGCAAAACAAGGTCCGTCAATGGTGCATGTTATCATTGGTTGTGTCCCCTTTATAGATTTTGTCCACAATACCTGCGGTTTTCCAGTGCTGTCAAAACCTTTTTTACCTGAATGTCCAGATTCCCCAGCAGTTTCCCCTTGAAAAGGTACAAGCTGTGTGATACGCTGTCCTGCCGGGATAACACAAGGAGGCACCGGTGTCCATGCCATGCTTTGAATTTCTCCACTGTAATCTGAATCAATGATTGCAGGTAAAACAAAAAGTCCCAGTTTAGTGGTTGATGATTTACCAATTAACAAGGCATGCATCCCTTTTTCCATCAGACCCCAAACTCCCGTCAGGATAAGAACTACGACAGTGGTTATTGTGACTGAGTGGGCAGCGGCCAGGTCCAGCCCCGCACTCCCTGCGGTGGCTGGAGTGAGGTCGCCCACCACACAGTGTGACACGGATTTATTTGACTGTCCGGGGCACACAGCCTCGCCCCCCGCCTCACGTTTCCCGAGCGATCTGATAAGGGCTGCCCATCAGCGATATCTGGAACGACATTCATTAGACCAACGTTTTCCTTTCCTGCAACGAGGACAGTCCCGGGGCGGAAGAATTTTTCTGTCTGCTTTTTTGGGGCAATCTCTCTTTAAATGTCCCAGAGCACCACAGCGATAGAACCTGCCTTGTCCTGACCTTTTATCCGATATCTTTAACGGTGCTGCGAGGGCATCAGCTAAAGCGTCAGCTTGGGGTCCTGTTGAGCCAATATCGACACGCTCTGACCATTTCAGCCAAAGAGGGAGTACGGCTTTTCATAGATTGCAATACGCGCTTACAATCATTGTTAGCATTTTCAACAGCCAATTGTAATAGCAACGGCCCTCTTGCATCATCGTTGTCGATCTGCCGCCCTGAAGTAGCTGGCAGACAATCTATGAAATCTGCATATGGCTCATCAGCTCCTTGCGGCACCTTAACAAAAGATTGAGGTCCTTCGCCCCTTGATGCTGGAATTCTTCGCACTGCCGGAAGAGCAATATGTCTAATTTGAGCATACGCTTCCCGCGTGAACTGTGCCTG
The DNA here is from genome assembly GCF_036417535.1 of Chlamydotis macqueenii. Taxonomy (NCBI): domain Eukaryota; kingdom Metazoa; phylum Chordata; class Aves; order Otidiformes; family Otididae; genus Chlamydotis; species Chlamydotis macqueenii. Next base: position 45,595,958 of record NC_141561.1, read on the forward strand.
CAGGAGCGGGTTACTATGAGCACCTTCTCCTGCCAATTGTTCGTATCCTATGGAAATCTGTTGATTTAAATTTGTATCGCGTTGCACAGTACATCCCTCCTTAAAGTCTGCATGCCACATGATGAATTGTGTAGGTGTTAACACCATTCTCATTAACGATTTCCAATCATGTGCAGCCAGAGTATGCGACTCTGCTATTGCCTCAAGTAAGGTTGTGGTAAAAGGAGAATGTATCCCTCCCTCCTTTACTGCTCGTCGCAGCTCCTTTATGGCATCATAACTAAGAGGCTGCCGAACCGGCTGCTGATTAGCTTGGTACATAATCAGACAGGCTAAGGCAATTTGCCAGTCACCATTCTGCAGTGCCGCTTTCTTACGCTCTTCCCGGATATTGCGCATTTCAGCACTCACAGCTGCATGACTAGCATTCACATCTCGCGGAGGAGGGAACAGATCAGGTTTCTTTTCAGAGCCTACTGAACCCACATTAAATAGATCTACCTCCGGAGAGGTTTTGTTATTAGCAAGCGCAGTATCAGGAAAAGAATTGATAGGTGGAACCCGAGGCAAATCTGGCGCGAGAGACTGCGGCAACGACAGCGACAGTAAAGGCGCGGAAGCAGGGTTTACAAGCCGAGGTCACAGGGGAACAGGAATACAGCACGGATTTTTCTGCACAGACCCGCAGCACGGAGTTCTCTGGGCTAACCCCGCCCCCCCACCAGTTTCTGGGGAGATGCCGTTGTTACCGAGGGACGCGCTCACAGGTTGAGGGTCTGGTAATGGGGGTGCCGACGCCTCAGGCAAAGAAGTATCAGTAGATTCTGTTGAAACATTTCTGATGGTTAGCATGATTTGTACCCAGGTGGCTAAGTTTTTGCAAGCTAGGCTGTCTCCTGCTGTGGCGGCCTTTTGAAGGCTTGCACCCGCTCCTTCCCAAGCCTCTAGTTGAAAAGTCCCATCTGCAGGAAATTGTGGATGATTATCACAAATCCACTCTAATAAAGGCATTAATTGTGGGCTGGTGACAGTCCTGCCCTGCGTTTTTAGCATTCTTCCCATTACGTCAATGCCTTGCATCTGCTCCGAGGATGTTTTCCCTCCCATGGTTCCCGGTTGCTCACCTGTATGCAGGTGATGAGCACGCTTTCTGATGTGTGGATCCTCAGTCCCGGTTTCTGGATGCCGGCCTTTGATTCAACTGGGCTGTGCCACCAGTGCGGGCTCTACTCAAGCCTCTTTTGAAGTCTCTGTCCCTGTTCGGGCGCCGTCTGTGGTGTATTACGGCACGCACTCACTCATGGTGCAAGTGAGACAAAGTGAGGGCAAAGTTTATTTTTACAAGCAGTGTTTTACACTCTTTACCCGGATGCTCTTTGTCTACGATTTCTATTCCTATAGGGCAACTATTAGCACAAGCTCTACCACCCCACCATTTGTCCAATCAGCTTCACGCTCCTGATTGACGTTGTAGCATTGTTCTTCATCACGTACTTCTTATTTTGTCCATCATACCGATGCTTCTCAGCACGTACTCCCGCTTTGTCCATTGTTCTCAGATCCTGTTCATTTCGATACATTCACCCATATTCCCAGCCGCATAACTCACTTCGCTACATTTGCTCACATCGAAACACTTGCTCACATTCGCATCCACTACACAAGGCCAGCAGCCATCTCTGGGGACCCGTCTGGAGCTGGCTGGGTGCTGCTGCTCGTGCTGTCCCGCGATGCAGCTGCAGCTGAAAGCCCTTCTCAGAGCCCTGAGTGCCCTCCTGAAGAGGGAGGGCCTTTGCCGTTGAGCCGGGGCATGCGGGAGGGTTGCAATGCCTGTCGGGGAAGGAGAGCTGTAGGTGGCCGGAACACGGCTAGCCGTCTTGTGCGCAGGGCGACTGGCCTGGCCTGGGTGCTGCTCATCGGGACGGCTGGGCCTGGCCGGCCCTCAGCGGGGCAGCGCTGGACTCGGGGACATACCTGGGTCCTCCTCGGGGACGTCTCTGCAGCTGGAGGAGGGCGGTGCGCCATCTCCGTGCTTGGAGGCCACCTGCACAGGAAGAGCAAGAGCACAGACAGGGGATGGAAAGGGTGTCAGCAGGATGCCCTGGAGAGCACCAGGCATCCCCCTGCCATACAGACCGTGGGCGCTGCCACTGCCTCCGGCGCCTCGGGATGCCCGGTGCTAGCAACGTGTGCTTGGCTCATCTGGTGCCAGGGGTCCCGAGCCAAGGGAAAAGTTGCTGCGTCCCCTCTGTCCTCCTCATCTGGGGCAAGGCGGGTGGTGCCAGCATCTGCCGCAGGGTTTTGAGGCACTGGAGGAGCCACGGAACCCTCATGCACTGCCAGGATGACCCTGGCTTTGCTGGCCCCTTCTTGACTCTCTTCAGACGAGGGTGCAGCCACGTTTTCTCCTTCCTTGCATGCCCCTGGGACAAGAGAGGTTGTGCTGGCCTCTCCCTGAGGCTCTGCAGCCAAGGGAGCCTCAGCGTCCTGAGGTGCTGCAGGTCTTCTTGCTGCCCTCGCTGCGTCCATGCTCTGCGCCAGGTCCCGCTGCTCTGCCGGCCGCTGGCCGAGTTCCTGGGTGGCAGCCACAGCCTCGCACACATCCTGGCTCGCAGTGCACTGGGCTGTGTCCAGCAGAGCCACGATGTCGGCACTGGGGCTGTGCAGGGCAGACGGCTGCTTCTCCACCTGTGCTGCCGTGGCCTGCTCATCGAGAGCAGGAGAAGCTGGTGCCTTTGCCACCTCTTGTGCCCTTGGAGCAAGAGGCGCGCTGTGCCCCTCTTCCTCAGGAGCTGTGCCCAGGGCAGGAGACACACTCTGCAGGGGCAGGGCTTCGCTGTCCTCCTCCTCCTCAGCCAAGGCCCCTGGCTCCCCCTATAAACACATGAGGAACAAGAAGAGAGCTAAGGAGAATTTCCGTCCTTTGTTGGACAAGGAGGGAAACAGTGACTCAGGCCGAGGAAGAGGTTGAGGTAGTTGATGCTGCCTTTGCCTCTGCCTGTAACAGAGCAGTTGTTCTCAGGATACCCAGCCCGCTGGGGTGGAAGACTGACGGGGAGCAGAATGAAGCCCCCATCATCCAAGAGGCAATGCTTTGCGACCTGCTACCGCACTTAGACACGCACAAGCCTATGGGGCCAGAAGGGACCCACCCAAGGGCACTGAAGGAGCTGGTGGAAGCGCTCACCAAGCCACTTTCCACCACTGCCCAGCAGTCCTGGCCAAGCGAGGAGGCCCCGGCTGACTGGAGGGCAGCACGCGTGACGCCCGTCTACAGGAAGAGCCAGAAGGAGGATCCAGGGAACTACAGAGGGATCTGGAGAGGCTGGATGGATGGGCCACACTTGAGGATGAGAGCGGAGGGTCCCCAGGGCGAGGGAGGAGGGTTGGGGCCATGGGCACCGTGTGTGGGCCCTACAGAGAAGCAGGGCTCGCTGGTGGCCAGGAGGGCTGGAGCTCTGCTGGGACGCTGGAGGGCTGCCCTGGCGTAGTCCCTGCTCGGCGACAGCAGGAAGCCTCTCAGCAGGGACAGCGAGGCCATGCTAGCCCCACTGATTCTGAGCCCCTTTGCTCACACAAGCCTCCTGCCAGTGCCACGGCCAAGAGTCCCAGCACGGGGGGAGCTCATTACCGTGGTCATGCTGATGCTCTCTAACGAAGAAAGTGAGCAGATGCTCCCACAGTCCCAGAATCTTGGTCTGAGGAAGGGATTCTCTGGATGCTCCTCTGGCAGTGTCTGGCCTAGGTGGAGGGCAAACACGCAAGAGCTGTTAGCACACAGCGCTGTTGCCAACACGCTTCCCAGACGGTGCCAAGAGCTGTCAGCTCGGCACGGCTCAGGCTGTGTTGGGGCCGGCTCCCAGGCCCCAGCAGTCCTGGCATTCGGGCACCACCCTGTCCCCCGCCCACAGGACCCCTGCTGCCAGCACACTGAGGAAAGGAATCCCGGCGCTGAGCCGGTTGTGCTCACTGGCCTCGACCCTGCCCAGCCCCGTGCGGCCCTTCGCTCACCGGTCTTCAGCGGCTCGACCATGGTTATCTCGTAGGGCTCCGGCGCAGAGCTGCTCTCCTGGGAAGCCCCCAGCTCCTCCCAGGCCACCCTGGGGCGGCTGGGGGGTCTCTTTTCCATCCTGTGAAATGGAGGAAAGTGGGGGCAGAGGGGGAGCAGCGGCCCCGTGCCCGCCACGCGCAGGGCACACACTGTCCTGCAGGGGACTGGGAAAGAGTGAGTGTTGCTGCAGCACATGCCAGTAGTGAGGCTTACAAGGGAGACCCAGAGCAAGATCTAGAGCAGGCTGAGGCCTCCTGATCCTGCAGGACAGCAGTGTGCGGCCAGAGCCTGCAAAGCCCCCTCCCACACCGTGCCCACAGTCAGGGAAGCTGCCCTGCTTCTAGGATGCAGAGCCAGCCCTGCCAGCCCAGGAGAAGAGGAGAGCCGGCTGCCAAAATCGCCCCCTGAGCCGACTGCAATGCCACAGCTGCCTCATGGAGGACCCCAAGCCTGCTACTGGCCTGGCTGCCGTGCAGGAGCCCGGGAGCGGCCAGCACCGCTTACCTGGTCTTGGCAAAGGGAGTGGAGGCGCAGTGGGTGGTGGTGGGGCTCTTCTTGGGGCTGGGGATTCTGGCAAAGGCAGAGCAGCACACGCATTAACTGCGAGGGTTTGCGTGATCGTAATGCTCTCGCCAGAGATGCACGCAACAACAGGAGCCAGGAGCTCCGAGGAGGTGAGGGGCTCTTGCCCTGCACAAGGTCACGGCACGGGGCTGGACCTCTCCCTGCCACCCTCCTCCCAGCCAGCGCGTGCGCACGGGCATGGGGCTACGTGGGCCCAGCTCCTTCCAACAGGCAGGCACGTGCTACCAGCCCTGTCCCAGATGCTGAGAGCAGGGGACAGGGGCCGGGAGACACCGGGCGCTCTCACCTCCGGTAGAACAGCAGGTAGGCCTGCTGGGCCAGGACCACTGAGATGTTGCTGGGGCGGACCAGGTCATCGTCCATTTGGTACCACTGCCCGTTGCTGGCCTGCGGAAGGAGAAGAGAGCAGGGGGTCGGGCTGTGTTCGGGGACCCTCCTGGCCTGAAGAGCAGCAGGAACAGCGCCCGCCAGCAGAGCCCCTCCCCCCAAAACCCACAGGCGGCCCAGGGCAGGCAAGGGGACTCTGCGAGAGCAGACCTCCACGCTTCTGTGGCAGAGCACAGCCTGCACCCCCCACCCACTGCTCCACACCACTCCATCTGCTGAGCACCCTCCTTCCTGTGCCTGACAGGGACCCACCAGCGGCCAGCAGCCCCCAGCCCAGACTGGAGCCAAGAGAGCGCCGCGGGCTCACCTTCACGTGGCAGTAGTAGTGCCCTGACTGGCTGCTGGTCCCAGCGTGCACCAGCACGGCATAGAGCCCATACACAACAGGATCCCCGTTCTCCTGGGACATGTAAGGGCGGACGTTCAGGAGCTGGGGATACGGCACGTTCTGCGGAGAGAGGACGCCTTGGGAGCCTGCACAGCAGATGGCTTTCTTGCTACAGCAAGAGCAGCTCAGTGGTCCTACGCGTCCCATCGCTCGAGGGAGGGGGACGCGCTCTCCCCAGGCAGAGGTCACGCTGAGGAAGATGCCATGATGAGCCAAGCTCCCCCCGCACCACACAGCTGGGGAGGGGCTGCAGGACTGCAGCAGAGCTCACGCTGTGCACAGGACCCCCTCCCACCCTGCCCTGGGCAGTGGGGCCTGGGGCCAGGAGACAGCCCCTCATCGGTGTTGCCAAGCACTCACCTTTGTGATTTTGCCTCCACCAAATTTAGCAACGCGGTTCAGCCTGAGCATGAGAACGTTGGAGGCTCGGTGGATAGTGAAGCCTTTGCTTGCTGACACTTTCTGCATGCACCTGGAGAGGAAGAGCTGGAGCTGTGTTCCACCACCCAGATGATTGCCAGCCCTGGCCAAGCGGCAAACCCCACAGAAACGACCCTGACGACCCCAAGCACCGCTCCAGGGCAGCTGCTCACGGCCACGTCTGCTGGCCCACGTCCTGCTCACGAGGGGAGGGAGCTGAGGAGTGGCGGGCTTCATCGCAGGCTTCCATGGCCACATACTTCACGGTGTGGCCACGGAGCAGGTAGAGAAGCCCTCCCGTAGAGCGACAGGCTTTCCACCTGCTTCCCACCAGCACACCCGCAGGCCCCTTCCCGCCCGCAGCCCCACACACTCACTTGGCACATGTGTAGGCGTTCTCCCCGCGCAGCACAGCCGGCCTCACAAAGTGCTCCAGCGCCTGCTCGAGGTTTGCGGCTTGCTGCAAGGACAGAGCAGAGGTCAGGGCACGAGCGGCCTGTCCACACGACAGACCAGCTCCCTGCCGAGATGCCGGCCCCAAGACAGAACCCAGAACATGAGCACAGGGCCACGGACGGCGCCAAACCTGTGAGCCGGCCACCAGCTAGCCGCTGGCCAGCATGCCGCGAGGGACGGCCCCACTGCCCCTCACCACCACAGAGCCCCGGCGGAGGAGTCGTGGCTCACGCTCAGGCAACGGGCACTGCTCTGCCCGGCACAGAAGGCAGCGCAACAACGGAAGCTGCTTCCCCATGGCCTGCAGCGTGCCTTGGCACTGGCAGGTGAAGGAGCCTTGAGAGCAGGCACGGGGCAGCTGCAGGAACATCCCCGCGAGAGCAGAGCTCCTCCCCGTCCCCGACCCTGCCGCACTACCTCGATCTCCAGCGTCAGGTCCAGGTACGGGTCATAGGTGTCCGAGACGCCCTTGCACAGCGAGCACTTCACTGCGACAGAAAGAGGAGTGAGCACAGCCTGGCACCACACCTGCACCCGCCACCAGCCCAGCGCAGCGCAGGCAGCTGCAGTATTCCTGCTCTGCGGGTGTGGGCTCTGGGATGGCAGCACCGCGATTCACAGCCTGGCAAGGAGGAAGGCTGGCAATTCCACGGTGCGCTGGGACAGCAAGTGCTGCTGGAAAGCTGGCAACACAGGTTCCTTTGCTGGTGGCAGCGAGCCGGGGACCCGCAGCCAACAGCCTTTTCCATGGCTGCCACAGGGGCCACCACCCACTGCTGCCGCAAGACTGAGCAACTGCAGACACCCAGCTGTGGGGAATTTGCACAGCTCAGCAATCTTCCCAAAGATTTGTACTGCAAGGCTGTCAGGGAAGCAGCAGCGCTGAGAGTCACAGGCCCAGGACCTGGCGGCCAGCACTCACCACGGGACCGCAGGTAGCCGCCAAAGATCTGGTGAACCAGCGTCGTGGCCTGGGTCTGGCGATCCAACCTAGAGACAGCAGCACCAGATCACGCACCACCCCTCCACAACGGCCGCCCCCGCCGGCCACCGCTGTCTTCTCAGCGCAGCTCCCCTGCGCGCTCCGGCCAGCCAAGGGGCTGCAGAGCTGCGGGAGCAGAGGGAAGTCGCAGCCTCTGCCAGGCTGCCCTCCCAGTGCCGGGGCTCACAGGGTGACACCGGGCTCCCACGCGCACCTTCCTCTAGAAGGAGCAGAAACTCCTGGCCGCAGCTCAGAGCTGGGCGCTGCACACAGAGGCCACGCAGGCTGCCCGGGACAGAGGGCCCAGGGGAAAGCTGCTCTCCCGCAGCCACAGAGCTGGGGCTGCCCTAGCAAGCACGCCTGCATTCCTCAACCACTGGGACAGCATCCAAACCCGTAGCAGCCTCAGCATTTGGGGACAGGAGCGCAGCTGTGCTGGGGCAGAGGGGTCAGGAGAAGGGAGAAGGCAGAGCTGTGTCACAGAGGGGCAGAGGGGGGCCATGCACCCCCAGGCCCCTGGAGGCAGCACCTCCCTCTAGGAGTCCCAAGTGGGGGACACGCTCACCCTACCGTCCCCTCCCGCGGGCGCAGGGGACCAGCGAGGGGGCAGCGCAGAAGAGCAGCCGTGGGCCGTCAGAGGCCCCACATACCTGCTAGAGCCATTCAGGCAGGCCTTCTGCATGGCATCAAGGGTGCAACACAAGAAATCATGTGCGTCCTCCTGCCTGCCGAACTGCATGTGCCAGGCAATCCCTGCAGGAGAGGGAGGAATCAGCCCCAGCACGTGATGCAACAGATGCAGACCTGTCCTCCCTCCCTCCCTCACTCCCTCGGGGCAGGGACTCGGGGTCTGAGCCCCCTCAACCCAAACCACACGACAGACTCATGCCGGCCACGGAGGAAGCTCCATGCAGCCCCTGGCAGGCTCCGTGAGTCACCTCTGAAGAGCCAGCTTGCCAAGACCCGCCCCGATCTCCCACCTTAGGCACCGCGCTCCTGCACGGTGACGGGAGGGGAGGGAAGGGCAGCCATCCTTACGCTTGAGGCCCTGATGATAGACACTGGCTTTATTGCTGTGCCGCTGCTGGAAAAAGCCTGGAACGTGTGCTTCTCCATAACACACAGCATGCAAAAGCCTCTTCGCTGGCCTGCAGCAGGAGAGAAGACAGGACGTCGGGACAAACCCCGGAGAGATGGAGGCAGGACAGGGGGCAGGGGACCTCCGGTCCAACATAGCTCAGCCGCGCTCAGTTTTCCCTAGGAGCTCTGTGCTCCGGTGCAGCTCGGGGGCATCCCGGGTGCACAGGGACCACCACACGCCACCCCAGCTGGCGCAGCCCGAGTCACAGTACCAGCCAGCGCAACCCCCCAGACGAGACACTGTCCACGTGGACGGAAAACAGGTCACAGGGACGCGCTGGAGGAGCCCAGCGCTCGGCCCTGAGGGGCAGATCCCAGCAGAGCCCTACGCACAGAGCTGCGAGCCCCGCGTGCTCCCCTTGGGCACAGCTGGGAGCGGTGCCCGCCGGACTCCCTTTCAAAGCCCCCCAGCAACAGCAGCTGCTGCCTGCACGCAGCCTTGGGCCCTGCCCTCACGCGCTCCCCGCAGGCAGGGGCTGTGTGGGACCCCCAGCTCAGCCCCCAGGAAGCCAGCAGACCCCCTTGGACCCATCTCAGTCCTGGCTACGCCCAGCTGAGACAAAGTCTCCCCGGACACAAGGATGACCTCTGGATGGAGAAACAGGCAGGAGGGAGCAGAGCAGGCGCATCCCGACACCCGCACGGCCCTGGCCAGAGCCATGCACAGAGGTGCTGAGCGCGGCGCCGGGAGCAGGACAGGCAGGCACTCCTCCTCCCCTGCCGCCCGCCGAGCCGGGCCTCCCCACTCACAGGTCTGGCTGTGCTCCCTGGAGAGCTGGTAGTTGGCGAGCGGCGGCGTGTGGGTCAGGCACTGCAGGCCGGCGTTGAGGAAGCAGGTGTTCCCCACGTTGTGCAGCCCGGCGCCGACTGGGTACATCTGCTCCCACTCCATGGAGAGGCGCTCCGCAGGGAAGAGCACCTTCTGGGGTGCGGGGATGCCATCTCCCACGCTCCCCGACTCACGGCCGCTGCCTGCGGAGAGAGGGGCGGTGAGCCGCAGGGCTGCGAGCGCGGGGAGGCTCCCCCTCGCCCTCTCTGCCTACCCTGCTTGCCGGGCAGCCCCTCCTCGGGGCCGCGCTGGCCGTCAGCGGCCTCGGCCTGGGGGCCGAGCAGCGGGTACTTGCCCCGCAGCCGCTCCCATGGGCAGGAGGAGCCGCGGCTGGCAGGCTCCCACTCCATCTCCTGCAGCAGCAACTTCTCCAACGAGGCAGCCAGCAGCCCACCCAGCTCCCCCTCCTCGCCCGCCTCCCTGCGGCCCAGCTTCAGCGCCTCCTCCATCTTCCTCCCGGTCAGGATGATCCAGTCCAGTGGCCCTGGCTGCACAGCCAGCAGACAGGTGACCGGGCGTGGCCGGACTGTTCTGTTTGGTTCCGCTCGTGGCGCCAGGCAGCGTCTTGTCGGGGCAACGGAACGTGGCCTAGAACCACCGCTGGCCCAGCCCCTCTGCTTGGTGCCCCTAAAGCCCTGGCGGAACGCTGAGGCCGGGGCACCGCAGTCGCCGTAGCCACCAAACACACCGGCCTGGCAGCGCTGTGTGCCAGACAGGGAGCGGAGGCCGAGCCGGGGCTGCGTGCCCCAACTCAGAGCAGAGCCCACGGCCCTGTGTGCTGCGGTAGGTGCCGCTGCCGAGGACACACCGCCTTGCCCTCACCATGTCCTGCCTGCACTATAAGTTCTCCTCCAGCCTCAAGTACCACACGCTCATCTTCAACGGCCTGCACATCTCCCTGCGCGACCTCAAGCGCCAGATCATGGCCCGGGAGAAGCTGAAGGCGCCCAACAGCGACCTGCAGATCACCAACGCCCAGACCAAAGAAGGTGCGTGGGGGCGGCGGGCGCGGGGTGGGAAGCGACAATGGGATTCGCCCTCCATCCCTAGCTGGGACTTGTGCTGGGAGCCCCACAGAGCTGTTCCTTCCTCGCGGCTCTTCTGACAACCACCGCCAGAGCTGTGTTTCAGCCACACAGCCAGGCTACAAGTGCCCGCGCTTCATGTGCAACGTGGAGAGCTCACTAAGGTTTTGCTTTCCGGGAATTCTTCAGGGAAAATGATACGGAAATGTGGGAGGATATCTGATAAGAACAGGCTTGCCAGATTTCTTTGAAATCTGCTGGAGGAAGCTGAACGGGATGGCAATGGAACAGGTGGCTGACTTGAAGAAAAACAGCTGGTTTGGTCACTTAACTTTGCCTTCAACTTCTCGTACGCCACGGCACTGGAAAACTGGTTCTGTAACTGTTGCAGAAACTGCTCCCCAGCAACATTTTTGGGTCAAGAGTGCAGCTGTGAGTTGGAATCTCAGCAGAGCCCTTAAAAGCCATCGTGCACTTGAGTGTTGGCTGCCTCTGAAGGACAGTTTGGCATTTCTTGTTAATAGAACTGCTGCTTTACACCAGGGACACTGCCACGCAGATGCTATGGAGCATCAGTTCATCATTCATTTCTAACCGTGGGTGGTTTTTTCCCTGATAGTGCACAGTAATGGTGTCGGGCCGGTACTGAAGTTTTGCGGCAGAACATTTATGGTGAATATAAGCAAGAAGGATTCTTAGAGAAGTCATAAATTCATTTAAATCTGCTCAATGGTGCTTGATTCTTGGAGCTGATAATGGGTTTGTATTACTTAGTATGATGTTTCCGTTTGGTGATCTGCCATCTTGAGGAGCTTGAATGTGATTGGAGACTTTGGGATGGGATTTTCAGAAATAATGAGACTTGTAAATTGTTTTCACTCCTTGAACATTATCTTTTTTCCGTTAGTTCTCTGGCACCCTTACAACAGTCTTTCCTTTAGAATGTGTTCTAGAGTTTTTTATCTCTTCCTGATTTATTCCTGTATTGCTTTCAGAATACACAGATGATGATACCTTGATTCCGAAGAACTGCTCGGTAATTGTGAGACGAATCCCTGCTGGAGGAGTTAAAGCTCCCAGCAAAACCTCTGTCCCGTGAGTGTCCCTAAAGCATTGTATTCTTTGGTAGCGGGTGCAGTCTGTTCACTTTTTCCTGGATATTGGCGTACAGAGGCATTCAGATTTCTCTTTCCTGTTAAAGCTGCTGTTAATTTTTGTTGTGATGGGGTAGGTTCGATGTCCCAAAGCAGACGGACATTTTTAAGCCTGCTGGGACAGTACGTTTGTCACAGGACTCCTAAATCACACCAGATCCTAGGAACTGCTGTCAGGTGACATTTCTACTCCTGTTTTCAGCCCATACAGCAGATGTAACCCATTTGGTATTTTTGGCGCTGCCATGGCTAAATATGGTCAGGTGACTGATCTTTTTGCGCTAAGTACACTTGCCCTTCGCAGTGTCTAGGCCATCACTGTTCTTTCTTAGAAACTCAGTTCTGTATCTGGTGCCTGTTTGTAACACCAGGGATCTACAGCTTGGCTACAGTTACCTTCCTGGTTTGATGGCTGGTTATTTAAGAACAGGACACTGTAGCACAGATTTCCTGGTTTTGATACTTAGAGAGCAGAGGCAAAATACCTGAGGACTTCCTCTTGCCCTGTTGTGTTCTGTCCCTGGAAGTCTTGGAATAATTTGTGACAGAGTAGAATTGGGATGTTTGTGGTTGTTTTTAGTGGCACTGGATGTTCCAGGAGAGAACAGTTTATGTATATGAATAAATTCCCACATTCGCTGGGCTATCAGTACATAAGGTGCTGATGTTGAGGCTTTATAATCTGTTTTCACTGCTTTCTGTGGGGTACAAGTGCTTTATTTCAAGTTCTGATCACCTTTCTTTCTTTCTTTTTCTAGAAGTCCAGCTGAGCCAGTGAGCGGAACACCAAAAGCAGTATGTAAAAACACACTCTCACACTTGTTCCTACACACCGCGTTTGATTCCATACCCACATACACACATACTTGTGCACTTTATATAAAACACACACACACCTGTGTCATTTTTGCCATTTTCACTTTGTGTCCTTCGCTTTTGTTTTAAATACTTTTTTTTTTGCCTAATGCAGTTTACAGACGTTATCAAAAACCACTGAGAAACCACTCTTGTTAAAGTTGGTGCTGTTCCTTACATGGGACTTGAGGTTCCAACAAATACCAAACCCAACACATCCCATCCATGTTGAGAACAGTTCTGTGAGGCTAACTGATTCCTTTTCACATCCTTCAATACTTGAGTCTTTATTCCTAGAACTGGATAATTGAAGTGATGTTGGTTGGGCCCCTCTGAGGGCTTAAACTTCTTTAATAGATTGCGGTGGATTTAACTCTCGTTGTGACACAAAGTGGTCTTCTACAGCTCTGCATTTGATCTTTCCACTTTATCTGATGAAGCAGTTCAGTTTAGCAGTTTGTCTGCAAATGAAAATATCTAAAACCCAGTGTGGAGATCTTGCTGCAGGGTTAGAGCCGGGTGCACCTGTGGGTAAAATCCCCGTCGCTTTCCTGAACTTCTGCCTGCAGCACATTTTTGGATCTGGGTGACTTCAGGGTTGATGCTGCTTTAATTTCCCAAAGGTGAAGCCTTTCTTTAGTGTACTGCCACTTGGAATTTACCCGTGGAGAAGGGACAGCATTTTTCTTCAGAGTTGACAGCACTGCCATTCGGCTGCTGAAATATAAAGAAGTAACAGAAGGAGATACTTGACTGGTGATGGTCGAGATCTTGATTTGTCACTCGGGTCGAATACTATGCGTAACTACGCATTTCAAAATAGTCCTGATAGCAGAAAAGTTACTAGGTGGTGTTTTGTATTTTTCACCTTTCTTTTAAGGATAACTGCTTTCTCTTCTCTGGAATGGTGAGAGGCGTTCCTCTAACCCTGGATCATTGGATCTGATCCTGGATAAGCTGTCATCTAATCCAGAAGTTCATGAACAAAGTATAAGCTTTTGTGCATACTTGCTGCTTTTGATATTTGTTTAGGAGAAAAGAGTGCCACCACTTTCGTAAGAAAATCAGACTGTTGCCTGCAGGCCATACAACAACTGCTTCCTGAAAAAGGACAAGAACTAATTAACAGTTTCTGAACGGTTCCGTTTCAGTAACTGGTCGATGATAAACTGTTTAATGCTGGACTCCAATAGACAGCTTTCCTAATTTCTTGTTTGCTTTCCGAGGATTGGGCCAGGGTCCCTCTCCGAGATATTCTGGAGCAATAGGTTGATCCCAAGCGGGTTTGGTTATTTTCATTTCTTCTCAGGAACCACAGAGGCACTCTTCAGCGGTCATAGGCTGGGACTGTGTTTTGAACAAACTCAAATGACAGCAGGTTGGAAATGCCTCTTTCAGTGACACTCAGAGGACAGAGTGCAGACGTTCAGACTACAGCAGAGGTTCACTGTTGCTGTGTTTTGCTTGTAGAACTTGACTATGTGTTTAATGTGTTGTGAACAGGTGCACGGCTCTTCCGCATCGATTTCTGTGTCCCAGCTTACACAGGTATAGATATGTTCTGTCAAATACTTAAAAGAAAAAAAGTGTTTGCTCGGTGTTTTTAAATGTTATACGGTGATGTACAGCTGTGTGTATATTTGATGCTGTCGTGTAAAGAGTAGTTCTCAGTTTGGGAAGACACCTGAGCAGCCTCTACATAAGGCTGCATAACATCAAGTATTTCAGGAAAATTCAGGAACACGACACAGAGCAGCTCAAAAGTGTTGCTTTAACCTCTTTAGTGCAGACTGGCAGTGCGTGCGGGCAAGGTGCTAACAGATTTCTGGTTTATTATTGCTAATCAACAGTCACTCCCTTACACCCTGCTGGTATCCGGACCAGTGTGTCATGAAAACATTTGAGCAAATACTGCTTAAAAAAAAAACCCAGCTGCCTTCAATAATGTGAACACGTAGTTCTGTGTAAGGTTGATGTTACAATTTGAATGTTGAAAGGACACAGTCAGCTGGAACAAAAACCTGCAGGTTGTGCTAACTGTCGTTAAATCACTTAATGTGAAGACGTTAGTAGCGGGGGAACGCACAGTTTGGCCTGCCTACAGCACACGGTGGCCAGGTTTCTACTGAAAAGAGTATTTTGTCCTGATGAGGGATTATAAAAAACCTGATTCCTTTTAATGCTTCTGTGTCTGAGGCTGAATTTCAGCAAGCAAAAAACAATTTTCCTAGTCTTGTGTGTCCTTTTATTGCTGTAAAATGAAATAAAGATACAGGCATACATCTTTCTCAATTCAAGGTACAGTTGATACCTTCTCCTTTGAATATCTGCAGATAAATTCCAGTTTAAAAATACTGGAGAGTAGAAATTGTTCTACGCACAGCTTCTCTTTGAAGAAGGCTGGATGGGTCACACACGTCTGTATGTAAGGGGCAAACAGAGCCCAGGGTTCTGAGTGCCCCAGAGCGCTCTTTTCCAGGGGGTTCACAGGCACAGAAACACCATGTAACGGCGTAAGGACCCCCAGAACACCGTCGGGACACCTGTGTTTTGTATGAGCAGCTGTTTCTGCGCAAGCGCAGCCAGCGCCGTGCTGCTCTTTACAGCAGTGGGTGAGTGCTGGTGTCGTTGGCTGTGTGGGCTGAAGGGTGTTTCTAATGTGTGTCAAATAATTCCCCGTTACACAGACTGCCAACCTGGCTGAAGCCAGTGCCACCGAAGAAGAGAAGATAAAAGCTATGATGACGCAGTCTTGCCGTGAATATGATCCAGTCAAGTAGGTGTTGATAATGTCAAATGTGTTCTTTGGAGCCTGTGGACAAATTGTAGAGAGACACATGCATACCTTTTTCTTTTTTTTTTCCCAAAAAACTTCTAGTTACGTGAAGAATCCCTTGGCTGCCCCTCCACCATCATATACTTGCTTCCGTTGTGGGAAACCTGGACACTACATAAGGAACTGCCCAGCACATGGGGTAAGACCGTGGGGGATTTGTGGTGTTACCAAGCTTTTAATTTTTGTGCCGTGGCACTTAGGTAACAAATCCGTGAATGCTCACGTTAAGAGTTGTTTCTCCTGGGGTGAAATACAGAGCTTATACGGCAATGCTGCAAAGGCCTTCAAACTGGAAGGGAAACCTGGAATTATCAGTGTAACTGTTTTGGATTTTCTACGTCATGGACATTAAATTTGTCCACAGATGTTTCTCTGTGAACTTTCGGGCTTATTTTTCTATATTTCAGTATTAATGGAA
This sequence comes from Chlamydotis macqueenii, assembly GCF_036417535.1. Taxonomy (NCBI): domain Eukaryota; kingdom Metazoa; phylum Chordata; class Aves; order Otidiformes; family Otididae; genus Chlamydotis; species Chlamydotis macqueenii. The sequence goes on from NC_141561.1 coordinate 45,611,484, forward strand.
ATTTTTCTGGTTTTAGGTTTTTTTTTCAAAGACCGTTCACAGTTTTTAGTATTTTGTGTAAACACAAGATGTTTCTGTTGACCCCATCTGTGGAATATTTGCTGATGTGAATTCCACAGCCTCTGGTTGAGCATTCCTGCCATTTAGCGTTGGGCACTGAATGGATATGCATGAGGTGTGAATCCAGCCTTCCTACAGAGACAGTGAATGTCAGTTTCCCCAGTGACTGGTTCAGAGCACTGAACTGAGCTCTCCCTCTGAACTGCGCTTTGCAGGAGGAGCGGGTTTGTGTCTCTTCTCTGAGTGGAAGGAGCCAAGGGATATCTCACCCTTAGGAACCTGAAGTTAAGCCAAAGAACATCGACTGAGTTCAAAGCACTGCTCAAGGCTTTGGGTCATCCTGGCTATAGTCATTTAGGAAATAAGTATTTCAGCCGAGCAGCCCCTACGATAGGTGAAAGGAGAGGAGTAAAGGCTTTGCCGCCTAAAATCATCATTGAAATGTCATTTTGCGTGTGGGTGTTAAGATGAGAGATGTCTGCGTTTCTTTTCTTAACAGGACAAAAAGCTGGGGTCTGTTCCCAGACTGAGAAAGAGCACAGGAATTCCAAGGAGTTTCATGATGGAGGTGAAAGATCCCAGCACAAAGGGCGCGATGATAACCACTGATGGAAAATACGTCATACCATTTATTAATGCGTAAGTATGGAATTAACTGGACTGACCAAGAAGCGAACGAGGGAAAGCATGCGTAGATGTCCGAGTGGCAGTGCAAGCCAGCTGGCCAGGCTGTGTCATTTCGAGGGAGGAAACACTGTCGTTGTATCCTCACCTTCAAATCCGGGATCCTTTCCCATATGGAATTAGGGTGGTACCAACTGCTCGTGCCCCTGGAAGTTGGTTAAATTGCGGGTACGCTAAGGATCTGTCTGTCTGCAGAACATTTCAGTAGAGTTTCCAGGCAAGTCGTTCTCATTGAGAGCTCGTTTTGCTTCTGGTTGATCTTTCAAAGGCTTCTTGGAAAATTTAACCAATTGCTGTTGGACAGAGATTTCCTCCCGCTCTGACTTTGATCAGATCTCATGTGTGAAGCAGACTGAGGTTTTCCTGTGACTCTAAACTAAAAAAATCCTGCTGTGTGCTGAGAAGAGTGGCTGTTTGACAATGCACGTGGCAGCACTTCCGTTGTTCTGTCACAGATCTCCTTTAGTGGAAGCTGTGACATAGACTTCTGTCATTTATAAAATGTAGTTGCACAGAGATAACTTTATCCTGAGCCTGCAGTTCACATTTCCCCTCTGGCAAAGGAGAGGGGGGTTCGTTTCACCTGATTCCTAGCTGTCCAAAAGTTATTTTCCTAGTCTGAGCTAATCTCTTAGTTGATCCAATGAATGGGAGAATTCTGCAGAAGGAAAATTGTTCCTCCCTCCCTCTTGTAGTGCTGTCGCTGTAGAAAAGTATTTTAAACAACTAAGCCTGTGTTTTGGAAGGGGAATGTGCAGGGAGAAGAATTCCATCTGTTATTCAGGACATGGTTTAGTAGGCGTGGTGGTGTTAGGTTGACAGTTGGCCTTTATGATCTTGGAGATCTTTCCAGCCTTAAAGATTCTATGACTCTATGATCTTGCTGTGGTAAAATCCAAAGCTTGGAAATGTTTTCCTTTACCCATCTTTAACTTTTGTCTTTTTCCTTCCCCAACCCCCCCAGGGAAGCTTATGCTAGAGGAAAGAAGGAGAAGCCTCCTTTTCTGTCAGAGCAGCCACCCTCCTCCTCCTCAGATCCCGTTCCAGAGGAGCTGTTGTGTCCCATGTGCAAAGAGATCATGACTGACGCAGCTGTGATTCCCTGCTGTGGAAACAGTTACTGTGATGAATGTGAGTGTTACCCCCATGTTTGTTGATTCAAAAGATCACATCTGACCTTCTGAAAGCAGATACAGGAGATAACGGCTGTACTTGGAGACCAGTTCTGTTTCACACTGAAGTACACTGTGACTAGGAAAGGTCTCTTCTTGTATAAAGGAAAAAAGGCAGAAAGCTTTTTTCCCTTTTTACCTGTTGTTAAATCCTCTTTACATGTGGAAAGATGAGTGGGAGGAGAGTGCGGAACTGTGCAGGTGATTACAGCGTGAGATCTTGAAAGCATTGAGCTTGTCCACAGCCCGTTCTCTCATACAGAATTCTGTAGCCAGCTCTGGTGATTTCCTGTGGTCTGCAACCAACAGATAGTCAGGCATTTAATGCACATTCTTCTCCATGGGAGAGCTGGATAAAACCCTCAGAACTGGAACCTACTAATGTTTTTTGAGATGTGTTTTATTCGTTAATGTTGAGCTTGGGGACCGCTCGCTGTACTAGACAGCTGAAAAAAGTCGAGTCAAAACACCAGGACAGAGCCTTCTCCACAGCTTCCAATGTTACAACAGTGAAATATCAAAACCGTACAGGTATTTGCTTCGTACTAGACATTTTGTACGCTGTTGGACAATTAGAGCTCCATGCTCTCCATTCAAGACCACATTCACCCATTAATCAGAGATGTCTTTTTATCATTGGTTAGAACTCACAAAATATCCATGGTTGGGCTAAAATCTGTGTTGATGATTCTAATTCTTCACAGGCATTAGAACAGCGCTGCTGGAATCTGAGGAACACACCTGCCCAACGTGTCACCAGACAGACGTTTCTCCAGATGCATTAGTTGCCAACAGGTTCCTACGCCAGGTAACGTGATGACGTTTCCGTAAACTGTTTGTCAGAAAAGTCTACTTGCAAACAGCTGGCAGGGAAGGAAGCATTCACTGACACGGCCTTAAGCAGGGCTGGATTGAATACGGCTCAGTTTCCTGCTCAAGTACATGATCTGCTGTTACAGAAGCTCACAACGCTGTGGAGGCCATGGGGCAAATTCAGGTCCCGCTGTTGTTTAACAGGATTGCCTCCCTTTCAAGTTTGGTGTTAACAGTGAAGGCCCTCAAAGACAGAGACTCTGCGTTGCCAGTCATTGATACCGGTGTTTAATGCCATCTGTTCACACCTCTGTGTGTTGATTTATTGTAGGGCTGATAGCACGGACAGGAATACACAAGGGGTTGTACCCTGTGGAGGCTTTTCTTCGTACATCTCCTGAAGTTTCCTGTCACCTCTTTGTAAATGTTTCTCTGCCTCTAGGCTGTGAACAGATTCAGCAACGGAACTGGCTACACAAAAAGGCGCTCTGCGCAGATTCGGGAGCCGCAGCAGCAGCCGCCGCCACTGCCACCACCTCCACCACCACTCCTGGCTGTTACCCCTCCTGCTGCTCTGGTGAGTGCTGCTGAACTCGCTACATCTTCCTCGCTGTCCGTCGGCAGTGTGTTGGAAGAGAAGCTCAGTTTTATGTCAACACAAGCAGCGAGTCTTGTATTTCAGTAGAGCTTATTTTGCAACTCTTGCTTGTATTCACAAGGGCTGTCAGGCTCCTGCACTGAGACAGCCAGCACTGCCGAGTCTGCTGGGCCCCCCAGGACAGCCCATACCCACAGCTGGTAAGTGACAGGAACTTCAGAATTTCTTAAATAAAAAAATCTTCAGATAAACTGAATGGGATTTTTTTTCCCTTTTCCCTCTCCCCACTCCAAAAGGTCACCCCATGAGAGCCACTGCAGTTCACTGCTCAGGTGCCAGACCGGGCTGGGAACGGTAAGTGTTCTACAGAAATGCAGTAGGTGACTACTTGTCACCTGTTAAATGAGGCCGTAACACATCACTTATACAGCAGCTGATTTATAATGGAATACGTATGCGCAGAGAGCTGTGGAAAATACAGGCGGTAATTAATTTTTAAATGGCTTAATTGGACTTGGCTTTAACAAAGGGGTTCTGTGCTTGCAGTAAGATTATTTTACAAAAACCTCTGCTACGTGATTGAAAAGAGGACTCTGAACAATGAATACTTTTTGAGCAAACCATAATTACATATAAAAACTAAATCTAATTAAAGGATCAGGTGGAAAGCCAGGCTTTTGATTGCTGGCTGAACAGGGCTGTAGAAATTGATTTCCCAATAGAAATCGGCCTCCGACATGATTCCTTTAACAACTTAGCCGATACTGCTGGAGCAAATGATTGGAAAATTCCACACTGTTATTTTAGGACAACTTCAGGGATGGTGACTCAACCACTTCCCCGGGCAGCCGGTTCCAGTGCCTGACCACCCTTTGGTGAAGAGATTTTTCCTGATATCCAATCTAAACCTCCCCTGGTGCAGCTTAAGGCCGTTTCCTCTCGGTTCCTCCGTGAAGGAGAAGCAGATTGTCTAGAAGGATCAGGAGGAGTTCCACTCCACCTCTCTGTCGTCAGATGCAGTGGATGGTTCAGGAGATCAGCAGTGATGGCAGTTTCATGTGTGGGTTGCCAGCTCAGATACGGCAGCGGTTACAGGTGACGGACAGTTATAACTGGGCAGCAGTTGTTAAGGAACAAGCGTCGCTTTTGCTAAAGCTTCTCTGTAACGACAGCCTTCTCCTCCCGGCAGCCGTGAGGAGGCTAGAAACTGAATAGCTGTGGCTGCTGGATTTCCTGCGTCTCCCTGTTCTGCTTGTAAGCATTGCCTCAAAGCACCGGGGAGGAGATACATGAGAGAAATTGTCTTCATTTCCTCCTTTCTGTATCTCCTGTGGATACATGGAGAGATTTTAACCGGGACTCTCTCTTAGTCATGCTGTCAGGGTCTTTCCTAGAGCAATGGCATGGAGTCGTATGACGAGAGGCGGAGTGTAGAAGCGTTACGATATGATTTTGCTTGAAATGCGATCGCTGTCCTTGGTCAGAGCGAGAGGTATGTGCCAGATTTTGCTGGGACACCTGGCTAGAAGTGTTGATCAAATAGCCCTGTATGTAGGATTGCAGGACAAGTATTTTTCACCCCGTTCCAAGCACCACCTAAGTATGAAGCGAAGTAGACTAAGCTGGCCTTTTAGAGTTGAGCTTTACTGTCTCCAGGCTAAATCACGTTTTCTTGGTGTTTGTTACTGCCCTGTAGCCGTTAGGACTTGCTCTTTTTCTATCTTACTGCAACACAACTGATTTGCACTGGATGTAGTTGTGGAGCAGTGAAAAATGTGCACGTTCACATACCAGTAGCGGCCAGTATGCACCAGTTTAAATCAGTCAACAGCTATGGTCGTTCATGGGACAGACCATACATACACTGACCCTTCCTGTTTGCTTTTCCACTGACAAAGCAGCAGTTGTGGAGAGGTAAAGAAACCAAACCAAATTTGGGAGGTAAAGAACTGGGGAGAGTGACTGTTTTGAATTAACATCATCTATTTTTTGTGTGTGCTGTGGTTTTTTTAAGATCCAAGTCTCCTCATCTTGCTTCATCTTACTCTTTCAGCTACTCCAATTCAAGATCAAGTTCCTCCCGCACTAACTCCTCCTCTCGATCACTTAGCCATTCCCGTTCCCGTTCCTACCTGCGATCACCACCTCATCCAAGAAGAGGCAAAGGGAAGAGCCGTAACTCTCGTGCCAGGTCAAGGTCACGTGGCTCTCGCCATTCCAGATCAAGGTCACCCCCCTACAGAAGATACCGTTCACGATCGAGGTCCCCAGGGTTTAGAGGTCGGACTCCCACTGAACGGACTGTACCTGAAGGGGGACGAGAGCGGGGGAACGTTAACAGATACAGAGGTGTTCCACCATATCACAGGAAGGCTTATGAAAGAAGGAGTAGCCATAGAGAAACAGTGTGAAACAGGAGTAGAAACAATATGGAAGAGTAGTATCCAGTTTCATTATTAGTATGTCTTAAATTCCTTAATTTTGCTATAGCCTTACTAATGTTTTGTGGGTTTTGGATGTGTTTTGTAAACCGTTTCAGTTCAGACAAATTAGTAATGTATCTGTAAAGTGTTTTGTAAATGTTAATGGAAATTATTTTGTAGATGTCGATCGCGATTATGTTACTGTGGGGAAAAGACTGTGTATATGAGAGAACCATTTATTAAAATTTTGAAACGAGTTGGAGTCTTTGGTGAATTAATGCATATGAAGACGAAACCATGAGTGGTTGATCTGAGCGACAGGGGCTTGAAGGTCCAAATAACCGACAGTCACTCCCTTAGACCCTGCTGGTATCTGGATCAGTGTGTCATAAAAACATTTGAGCAAATACTGCTAAAAATAAACCCCAACTCCTTCAATAATTTGAAGATGTCGTTCTGTTACAATTTGTGTGTTGAAAGGACGCAGTCAGCTGGAACAAAACTGACTGTGGTACTAACTGTCATTAAATCACTTAATGTGAAGACGTTAGTAGCGGCAGAACACGCAGTTTGACCTGCCTACAGCACACGATGCCCAGATTAATACAGAAAAGGGTATTTTGTCTTCCTGAAGGATAATAAAAAGCCTCTAAATGCTTCTGTGTCTGAGGCTGAATTTCAGCACGAAAAACAATTTTCCAGCTCATAAGTTGTGCGTCCTTTTAGTGCTGCAAAATGAAATGATGATACTAGCATACATCTTTCTCAATTCAGGTACAGTCAGTATCTTCTCCTTCAAATAGTCTGCACCTTAAATACCCGTTTAAAAATGCTGGAGAGCATAAATTGTTCTACGCACAGCTTCCCTTTGAAGAAGGCTGGATGGGTCACACACGTCTGTGTGTAAGGGGCAAACAGAGCCCAGGGTTCTGAGTGCCCCAGAGCGCTCTTTTCCAGGAGGCAGCAGAGGAGACAGCAAACCTCCCTTCAGACAGGACATTGCCGTCTGTGACGGCAGCTTCAGTCCCCACGCTGAGCTCCGCTTCTCTCCGCTGCTCAGAAAGCTTTTCTGCCCGGCTGGAGACGCTGGTCCTGCATTGCATCCCCCCTTTCTTGTTAAGCTAGGGAAAGGAAGGGGGATTTAAGCTGAAAAGGTACTCTAAACTTAGAATTTCCATTAAGAAGGAACTTAAAATCAACCCTAGAACGAAGACGTAAGTTCAGTCGCCTCAACCGCACTTCAGCAGAGGAGAGAGCATTTCCCTTGTGCAGCGAGCCCTCTCGGCCCTGACGGATCTGGGCTTTAGTACAGTCTGCCGCAAGCACATTTTTCTGTGCGTGTCTGTGCCAGATCAAGGCCACAGCAAGGCCCTGGAAGAAGTGTCTTCATGACAGCGATGCCGAGCAGCACCTTGCTGAGGTGCTAGAGCGTGCAGGGCTTTATTCACGGTAGCAGACGTGTTCCAGGCGTAAGGATTCCTACAGCTGACAGAGCAGGCGGATGACTGACAAGCTGTCTGACCAGTCGTTGGGTGGGAGGAGCAGCGGGAAATCCCAGACAGCCAATCAGAGGCAGCATTGCCTCAGGGGAGGGCGGGCACTGCAGCCCAGCAGCCCCGCCAGCTGGCGGCCAATCAGAGCCAGATTACCCTCAGGGCAGGACCAAACCGGGGCGGAGTGACGGCCCAGGGGACCAATCTGAGGCAGGATCCCATCAGCGCAGGGCGGGCACCTCACCTGGGTAGAGTGACAGCTGACGCCGCCAATCAGAGATCACTCCCTCAGGGAAGGGCGGGCTCTGCAGCCCAGCAGCCTGAGCACATGGGGGCCAATCAGGGGCAGCATCGCCTCAGAGGAGGAGACGGACAGCCCTCCCAGCCTATGGCAGTGAAGAGCGAGGTGAGCAGAAGGCGGGCTCTGCCGGAGCCGGGCCCAGCTGTGCCATGGCGCAGGTGGGGCCTGCCCCGTGGCTGAGCTGCGCCTGGCCCAGGCCCGGGGCCCCTCTTCATCCCTCCCCGCTGCCCCCCTTTGTCTCCTCTCCCTCTGCCCACCCCCGTGCTCTGGAACCCCCCATCTGCATGGGAGCCCCCGCCGCACACAGAGTCAGTGCCCCATTGGGATGGGGACGGAAAACACCGAAAATAGCAGAACGATAATTAAGGATGATCTTTGACAACAGATGGTAAAATGTGTAGCTTATTTTATCTGACACGGTGTAAGTACACAGAACTGGTCACGAGGAAAGGAGATATTACTCAAACTGACAAGGACAGCAGGAGAAATGTGGAACGAACAAGCTCCTGGCGAAAACATCAGGAGCACGGCTGGACAACAGCCAGCTGCCGTGAGCACTTAATGGCACACCAAGGCCCAGAGGTAAAAAGTGTCACCTCCTCTTCCTTGCGGCCTTCATCCCCAAGGACCCCCGCGCGCGACCACCAGACATCACGGCGCAGGCGCAACAAGAAGGCCGGGGCGCGGACCAGGGAAACGAGTTCCAGGAATGGGTCCGCCTTTCTGGGGAAGGTTATGAATTGTATCGGCGTTTCGCAGTCCTTATGAATATGTAAACGCTCCTGTGTATAATTACAGAAAGGTCCACCGACACAGGCGCGCACCTTTTTGGGAAGCGATCCCCTGTGCGCCCAGTGCGTCGGAAATAAAGTACACCTACTTTACAACCTTCTGGGTTGTGGAGTCTCTTTCTCCGCGTGCCAGGGGATCCCTCCCGCAAGGAGCCTGGGTGGGGGTGTCCCAGCCATCCCTCCTGCAAAAGGCTGGGCTGGTGGGGAAGCCTCCTGCAAGGAGCTGGGGGGGTGCTAGGGGGGTCCCCCTGCACGGAAGGGGGGAAGGGGCTGCAAGGAGCCAGTGGGGGATCCCTTCTGCAAAGATTTAGGGGGTCCCCCTTGCAAGGAGCTGGAGAGACCCCGGGGGCCCTTCCTACAAGGAACGGGGGGTGTCTCCTGCTAGACATGGGGGGGGTCCCTCCTGCCGGGAGCCTGGGGGGGATCTGGGGGTCCTTCTGCAAAATATGGGGGAGTCTCTCCTGCAAGGAGCTGGGGAGGGTCCTGCAGGTCCTTTCTGCAAGGAATGGGGGGATTCTTCCTGCTAGAAATGGGAGGGGGGACCTTCTGAAAGGAGCTGGGGAGGTGCTGGGGGTCCTTCCTGAAAAAAAATGAGGGGGTCCCTCCTGCAAGGAGCTGCGGGGGATCCTCCAAGTCGTTCCTGCAAGGAATGGGGGGGGTCTCTCCTGCAAGGAACTGGGGAGGACCTGGGGGTCATCCTGCAAGAAATAGCGGGGTCCCTTCAGCTTGGGGGGTCCTGGGGGTCCCTCCTGCAAAATATGGGGGTCCCTTCTACAAGAAGCCTGAGGGTCCTTCCTGCAGGAAATGGGGGGCATCCCTCCTGCTAGGAACTGGGAGGACACTGGGGGTACCTCCGCTAAGGTCGAGGTGTCCTGGGGGTCCCTCCTGGCCGGATGGAGGGGGGCTCCCCCCGCAATCCCCCCCCCGCACTCACTGTCGGAAGAGCCGCTCCATGGCGCGCAGCTGCCGCCGGCTGAACTCCCGGAGCTCCCCACGGGGCTGAACACCCGCCGGCCGCTGCCTGGGGCGAGCCCTCGCCACCCAGCCGTCCCAGCGGGCTCTGCGCTCTGGCTCCGGGTTCCACCGCCCGGCTCCGCCAGCTCCTCCGCCACCATGCTGTCCGGATGCCTGCGCCCCCCGCCCCGCCTGCACCCACCCCCTCCGCCTCCCCCAGCAGTCCCGGGGCTCTCCCAGGGATGCTGCTGCCATCCCTTGGGATCAAGGCCTTTTCCAGCCCCGCCTCAACGCATCCACAGACCCCTGCGCCCCACTCCCAGCTGCATCCCTCAGTTACGGGGCGGGGGGCCCAGGGCGGGAGGCAGGCAGCGCCCATCCCAAACCATCCCTTGCACCCCCAGATGCTGCCCGCAGCACAAGGGTCAACCTATGTGGGCGCACAAGGATGCGCCTTGTCCCCAAAATCAGCCCAGGCCAGCCCATGGAGGGGAGCCCCCGCCAGATCTGAGGGGGGAAAAATGGGACGCATCCATAACCAGAGCCTGGCGGCACGGCCGCTCGCCCCCTGCTCAAAGCTGGGCATCGGGCACCGGCCATCGCACACCCCGGGGTGCCCCTGGGGAGCCCTGCCAGAAAATGCGCCCGCAGACGCTGCAGTTTCTGAATCAGCAAGCTGCAGCCCCTCTGTGCTGCTTTTAGGCTTTTTCATCCCATTAAAAAGAAAAAAAAAAAAACAAAAAACCCTCAAATCCCCCGCTGGGGCTGCGCTCACACCCACAGTAGCCTCAGCCAAAAGAATCTGCAGAGGCCTCGGCACAGCCTGCTCCGCGCGAAGCGAGGGCAGAGCGGCTGCAGGGGCCACGTGCACTCGAGCTGCCCGCTCCCCGCACAGACCCCCTCCCCAAAACGCCGCTGCTCCCCAGAAACCGGGGGCTGCTCTCGCCCTCGGGAACGCAAACGGTGGCGGCAGGGCTGCATCTGATGGTGACGGCGGGCGAGCGAGCCCGCGTCACTGCCGCATCCCCGCTGACCGGGACTCCGCTCTCCTCTCACCCGGCCGCTGTAACACAAGGGCACGGCCCACGCAGCTCTTCTTCCTCCCTTCCCAGCACCACATGGCAGCTCGTTCCAGCATTCTTGGCATCCCACATCCCACGTTTCCCATGTCCCCTAGGCTCCAGCTTCCCTGGGACGCCATGGGGACCGGGGGTCACGGGATTTGCACATGTATGGGGACAATTGCGCACATACACGCACGCACACACAAAAAAAACCACAGCAGGCTACAGTAACTCAACCTTTTCTAACAACAAAAACCGCACTACTACAGAAAACCAAGGTCCTACGCGCACTACAGTCACGCCCACGGGCCCAAAAATCTACGAGACTCCTCAAAACAAACCCACACCTCGTTCTGCATCCAAAACTGGAGAGTCCACAGCGCGATGGTCCATGCCTGCTGCAGGCCTTCACCTTCCAAAGGCCCACATGCGGCCCCCTCCTACGCGCCTCCTCTCTTGGCAGGTTCTGCCGTGGGCTCTCTGGCCTTCTGCTTGCCCACGCAGACAGGCTTCTGGGCTTGCAGGGACGCTTCTTTCAGCCTGCGCAAAACGGGAGGGGAAAGCGTCCATCACCGCGTCAACCCCCCAAAACACAGCTGGCCTCCGCACTTGCACCCCTCCTAGGACCCTCCCCACACCATGGGGTGACGCTGAAGGACAGCGGAGCAGCAAGAGCCTCGCACGCACCGGCAAAAACTTCAGCAGGCACTTTCCCTGTGCCCATTCCTCGTGCCCTGGACAGCCCTTCCCATCGGCTCCCACGCCTGGCTCCGTCCCGCACCGGCCCTCCACCCCAGCCGATGCCGCCGCTCTCCCTGGGGCCGGCCCCCCCGCACCAGGGAATTTGCCAAGGGTCCCCCGCTCTGCCACTGCCTGACTGCGCTGGGCCCTGCGAGGCACCCAGACCACGTCTCCCTGCTTCTCACAATTCTTGGTGGGACCACACCAACACGTGACCAGTCCTGGCCAGCGGCACAACCAGGCGTGTATCGCTGCCGCGAGGCTGCACCACTCCTTCCCCCGAGTTTCCCCTCGCTTTGCAGCCCAGGACCTTGGCTCACTCGGACCCGCAGCCACCCACAGCCACACGGCCTCTCTGCTACCTCTTGCTCTCATGGAGCTTCATCGTTTCTTCTCTCTTCTCCAGGCAGCTCTGGAGGCTCTTGAGCTTTTCCAACAGCTTCTGCAGGTGTTTCTGCCTCTGCAGCCCCGCTTGTTCCCTTTCCTCCTGAGGGAGCTGCTTCAGAGACCGCGTTCCTGACAGCTCCCTCATCTTCATCAGGCTTGCCAGAGCACTAATGGTGTCAAGGTACTGCGGAAAGCTCCGGGAATGCATTATTTCCTCGGCTGCCAATTCCTCTGCCACCTACCATCACCCTGCTCAGCCACCTGCTCTCCTTCTGCTCCACTGAGGCAGACAGACAACGCCGCGAGGAACCTGCTGCGCTGCCCTTCCCACTTTGTCTACTTTCCATGCGTGCTTTCCCTGGGCGAGCTTCTCAGAGGGGCTCTGTCCTCACGGACCGTACCCTCTCCTCAAGGATCAGCCCCGACTCCCTGAGGGTAACAGCCCCAGAGAGCTGAGATGGGAAGGGGAGAAGGATGTGCTGTTGCGTGTCCGGGCATCCCCAGACGCCCTGGCAGACGCCCGGCGTGCCCCGGGACCTGCCATCCACACTTTGGCCTCACCCACGTTCCCGCAAGAGCCCTTGCGCCCATCGCTCACTTCGGAAACGCGTTTGAAACCACCCTCCCCTCTACGAGCGCTGGGTACTGTTTCTACACGTCTGTCGCTGACCTACCGTCTTCTCGCTGAGCTCTGCCGCCTTAGCCACCGCCGAGCCTGTCGCCCCATGAGCAGCCTCGCACGAGCCCTCGTGAGGAACGGCGTCAGGAGCCTGCGCAGACAGGGAAAGAGCAATGGAGCCACCGCACTGCCTGGCGCTGGGCTGAGCTGCCTTGTGCGCCTGCCTTCCACTGCACGGGACAGGCTGCCCTGGCCACGCCGCGGTCTGCAGCCTCCCACCCCGGCCAGCTCCAGGCATCCTGGTTTTCCCATCGAGGCCGCAGGCGCCATAAACCACGCCCTGCCTTCTCACCTTGGCGGGCTTTGGTGCTGTTCCTGGCGCCGGTGCCGGCTCCTTCACAAGACTTTTTTTTCGCACTACGTTCCCCAGCAAGTCTTTCACCAGGACCACACACGGCTCTGAACCCTTCTTCTCGCCAGCTGGAGGCAAACAAACACCCACCACGATGTGCCGCTCTCCGTACGACACGCTGCGCCTTCCCAGCTCGGCCCCTTGGAGCCTCGCCGGGTTGCCCGGGCTCGGAGACGGGCACAGGCTACGGAGAACAGCCCGTACACGCCCGCCCTGCAGATATCACTACCCGAGCATCTGGCCATTGCTTTCTCTACATATTTAGGATGCAACCCTACTTCCCTGGGGGACAAGTCGGAGATTGCACCCCTCACCGCTCCTCTGCTTGGGAGCTTCTACCAGCGATGGCACCGCTTGTCCACACTGCTCTCCGTACAGGGAGAGACCCTATGGAGAGGGACCGAAAGAGAATGGCCGAGGCTGGCAGAGGACTCTCACACCGCATGCTAATCCCAAGGCTTTACGAGACCCACGGCTCTGTTCCTTGAGGCGCTGGCTGCTCTCGCTTGCCTCGAGGAGCGCAGCAGCCGAGCGCGGGAGCCCTCACGCACAGCGCCGGGCGCCTGCTCGCTGCTGGCTCCCACAGCGCGGCAGCTCCTGCTGCCAAGCCCTTCGCCGGCCGCCTCCTGCCAACGCCACCTCCTCACACGGCACCACGCGCTTTTCTGAAGCCTGGCGCTTTTTCTTCTGCAACGCTTTCCTAGCACCTGCGCACACTACCACGCACGGGAGAGCTGCCTTTGCACAGGAACAGCCTGAGCCCCATGCACGTGAGGAGCCTGTGCCCCTGGCATGGCCCATTGCCCCCTCCTCCGCGTTATGGGCTCCACCACACCTGTCAGGCCCTAACGGATGCCTCTTCCCCCTACAGCCGTGACAGCCTCACTTACCTGAGGACTGACTCTCCTCCAGCATCTTCAGTCTGCCCCGGAGCTCGTCCATGCCTGCTTTTTGGCGCTGGATCGTTTCCTCGTGCCTCTGGCCTCGGCACCTCCTGCCCAGGTTGACCAAGGCCCACACCAGCTGCAGGAAGAAGCAGCCCAGTCAGTTCTCGCCCAAATCGCCTCCGGCTCAACACGAGCTCAGCTTGACCCCGGTTTAGACACCGCCACGCTGAAAGATGCCGCGCCCTCAGCAGGTGCCAAGAGCCAAGCCCGTGGGGCGTCTCTCCCCACAGTCTCTTGGCAGATTGGTGGGGTAGAGGAGCGGCAGCAGAGACCCCTTCCGTGGTCCTCTGTGCCGGCCTCACGCCACCAAGGGCATCAGCCCTGCAAACGCTCCGGAGAGCTGGGAGAGGGACGGCGCTTGGCTCTCAGCAGCCCCCTCAGTGTTTTTCTCTGGCACTTGGCGCCACCACAGAGGATTTTATTCCCTTGGACACAGGCACACCGATCCGCTCGGTGGCCTGCCTTTCTACGTGATCACAGAATGAGAGAATGGTTTGGCTTGGAAGGGACCTTTAAAGCCCACCCAGCCCAACCCCCCCGCAAGGAGCAGGGACATCTCCAACCAGACCAGGTTGCTCAGAGCCCCGGCCAACCTGGCCTGGGATGTTTCCAGGGATGGGGCATCCACCACCTCTCTGGGCAACCTGGGCCAGTGCTCTACCGATGATGTCCTACCAATGGCATGCGTGATTCTCTTCTACACTACACCCGTGCACACAGACCCCCACAGTTCCTTTGCTTGCTGCACCGCCCCAAACATCCAGACACTCAGGAGAAGGGAGGCCCTTCATCCCACCCTGCCCACTGCTGCAAGCTCCCCGCTCGGCTCTGGCCGCTGTCGCCCCGCCCTTTGCTCTCAAACAACAGCTGTGCTGGGCTGCAGCTCTGGCGCCCGGCGCTTCCCCTCCCCATCGCTACGTGCGCACCAGGACAGGCGCTACCTCCCGCTCAGCGTCAGGCTCCGAGTCACCGCCTGGCACCCAGCCTTCCTCGTTGGCACGCCCTCTGCCACCCTTGCCGTACAGGATGTACGATGCCTACAGTCCCTCCAGCTGCTGCCGCAGTCACCTTGCAGTTCTTCCCTTTTCCCGTGCCAGGGAACTCAAAAGGGGATTCAGCGCGGGGGACAACAGTCCCTCCATTCCCGTCCTGTGCAACACGCTACCCCTGCTCCTGCGCGCTCAGCCCTGTCACTGCTTTTGTGGTGCCAATCCCACCAGCAAGGTTGGGAAAAGGAGCCAACGCTTGCAGATCTTCCCCTCCGTCGCCCCCGCCTCTGCTTGGCAATTAGCACAACCATCCGCACACACCACACCTCGCGCTTCCAAAGCGCTGCGCCCACACCCAGCTCCTCACCCGCTGGCAATGCCCGTGCAGGAGCGCGGCTGACGCGGCTCGTGGGTGGCACAGGCAGCCCCGCTCCTGCCTTCGGCCAGCTCGGAGCATGCCTGAGGCGGGCTGGGGCACTGGCCACTCTCACCGGCACACTGACAAACACCACGTGCGCCATCGATACCCTCAGCAAACCCAGAGCTCGGCAGCCTCCGCACGGACTCACCCTCCTAAAGGCTTCAGCCACCTTCGCCGGTATCCCGGGAGCCTCTTCCACCTTCACCACCGCTTCTTGCGAGGCGTCCCTCAGCGCCTGACACTCTGCTTGGGCTTGCCTGTGCCAAGAGACAAGACCCTTGAGGGACACCGTGACGGACAGCAGCTGCCCAAACAGCCTGCGGAGAGCAGCACCCCGGGCACCCGTCGGTGACTGTCGCGGGGTGGGTGGGAACGTTCAGCTCAGTTCGTGGAGACTTCAACACACGGCCACTGGCACGCGTTCCACTCAACTCCTATCTCAGTTCACGTGGCGCTTGCATAGAGCCCCCATCGCTGAGCTCCGCTCCGCGGCTCTCACACACACCTTTGGCTCCCGGGGAGGTCCCAAAATGCCACCAGCTGCTGGGAATCCACTAAGCAGCTTTGGCCAAGGCCCCAGTTCACGGCTGCATGTACCTTAACTCGTTAGCTGCTGCTTGCAGAGCTCGATCCTTCTCCTTCATCACCATGGACATCTCCAGCAGCTCCCTTCTAAGCAGGTGCAGCTCCTGCTCTTGCTGTTTCACCTGGCAGATGTTCTGCTCCACTTCTGACTTCAGCTGCTCGCTCAGCTCCCCTAGGCACACCACAGCTCCATGGGTGTCTGGCTCCCCCATCACCCAAGCCCTGGGGGATCCGCACCTCCCAGTGATCCGACGTCTGCGACCACGTCCCTTTTTCCCAAGGCGTTGTCATAAGGGTCGTCAGCCATCATAGGGATTGTCCCCACAAACCCTCACCCTGCCCTCGCTAGCAGCCCTCGCCTCCTGGGCCCTGCCACCAGACCTTGCTTCCCCAAGTCACAGCGCAGGGCCGGTCTCTGTCAGGGCAGATGCCGCAATCACAGCTCGCTATGGCTACTTGCCTTCTGCTTCGAGAAAAGTGGGGTCGCCAGCATTTCCTGGCCTGCCCGCTTTCACCCACCTGCCTTCCTCATTCGCTTCGCGCTGTTATGGCCAGCAAAAGTGGGCCACGCGCATCCCTTTGCCTCACACCTCAGGCTCCTTTCTGCCCCATACAGCCTCCCCAAAGCAACGTCACGCCCACTGAGGGATCCCCGGCCAGGCTCTCCCAGTTTAAAGCCTCAGGCCACCTGCGGCTCCAAGGTGTGTACTCTTAACTTGAGCATTCACGGATTTGTTGTGTAAGTGCCAAGGCACAAAAATTAAAAGCTCAGTAACACCACAAGTCCCCCACAGTCTTACCCCATGTGCTGGGCAGTTCTTTATGTAGTGGCCAGGTTTCCCACAACGGAAGCAAGTATATGATGGTGGAGGGGCAGCCAAGGGATTCTTCACGTAACTAGAAGTTTTTTGGGAAAAAAAAACCAAAAAGGTATGCATGTGTCTCTCTACAATTTGTCCACAGGCTCCAAAGAACACATTTGACATTATCAACACCTACTTGACTGGATCATATTCACGGCAAGACTGCGTCATCATAGCTTTTATCTTCTCTTCTTCGGTGGCACTGGCTTCAGCCAGGTTGGCAGTCTGTGTAACGGGGAATTATTTGACACACATTAGAAACACCCTTCAGCCCACACAGCCAACGACACCAGCACTCACCCACTGCTGTAAAGAGCAGCACGGTGCTGGCTGCGCTTGCGCAGAAACAGCTGCTCATACAAAACACAGGTGTCCTGACGGCCTTTGCAGCATGGCCGTATAACCAGAACATGGTGGCACACCTTTCTTCTAAACAGGTATCTATAAGCAGCAAAATTAAAATTAGTTACAACTTTTTTTTAAATCATGCAGAAAAGCGTATACTTTGTTCATAAATGTCTGTATTAGGTGACCCTAACATGTTATCCATGATCAGATCCAATGATCCAGGGTTAGAGGAACACCTCTCACCATTCCAGTGAAGAAAAAGGAGTTTTCCTTAAAAGAAAGGTGAAAAATACAAAACACCACCTAGTAACTTTTCTGCTATCAGGACTATTTTGAAATGCATACTTACCCATACTATTTGACCCGAGTGACAAATCAAGATCTCGACCATCACCAGTCAAGTATCTCCTTCTGTTACTTCTTTATACTTCAGCAGCCGAATGGCAGTGCTGTCAGCTCTGAAGAAAAATGCTGTCCCTTCTCCACAGGTAAATTCCAAGTGGCGGTACACTAAAGAAAGGCTTCACCTTTGGGAAATTAAAGCAGCATCAACCCTGAAGTCACCCAGATCCAAAAATGTGCTGCAGGCAGAAGTTCAGGAAAGCGACGGGTATTTTACCCACAGGAGCTCCCGGCTCTAACCCTGCAGCAAGATCTCCACACTGGGTTTTAGATATTTTCATTTGCAGACAAACTGCTAAACTGAACTGCTTCATCAGATAAAGTGGAAAGATCAAATGCAGAGCTGTAGAAGACCACTTTGTGTCGCAGCGAGAGTTAAATCCACCGCAATCTATTAGAGACGTTTAAGCCCTCAGAGGGGCCCAACCAACATCACTTCAATTATCCAGTTCTAGGAATAAAGACCCAAGTATTGAAGGTCGTGAAAAGGAATCAGTTAGCCTCACAGAACTGTTCTCAACATGGATGGGATGTGTTGGGTTTGGTCTTTGTTGGAACCTCAAGTCCCATGTAAGGAACAGCACCAACTTTAACAAGAGTGGTTTGTCAGTGGTTTTTGATAACGTCTGTAAACTGCATTAGGCAAAAAAAAAAGTATTTAAAACAAAAGCGAAGGACACAAAGTGAAAATGGCAAAAATGACACAGGTGTGTGTGTGTTTTATATAAAGTGCACAAGTATGTGTGTATGTGGGTATGGAATCAAGCGCGGTGTGTAGGAACAAATGTGAGAGTGTGTTTTTACATACTGCTTTTGGTGTTCCGCTCACTGGCTCAGCTGGACTTCTAGAAAAAGAAAGAAAGAAAGGAGATCAGAACTTGAAATAAAGCACTTGTACCCCACAGAAAGCAGTGAAAACAGATTATAAAGCCTCAACATCAGCACCTTATGTACTGATAGCCCAGCGAATGTGGGAATTTATTCATATACATAAACTGTTCTCTCCTGGAACATCCAGTGCCACTAAAAACAACCACAAACATCCCAATTCTACTCTGTCACAAATTATTCCAAGACTTCCAGGGACAGAACACAACAGGGCAAGAGGAAGTCCTCAGGTATTTTGCCTCTGCTCTCTAAGTATCAAAACCAGGAAATCTGTGCTACAGTGTCCTGTTCTTAAATAACCAGCCATCAAACCAGGAAGGTAACTGTAGCCAAGCTGTAGATCCCTGGTGTTACAAACAGGCACCAGATACAGAACTGAGTTTCTAAGAAAGAACAGTGATGGCCTAGACACTGCGAAGGGCAAGTGTACTTAGCGCAAAAAGATCAGTCACCTGACCATATTTAGCCATGGCAGCGCCAAAAATACCAAATGGGTTACATCTGCTGTATGGGCTGAAAACAGGAGTAGAAATGTCACCTGACAGCAGTTCCTAGGATCTGGTGTGATTTAGGAGTCCTGTGACAAACGTACTGTCCCAGCAGGCTTAAAAATGTCCGTCTGCTTTGGGACATTCAAACCTACCCCATCACAACAAAAATTAACAGCAGCTTTAACAGGAAAGAGAAATCTGAATGCCTCTGTACGCCAATATCCAGGAAAAAGTGAACAGACTGCACCCGCTACCAAAGAATACAATGCTTTAGGGACACTCACGGGACAGAGGTTTTGCTGGGAGCTTTAACTCCTCCAGCAGGGATTCGTCTCACAATTACCGAGCAGTTCTTCGGAATCAAGGCATCATCATCTGTGTATTCTGAAAGCAATACAGAAATAAAAAATCAGTCAATTTGTAAGAATGTACATTAATACGCAATTCCGTAGCATTCAGAGGATCCCTGTACAGATTGAAAAGCCAAATGTTATATGTAAGATCCCGCTTTTATCGTCTCAACACACTAACAGGACATCTCAAGAAATCTGCAGGTTTGAGAATCAAACACAAGCAGCGATTTCTGTTTGATTCTTTCAAAAGAGTTTGAATGCCAACAGCAACATGGTCTGAAAGGTCACTAAAGGAGAGTCTGCCAGTGCATGAGGTTCTTTCCTGATCTAGCTGAAGTTGCTTTTGCCCATTTGCCTTTGTCCATTTTGCCTTCCTAGTGTCTTAACACGAGTCCATCATACCATTCTTCCCACTGGCTCTTAAAACCCCGCTTGCTTTGAGCTTACCTTAGCATTGCTTCTGTCACTAGGTTGCCATTATGGAAAGCAACAGTGACTGAGCTGGAAAGGGTTCGAGTTCTCTGAACAAGTAGGCCATCTTCACTCAAGTGTCACTTTGCTCTTTCCGAGATCGTTTCCACATTTAGTCAGGACTCCTGCACAGACAAAGTGACACAAAAACCATACTTGATGTCCACATGTAAGAGCGCCAAACATCCCATTTAGGCAGAAGATCCTGGTCTAGATTTTCCCTTCCTCTTCTGAAGGTGAGTTTAGGCATCTGCAGCTGATTAAGAAAACCTGAAAGTCACCGTTATGCACACAGACCAACAGTTTGGCACACAGACCTGTTACACTGAAATGTATTCCCTAGCTTGGCCCTGAAAACCACTGGGGGATTTTTGCGTTTTCCCATGAAAACACCCTTACGAAAGCTTCCGGAAGCATCTGTGTCACTAACAGACCAACTTTAACATTTGACACTCATGCAACACACCCTGCCTAGAGGAGGATCTTGCCGCTGTTAAACAGCAGGGATGCTCTGTAAAGTACGAAGCAGATTCCTCCTTCAACTTCACCCTTAGGCAGCACCACACTTAACAGAACCCAGTGAAGCAGAGACTTTTTCTTCTCTGCAGGCTGATTACGTACAGAAACAATGCAACACACCTTGGACAACTGGTGCGATGTCTGTTGGAGGAACACTTGATGGGGTAACATACTGATGAGCATCAACTTTTGTTCTGAAACTTGACCTTCTGTTCCTCACCTGCTATAACAGAATCTACCTCTTTGCCCCATTTCAAAACATTTCTTCTTTTGGAGCGAATCATTGGGCTCCGTCGCGGGCTATGAGCATCCAACATTCTGGTTTTAAGGCTCCGTTTGAGACAGACCCAGCTGTTACAGGAGTGGTGTCAGCCAGCTGGCCATTCAGCCTGCTTGCGTTTGTGAAGCTGAAAGTACCTTAGCAAATAAAGACAAAATTCAGAGACCCTTCTGCAGAAAAGCCCTTAAAGCAAATCAGACATTTTTCAAAAGCTCTTGACAGTTTTATTCAACACCACAGGAAAACCAAAGCCTTCTGAAATGTGTCCCCACCTACATATGTCATGGCATCCACTGGCCTCCTGAGACCCCTAATACTGTGCTGTTGAGTCTCCTCACAAACATTCTCCTGAAAATGGTTTCACTGCCTGTCGATCAACAGCGAGCTTTATGTCCAACCACTGTAAAGGCTGGGGCTGAACTTACACTTCCCGCAGCGAACATACGATTCTGTTTAAGTTTAAACACAAAAATCAGGAAGAGGAAAAAAACAGTAGAACACATTCTAAAGAAAAGACTGATGTAAGGGTGCCAGGGAACTAAAGGAAAAAAATAATGTTTAAAAAGTGAAAACAATTTACAAGTCTCTTTATTTCTGAAAATCCCATCCCAAAGTCTCCAATTACATTTAACCTCCTCAAGATGGCAGATCACCAAACAGAAACATCATACTAAGTAATACAAACCCATTATCAGCTCCAAGAATTGAGCAGATTTAAATGAATTTATGACTTCTCTAAGAATCCTTCTTGCTTATATTCACCATAAATGTTCTGCCGCAAAACTTCAGTACCGGCCCGACACCGTTACCGTGCACTATCAGGGAAAAAACCACCCACGGTTAGAAATGAATGATGAACTGATGCTCCATAGCATCTGCGTGGCAGTGTCCCTGGTGTACAGCAGCAGTTCTATTAACAAGAAATGCCAAACTGTCCTTCAGAGGCAGCCAACACTCAAGTGCACGATGGCTTTAAGGGCTCTGCTGAGATTCCAACTCACAGCTGCACTCTTGACCCAAAATGTTGCTGGGGAGCAGTTTCTGCAACAGCCACAGAACCAGTTTTCCAGTGCCGCGGCGTACAAGAAGTTGAAGGCAAAGTTAAGTGACCAAACCCGCTGTTTTTCTTCAAGCCAGCCACCTGTTCCATTGCCATCCCGTTCAGCTTCCTCCAGCAGATTTCAAAGAAATCTGGCAAGCCTGTTCTTATCAGATATCCTCCCACATTTCCGTATCATTTTCCCTGAAGAATTCCCGGAAAGCAAAACCTTAGTGAGCTCTCCACGTTGCACATGAAGCGCGGGCACTTGTAGCCTGGCTGTGTGGCTGAAACACAGCTCTGGCGGTGGTTGTCAGAAGAGCCGCGAGGAAGGAACAGCTCTGTGGGGCTCCCAGCACAAGTCCCAGCTAGGGATGGAGGGCGAATCCCATTGTCGCTTCCCACCCCGCGCCCGCCGCCCCCACGCACCTTCTTTGGTCTGGGCGTTGGTGATCTGCAGGTCGCTGTTGGGCGCCTTCAGCTTCTCCCGGGCCATGATCTGGCGCTTGAGGTCGCGCAGGGAGATGTGCAGGCCGTTGAAGATGAGCGTGTGGTACTTGAGGCTGGAGGAGAACTTATAGTGCAGGCAGGACATGGTGAGGGCAAGGCGGTGTGTCCTCGGCAGCGGCGCCTACCGCAGCACACAGGGCCGTGGGCTCTGCTCTGAGTTGGGGCACGCAGCCCCGGCTCGGCCTCCGCTCCCTGTCTGGCACACAGCGCTGCCAGGCCGGTGTGTTTGGTGGCTACGGCGACTGCGGTGCCCCGGCCTCAGCGTTCCGCCAGGGCTTTAGGGGCACCAAGCAGAGGGGCTGGGCCAGCGGTGGTTCTAGGCCACGTTCCGTTGCCCCGACAAGACGCTGCCTGGCGCCACAAGCGGAACCAAACAGAACAGTCCGGCCACGCCCGGTCACCTGTCTGCTGGCTGTGCAGCCAGGGCCACTGGACTGGATCATCCTGACCGGGAGGAAGATGGAGGAGGCGCTGAAGCTGGGCCGCAGGGAGGCGGGCGAGGAGGGGGAGCTGGGTGGGCTGCTGGCTGCCTCGTGGAGAAGGCGCTGATGCAGGAGATGGAGTTGGAGCCCGCCAGCCGCGGCTCCTCCTGCCCGTGGGAGCAGCTGCGGGGCAAGTACCCTGAGGAGAAAGACCTGGGAGTGTTGGTAGACGAGAGGTTCAACATGAGTGGGCAATGCGCCCTTGCGGCCCAGAAGGCCAACCGCATCCTGGGCTGCATCAAGAGGAGCGTGGCCAGCAGGTCTAGGGAGGTGATTCTGCCCCTCTACTCTGCCCTGGTGAGACCCCACCTGGAGTACTGCGTCCAGTTCTGGAGCCCCCAACACAAGAAAGACATGGACCAGTTGGAAAGGGTCCAGAGGAGGGCCACAAAGATGATCAGAGGGCTGGAGCACCTCTCCTATGAGGCCAGGCTGAGAGAGTTGGGGCTGTTCAGCCTGGAGAAGAGGAGGCTCCGGGGAGACCTGATAGCAGTCTTCCAATACCTCAAGGGGGCCTACAGGAAAGATGGGGAGAAGCTGTTCAGTAGGGCCTGTTGTGATAGAACAAGGGGTAATAGGTTTAAATTAGAAGGAGGTAGGTTTAGATTGGATATGAGAAAAAAATTTTTTATAATGAGAGTTGTAGAGCACTGGAACAGGTTGCCCAGAGAGGTGGTGGATGCCCCATCCCTGGAATCACTCAAGGCCAGGCTGGATGGGGCTCTGAGCAACCTGATCTAGTCAGGGATGTCCCTGCTTCTTGCAGGGGGGTTGGACTAGATGACCGTTGAAGGTCCCTTCCAACTCTAACTATTCTATGATTCTATGATTCTATGATTCTACCCGCTGCTCGGCCCCCAGGCTGAGGCCGCTGACGGCCAGCGCGGCCCTGAGGAGGGGCTGCCCGGCAAGCAGGGTAGGCAGAGAGGGCGAGGGGGAGCCTCCCCGCGCTCACACCTCTGCGGCTCACCGCCCCTCTCCCCGCAGGCAGCAGCCGTGAGTCGGGGAGCGTGGGAGATGGCATCCCCGCACCCCAGAAGGTGCTCTTCCCTGCGGAGCGCCTCTCCATGGAGTGGGAGCAGATGTACCCAGTCGGCGCCGGGCTGCACAACGTGGGGAACACCTGCTTCCTCAACGCCGGCCTGCAGTGCCTGACCCACACGCCGCCGCTCGCCAACTACCTGCTCTCCAGGGAGCACAGCCAGACCTGTGAGTGGGGAGGCCCGGCTCGGCGGGCGGCAGGGGAGGAGCAGCGCCCGCCTGTCCTGCTCCCGGCGCTGCGCTCAGCACCTCTGTGCGTGGCTCTGGCCAGGGCCGTGCGGGTGTCGGGATGCGCCTGCTCTGCTCCCTCCTTGCCTGTTTCTCCGTCCAGAGGTCATCCTTGTGTCCGCGGAGACTTTGTCTCAGCTGGGCGTAGCCAGGACTGAGATGGGTCCAAGGGGGTCTGCTGGCTTCCTGGGGGCTGAGCTGGGGGTCCCACACAGCCCCTGCCTGCGGGGAGCGCGTGAGGGCAGGGCCCAAGGCTGCGTGCAGGCAGCAGCTGCTGTTGCTGGGGGGCTTTGAAAGGGAGTCCGGCGGGCACCGCTCCCAGCTGTGCCCAAGGGGAGCACGCGGGGCTCGCAGCTCTGTGCGTAGGGCTCTGCTGGGATCTGCCCCTCAGGGCCGAGCGCTGGGCTCCTCCAGCGCATCCCTGTGACCTGTTTTCCGTCCACGTGGACAGTGTCTCGTCTGGGGGGTTGCGCTGGCTGGTACTGTGACTCGGGCTGCTACCGAAATCCGGAATAGAACTCCTTAACAGCAATGAGAAGTTAAGAAGCAGGCACTTCTTTCTTGCAGCGCTGGGCACACGGGGATCGCTCCACCCAGCGTGCACGCCTGTCTCATCCAACAGCACAGTTAAATACACATTTGATATACATATTCAATAGATTTACGAGAAATGTCACGCATAAACATCAACTTTCCGAGAAATCATTATAATACATCTCCTCCCATTCGCGCATGCTCAGTAATTTGAGTCAGGGGTCTTCTGGTGGTCTCGGGGGTCGTCAGGACACCCCCTCCTCAAATTCGTCGGTCGAACCCATTCTTGAAATCTCCGTATGTGGTCCTGAGAACAAGGTCATCTTTTCCTTGAATCTTCTGGCTTAAAAGTGATGGCTTAGAGCCCAAACAACCTACCTGGGCCTCGTTCTACCACCCCCAAACTTTCCCCAACACAATGGGCCAATTATCTAAGATAAGGAGGTGCCATCCTTCTCAGATAAGGAAGTTTTATGTTCCTTAAGGTAAGGATACTTCATATATAAAACTTAACCCTATATTTCTATGGTTAGTAAAATCACTCTACATTTATATTCCAGAATCACATTGATTAAGTATTCTCCTATTATTAACCATTGATATTGTTATTAATTATAATTCTGCTGATTGAAGTCCTCGATACCCAGATCGAGATGGAAGGGTACGGGGTTTCCTAGCAGCGAGCTGGTATTCATAAGGGGTTTGCAACACTTCGAAGGTTTTGCACCATTTGTTTCAGAAGTTTTGCAGCACCGGGACCTGTCACAGAAGGTAACGCGAGAGCAGATGCTCTCACTAACGCGGCCCTCGTTCCAAACACACTCACGCAGGCTGAGCTGTACCATGAATTTTATCACCAAAACTCTGCAGCCCTTCAACGACAACTACAGCTGACACGGGAACAAGCTCGGGCAACTGTGCGTTCCTGAAGCAGCTGCCAGAACACAGTTACGCCCCCTTGATATGGGGTTAATCCGCGCGGTTTGTGCTCTCAAGAATTGTGGCAATCTGATATAACTCTCGTCCCGTCATTGGGCCCACACAAATATGTGCATGTAACTATCGACACCCATCCCAGCTTATTGTTTGCCTCTGCTCATGCAGGAGAACGTGCTCAAGATGTTTGCCAACACTGGACGTCAGCGTTTGCTTTCATGGGGGTTCCCACGCGTGTCAAAACAGGTAACGGGCCAGCGTATGCTTCTCGCGCAGTCCAAAACGTCCTTGCTCTGTGGGGCACCCAGCATGTTACTGGTATCCCGCACAACCCCACTGGACAGGCCGTCACTCAACGCGCCCATGGCACACTTAAAAATATGCTGTTAGAACAAGAAGGGGGAACGGAAGGGAGATCTGCAAACGAAAAGTCAGCGAAAGCAATGTATGTGCTCAGTTGTCTAAATGGTTGGAGTGACAATTCTTCCCCAATACAGAAACATTTTGGATCGTCTCCTGTACCTGAGGCCATCCGAGGGCAAGCTCCGGGGATGGTTCAGAATCTGGAAGCAGGGAACTGGGAAGGACCGTTCCCTCTTGTAACGTGGGGAAAAGGATATGCTTGTGTCTCTACAGGAGCAGTGAACACGTGGATCCCTGCGCGATGGGTACGACCGGCGCTCCAGGCTGCCTCGCGTTCGTCGGATTGTTAACGAGCTGTGTGGCAGCTCCGTGGACATCAGTCACGGAAAGCAGAAATGTGTAGGGAACTATCAAAACCCAGCACTACTCCAGTGCCCGCCCTGATGGGGGGTTTTTCATATGTGGGGACCGTGCGTGGGCAGGGATGCCCTCCCATATGGGGGGCCCTGCACCATGGGAACCTTGGGGATGTTTACACCCAATAACGCAGTGATTTTACAGCGTAAAAGACCTAAACGAAGTACACGTAGCTTTGAATCTGACTGCCAAGACAATACAGAGTTTGGGAACCCAAGTGAAATTATTGCTGCTCCAGTCTTTGCACTTGGTGTGGCAAGTGCCCAGGCTTCGCTACGCTAAATAAATTGGGCTGTTGGCTTGCTAAGCAAACAAATGCAACTGCATCGGCGCTGTCAGCGCTGCTGACTGATGCAGGTGCTGCACGTGACGCTACTGTACAAAACAGAACCGCTGTCAGCCTGCAGAGCACATCTGACAGGCCTGGTTGCGTGCGCTGGCCACGCGTGCAGCAGCGTCTGGTCAGTACTCTTCCTCTGAATCTGCCGAGGGGATAAACAGAGGCGGCTCGGGGCGCAGGAGAGAGACAGGGCCCAGAGCGCACTCTGCGAACAACAGGGGAGCCCTGAAGGTGCTGCGCCTGCCTCCTTTCTCTGCCCTGACCCTGCTGATAAGCACCCTCCTGCTCGGCGGTGTCTCCGGTGTAGTCGGGGTGGTAACAGAACAGAGCAGCAATAGATTTTTTATTATGAGCACAAAATCACGGTTGCCAGGATTTTGATGGGCTTTGCTGCGTGAATCTGTCTGATCATTCGGAATCCATTCACAAAAGCATTCAAAACTTGCAAAAAGGAGTACAGAAACGGCAACAAAGGGATGGCTTTGATGTATCCAGAAATCTTTTTGGTGGGTTGACAAAAGCTTACTACAAGTAGCTGTAGGATGCTCATTCATTCCTTTTAGATGTGCATTTTGATCTGCATTCCGTGCGTGTGGAAATGTGTGCAGACTTTAATAGACAAAGCCTTGGGACAAGCCTCTTCTCAGAAACAAAGCAGGGGAGATGTGGGTATTTCTCCAGCCAGTACGGTGCCAGTGAAAGCGCACCGTCCTTGGGGGAGGGATACAATCCTGCTCGCAGGAAGAAGCCATGGCAGGAGAAGGGAAGCTTTAGGATACAAGACATTGTCAGCAGAACTTATGGCTTGTTTCAACAGAGGCTTGCAAAAAACTAGTCACTGGCTTTGTAGGTAAGGAGGTTGCTGCAGTTGTTATGTCTGTAACAGCAGAAGAATGCTGTAGTAGAAAATTACTTTAAACAAGAAGGGGGAATTGTTGGGGACGACGAGTATCAGAAGCCACGGGAATGAGAAACAAGAAGCCACGAGAATGAGAAACAAGGGACTTTCCAAGAGAAGGAAAACAAGAGAAAGGACATCTGGGGGTGGATGGGCGATGGGAGGGTAGATAAGCACATAAGCTGTAACAATAAATGATTTCACTTAGCGTGCAGCGGGGGTCCGTGACTACGTTCCCACAGCCTTCCCTCAGCCATGACACTTTCTGAGGCCAAGAAAAGCTCACAACGCTCACCTGGCTGTCCTGTCCGGGCCAGGCCACGGCACTCACGCTGATCTGCTCCACAGCCTTCCCCGGCACTGAGGCCAGGCTGACAGGCCTGTGCTTCCCTGCATCCTCCTGTGGCTCTTCCTGTGGACGGGCGTCACGCGTGCTGCCCTCCCGTCAGCCGGGGCCTCCTCGCTCGGCCAGGGCTGCTGGGCAGTGGTGGAAAGTGGCCTGCCGAGCGCTTCGGCCAGCACCCTCAGCCCCAACGGGCGGGTCCCGCCCGGCCCCGCAGATCTGTGTGTGTCGCAGTGCGGTCGCAGGGCGCTGACCATTTCCCCCGGGGGGTGGGGGCTGCATCGTGCTCCCCGTGCCGGTCTCTGGCTCGGGGGCTGGGCACCCTGAGCACAGCTCGCCGGCACAGATGAGGCGCAGGAGGCGTTCAGCGCCGCAGCCTTTTCCTCAGCCTCTGTCCCCGCGCTGCCCCTGCCCCGCCAGGGACGGGGATTCTCCTCAGCCCTGCTGCTGCTGCTCCTGTCTGTGCAGACACAGCTTTCACGCTCTCTCACGGCAGCGGCAGATTCAGCTCTCGCCGGGCGCTGGCACTGCCAGTTCTACGCCCGCACACCCTCACGGCGTCCTTGGCGTCCTGCGCAGCTGCTGACCAGGCCCGGCCGCGCGGGGGCGGTGCTCGGCCTGCGCCCGAGGGGATGCCGCCTGGGATTGGTCGCTGGGCTGTCACTCTGCCCCCGTTTGGGCCTGCCCTGAGGCAATGCTGTCTGGGATTGGTCCGCTGGGCTGTCACTCTGCCCCGTTTGGGCCTGCCCTGAAAGGATGCTGCCTCTGATTGGTTCTCTGGGCTGTCACTCTGCCCTGGTCTGGGCTGCCGTGAGGGGATGCTGGCTGTGATTGTCCCAGGGTGGTGAGGCTGCTGGGCTGCAGTGCCCGCCCTCCACCTGGGGCAATGCTTCCTCTGATTGGCTGCCTGGGATTTCCCCCTTGCTCCTCCCATCTAATGACGGGTCAGACAGCTTATCAATCATCACGTGCTGCTCTCCCACACGGCGTGATTGGTGGAGCCAGCCTGCCCCGCCCCTGCAGGGTGCCCAGCTTTTTCCACTCTTGCCGCCTTTCCTGCAGGCCAAAAGTGAGAGTGCAGACTCTCTCGGTGCATCTTTGGACCTATAAAAAGTGGGCTTTGCCCTAAAAATGAGAGTTTAGACGCTTAAAATGAAGCTCTAGGCCTGAATAATGTTGTGATTCCTAAAATGAAGGCTTTGAGCTGTAAAAGTGGGGTTAGGGCCCTGTGAAAGAGAATTTGGACTCCAGAAATGAAGCTTGGAGCCCTGTAACGGATGGTTTGGAAACGGAAATGAGGCTTTGGACACTGCAATGAGCTTCAGTGTCTTAAAGCAATGTTTGGGCTCTGAAAAGGAGACTTTGCAAACTAAACCCGAGGCTTTGACCCTGAAAATTAGGTGTCAGGCCACATTTTAGACATTGGACCTAAAGTGAAGGTTTGGACCATAAAAACGAGGCTTTGAAATCTGTAAGAGAGAATTCAGGCCCTCAAAATTGAGGTTTGGAAAGTGAAAATGAGGCTTTGGACCTTAAAAATGAGACTTTGGCCATGAGAAGTCGATGCCCGAAGCCTGTCAGTGTTTAAGAGGCACTTGGGCAGTGTCGGTATTAACGAGCTTTAACGTGGTCAGGCCTGAACTGGTCAGGCAGTTTGACCAGATGATCGTTGTATGTCTGTTCCAACTTAAATATTCTGCTCTGTTGTATTCTAAAAAAAAAAAAAAAACCAAAAAAAAAACCCAAAAAGCAGGCTTCTTTGGGCCCCACTCTTGCAGACTGGATCCTACAAATTAGTCTTTGCGAGCTTTGGGAGCTAAAGATAGTGTTTGGACCATAGCAGTGAGCCTTTCAACGCTCAAAATCAGAGTTGAGGCGTTAAAAATGATACTTTGGGCCCTTAAAATGAGTCTTTGAACCTTTGGAGTAGGGCTTGAACTTCTAAATGATGGTTTGTATCCTAAAAATGAGAATTTAGATCTTGAAAATGACTGTTTGGACAACCAAAATGAGAGTTTGGGCCCTAAAAATGAGACTTGAAGTTTGAACTTTAAAAACATGTGACTGCACCTTAAAACTGGGCCTTTGGACGCTGAAACGAGCCCTTGGACCCGGAAAATGATTGTCGTAGTTCAGCCCCGATCGGGACCAAACTACGCAGTCTCCGTTCCTCTCACAAGACAAGTTCTTCACAAAAGGCTGGCAGACGCCTCTCAGGACGTTTTTACATCTCATTCACATCTCCTCTCCTCTCCACTTCTCTCAGCCGGGCCGGGCCCAGTTGGGCCCAGTTGCCGCCCGTCGGGAGGCCAGAGGGTGAGGCCTGCAAGGCCCACGAGGCTCGCGCCTCCCCCTCTCTGTCCCCACTCAGCTCCTTCACATCTTCTCTAATTCTTTTTTTTCTGTTTTCCCCTTCTTAAATGTGTTACGGCAGAGGCGTTATCATGGAACGTGCTGACACCAATTGGCTCGGCCTTGGCCAGCAGCGGGTCCGCCCTCGTCCCGGCCGAGTCCACTGAACAAAGAGGAGCAACTTCTAGCAGTTTCCGATAGAAGCTGCCACCTTAGGCCCCCCTCACTAAACAAAACCAGAACAGTGATGATTTAGTCTCTAAACTGAGGATTTGGGGCCCTTTAAATAGGATTGTGTGGCTTGAAGATGCAGCTTTGGACTAAGAAATGAGGCTTTGTGCCCTAAACATGAAGGTTGGCAATGAAAAATGATGATTCGGGCCTTCAAAAGGAGGACATATCTAAATCTAATTAACACTTTCTCTTATATCTACTTAACAACATCTTATCTGAGTAAATTATGTTAACATCTCTAAATCTAATTAACAACGTTTTATCTTACCAAACTAAAAATGTGTCCCAGGCCAAGTTTGAGGCCTGTGGCTCTGGGGGATCAGAAGAGGAGGGTGATTGTTCACGAGGACAATCACAAGTTGAACACAGGTAAACCAACACAAGCATAGCAGTGCCCAACATCAAAAATGCCCCAAAATAAAGCGCCCTCAAGGTGTTAATAATTTTGCTCATTTTTGCAACCTTTTTTTTTTTTTCTTTTTTGCTGAGGCTGGGAACTGGCCCTCGTGGAGCTGGTGGCTGTGTGATCCTGGTCATTGGAACTGGGGTCTGGATACGCAGCAGGAAAATGGATTTCCACGCCTCCAGCCCAGAGCGCGTGTGTGGTTTGGGCCTAGAAACTTCTATCCCATATTTAGGCCCAGCGAATAAATACCACCACTATAAATTTGTTGTCAGTTTCTATACCACGCCATGGATCCATGGTTGTTTCAAAAGAAAAACCATCTCATAGAATTCATATTGCTGATGGCGTGGTGTGGCACACAGAGCAAATGTGTTTGACGCCAAGGGGTGAGGCAGTAGTTATAAACTGCATACGAGGTACAGCACGTTGAATGAATTGTATAGAACAGGGAACGGTGCGTGGTACAAACATCAGCATGGCGAATCCACGGAACAAATAGAATAGGATTCGCTTGACCCATGGACTCCCAGGGAGCCAAGAAAGTGTGTCAATGTCCCGGCCTTTCCGTGTCTGGTCAGGCGCGTGGGCTAGCTCCTGTATTCCTGCGGCAATTTGTTTAACAATTTTCCTGCTCTCATCAATTTTTAAACAGCAATTAGAACCATTCAGTTTACCACAAACACCTCCTTCTGCGGCTAGCAGATAATCGAGAGCCATGCGATGCTGTAATATTGCTGTTGGCGTTTGTGTGGCCTGATCTGCCTGTAGGTCAAAGGCATGGGCCGTTTCGTTAGTAATCATTTTTAAATCGACTTTCACATACCCAACAATTAGTCGGGTTAAAAGCGTTGGCCACCTGCTGCCCTAGAGCTGTGAATTCATTTTGCCACCCCAAGCCAAAGAGGGGCGCAGGTGTTTCCCCAAATATCAAAGGCGGCAACAATGGTCGACCAAAACAATGTTTGTGATAATATGCCAAACATCCTATAAATATTAATAAAACAATCGGCGATGAAATCATACAGGCAGTCAGCAGCTTCATATATTTCTTCAGGCTGGCGTCAAAAGATTTCATCTGGAAAAGAAAAGAAAAACCAAACTCGGCTCTTTTTAAAGGAAGCGGAAGCAGATCGTTGTGAGAAGGATGGAATAACCCACTGCTGTTAGTTTTATGCTCCTTCCCAAAGGCATCTTTTGCTTTCCATGCATCTGTGTTCAGAGCGCTGGTGGGTACCAGTGGTACAGTTCCGATGGCGGGTGCTCGGCCAAAACAGGTTTTCCTGGAAAATGGGAAGGGTTTTGTTTGTGGTCAGGGCCCGAGATGGCAGGTACCAAGCCGGGGGGTTTTGGACAAAAGGCCGTGATTCTGGGGCACCCGTGTCAGTTAGAAAGGTTACTGTTTTCTCCGTGGCCCTACAGCCACTGTAACCAATAATCTCCTCTCATATTTACGGTGAGTTGTTTTACAAAAGTCCGTCCTCTGTTTCCCCCCACCTTCGGGGAATGGGGAACGTAGTTTCCTTCCGCCCTCTTTTCTGCATCAGTTTCTTCCCCAAGGTCGATCAATGGTGGGGCACTAGCGGTTGTTTCAGAATTAACTTTTTACCCCGACCATGTTTGTACCAGTTTCTCAAACTTCTGGGTCGGAAGCCCATCCATTGAATCTCGGGGAATGCCAGTCTGGAGCTCCAGTTGCCACCATTCCTGAAGGCTGAGGGGTCTCCCTTCCCCATGAT
This sequence comes from Chlamydotis macqueenii, assembly GCF_036417535.1. Classification (NCBI taxonomy): domain Eukaryota; kingdom Metazoa; phylum Chordata; class Aves; order Otidiformes; family Otididae; genus Chlamydotis; species Chlamydotis macqueenii. The sequence goes on from NC_141561.1 coordinate 45,643,412, forward strand.
CAATGGGTCGGACCGACTTCGAATCCTGACTGCTCTTGACCAGCGCCGGCCGCCCTTTGCCCGGAGCCACCACCAAGACCGTACTTCCTCCCAAAGTTAACGAGTTCTTGGGCTACTTCTCCCCGTGTCCACACTTTCCTCCCTGTCCTCCTGTGATCGGGGGTCACTGTTCCCTCCAGAGCGCCTGTGGGTCTGTCTGCTATGGGGGTCCTTTGTATCTTCCCCTGTAGCTGGACCTCGGTGGGGTTCAGAGAATCAGGAAGTCCTCGAATTCGAGGAGTCGTCCGTTCCAGAACCACAGGCATCATCACTGGAGAGCCCTGGTCAGGTCTGAGCTCTCTGTCATACATCATCTGCAAACAAGCCTGGGGGACGCTCGTTGGTTTCTCCCTCGCACACATCTTCAGTTTTAACTGGGAGATTGTCCTGGTTCAGCCCCACTCGGGACCAGACTGCGCAGTCTCTCTCTCACTCCCCCCACCCTCCGAGAGAACAGGGAGAGATGATATAAGAAAAACGGCTCAAGGTTTGAGATAAGGACGGGGAGAAATCCTTAACATTACCGTTACGGGCAAAACAGACTCACGCGACCTGGGAAAAACTATTCATTTCTTTCTAAAACCAAAGCAGAAGACCGAGACAGGGAACAAGATAACCTCCCCCCACCCCTCCCTCTTCCCAGGCTTAACATTATCTCTACCACCTTCCCCCCGAGCGGCACAGGGGGGAAGAGGGAATGGGGGTTGCGGTCAGTCCATCACGCGTTGTTTTATGCCGCTTCTTCGTTGTCAGGAGAAGAACTCCTCACATTCCTCCCCTGCTCCAGCGTGGGGTCCCTCCCACGGGCCACAGTCCTTCGTGAAACTGCTCCGGCGTGGGTCATCTCTTCCACGGGGTGCAGTCCCTCCAGAACGGCTGCCCCAGCGCGGGCCCTCCACGGGCCACAGCCTCCTTCAGGCACCCGCCTGCCGCGGCGTGGGGTCCTGCATGGGCTGCAGGGGGATCTCTGCTCCTCCTCGGGCCTCCGTGGGCTGCAGGGGGACACCAGCTACTGAGAGGAAAATTAACTCCATCCCTGCCGAAACCAGGACATGGCCTCTTCTTCCTCAGCCCCAGCAGCAGCCGGGGCACTGTGTGAGGGTCCCTGCGCCGGCGGGCTGGAATCTGCGTGGGCTGCAACGGGAGGCACTGCAAGGGGCAGGGAGATGATGAGCGCAAGTCCATGCCCTCCCTCCCCAGAGCACAGCCTTCGCTTGTCCCCAGGTCCCAGACGTGGCCCAGGGGACCCTGTCCCCCCAGCTGAAACCCTCACCGCTGCTCGTGTTGCTGCAGTCGCGGCACTCCCAAGAGTCAGCATCCTTCGCCACGGCCGAGCAGAGCTGGTGGGTCCCGCAGGAGGCACAGGAGCTGCAGAGCAGAAGTCTCCAGGGCCTAGGGGAGCAACGAGACCCACTGCCACCAACGGCCCCTGAGCTACGGGGTGCCAGCCCCGGCGCTGTGCTGAGCCCAGCTCCAGCCTGCTCCCGCCCTGGCAGCCGGGGCTGAGCTGCCGGCACGCACCCCATGCCAGGCCTGGCTCAGCATCCCAGGGAACCTCCATAGAATCATAGAATCATAGAATGGTTAGGGTTGGAAGGGACCTTCAAAGGCCATCCAGTCCAACCCCCCTGCAAGGAGCAGGGACATCCCCAACCAGAGCAGGTTGCTCAGAGCCCCAGCCAACCTGGCCTTGAACGTTTCCAGGGATGGGGCTTCCACCACCTCTCTGGGCAACCTGTTCCAGTGTTCTACAACCCTCATTGTAAAAATTTTTTTCCTAATATCCAAGCTAAATCTACGTCTCTCTATTTTGAAACCGTTACCCCTCATCCTGTCACAACAGGCCCTACTGAACAGCCTCTCCCCATCTTTCCTGTAGCCCCCTTGAGGTACTGGAAGACTGCTATCAGGTCTCCGCGGAGCCTCCTCTTCTCCAGGCTGAACAGCCCCAACTCTCTCAGCCTGTCCTCACAGGAGAGGTGCTCCAGCCCTCTGATCATCTTTGTGGCCCTCCTCTGGACCTTCTCCAACTGGTCCATGTCCTTCTTGTGTTGGGGGCTCCAGAACTGGACACAGTACTCCAGGTGGGGTCTCACCAGGGCAGAGCAGAGGGGAAGAATCACCTCCCTCGACCTGCTGGCCACGCTCCTCCTGATGCAACCCAGGATGCGGTTGGCCTTCTGGGCCGCAAGGGCTCATTGCCGGCTCATGTTGAGCTTCTCGTCCACCAGCACTCCCAAGTCCTTCTCCTCAGGGCTGCTCTCAATCCATTCCCCACCCAGCCTGTGCTTGTGCCTGGGATTGCCATGACCCAGGTGCAGGACCTTGCACTTGGCCTGGTTGAGCTCCATGAGGTTGGCACAGGCCCACCTCTCCAGCCTGTCAAGGTCCCTCTGGATGGCATCCCTCCCTTCCAGCGTGTCGACGGCACCACACAACTTGGTGTAATTGGCGAACTTGCTGAGGGTGCACTCTACCCCACTGTCCATGTCGCCGACAAAGATGTTGAACAGGGCCGGGCCCAGCACGGACCCCTGAGGGACACCACTCATGACCGGTCTCCACATGGACATTGAGCCGTTGACCACCACTCTCTGAGTGCGGCCATCCAGCCAACTCCTTATCCACCGAGTGGTCCGTCCATCAAACCCATGTCTCTCCAGTTTAGAGAGAAGGACGTCGTGCGGGACAGTGTCAAAAGCTTTGCACAAGTCCAGGCAGATGATATCCGTTGCTCGTCCCTTGTCCACCGATGCCGTCACCCCATCATAGAAGGCCACCAAATGGGTCAGGCACGATCTGCCCTTGGTGAAGCCGTGTTGGCTGTCACCAACCACCTCCTTGCTCTCCGTGTGCTTTAGCATGGTTTCCAGGAGAATCTGCTCCATGACCTTGCCAGGCACAGAGGTGAGGCTGACCGGCCTGTAATTGCCCCGGTCCTCCTTGTTCCCCTTTTTAAAAATGGGGGTTATGTTCCCCCTCTTCCAGTCATTGGGGACCTCACCAGACCGCCACGATTTCTCAAATATGATGGCCAGTGGCTTGGCAACTTCATCCGCCAGTTCCCTCAGGACCTGCGGATGGATCTCCATCCCTGCCCAAAGAAGGAGACAAAGGCTTCGTCTCCTCACTGGGGCTGCAGGGACCGCGGTCGGCGGCACTCACCCACTCGCTTCCGCCTGCTCCCGTCCCAGCGGGCACAGGCACTGGCTGGCGTCGCAGGAGCTGTGCCGCAGGGAATGGTCTGCAAAGGCCCCGTCCTCCTCCCAGGCAGCATCCCTGCAAGAGCAGGGGAGCGCTCAGCTGCGGGGGCGTGGGGGACACCCCGCCGGCAGCCGGGCAGGTGGAGGGGATGGACTGGAGCATGGCCCAGGAGGAGGGAGGCAGAGGGGAGGGCAGGGCACCCACCTGTCAGGGATTTTGATGCCCAGGCGGAACATCTCCGCCTGGAAGGTGGCCGTGTCCTGGCACAGAGGGCAGCGGAAGTGGTAGAGCCCAGAGCGCAGCGCCTGGCCCTGGGGTAGAGATGGCATCAGCATGAGCAGCGCAGGGGTCCCGTTCGCCCCCCCGCAGCTGGGTGACAGGGTGCAAACCAGGGCTGATGACCACGCCAGGGGCCGGGGGCGATGCCGCCTACCTGGATGCAGCGGCGGTGGAAGCAGGCGCTGGCGCAGGCGGGACAGAGCAGGGTGTCGTAGCAGGGCTGCCCCGCCACCACCTCCTGGCAGATGAGGCAGAGGCTCTGCTCCTGCCGCAGCGCCCGCACCCTCTGCACTGGCCGGTGCTTCCAGCAGAAGGATCTGTGGGACGCAGGAGACAGCTGAGCCCCAGCCTCCTCCAGCCCGGCCCCATCCCCAGCCCCAGCCCCGGGGGGCAGCTCCACTCACTTGTACGCCCCGAAGAACTGGGAGACGCAGCCTCGCTCGCTGCCGCAGGGGAAGTGGAAGATTCTACGGCAGCGCCGGCGCTGGCAGATGACCAAGGCGCCCTGCAGCCGGCAGATGCAGCAGCGCTGGGGATTGCACAGACGTGGACGGCATCAGCGCCGCACAGCCCCGGGGAGCCCGGTTCGCCCTCCCTCAGCACAGCCCCGCCACGTTTTGGTGGGCTGCCTGGCCCGTGACATCGTGCCACCTTCCCCTCCAAACCCCCAGTTTCTGCAGAAACGGGCCTTTTTGGGTGGAGGAGGAGCTGGGGGGCTCCTGGCAGCTGGCTGCCAGAGCATCCCTGGTGGGGTTACTGGCGTGTGCAATGCCGGACACAGGACATTGGGACCACGGTGGGGACACGTGCCCCCCAGCCTCACCTTCCGTGCCACGCGCTTCAGCTCCTGCCGGATGTCGGGGAAGAGGAAGCCGTAGAAGCCCTCTTCATCGGCCCCTCTCTGGCTCAGCCCGCTGGCGTGGTACTGCACGAGGGGAAAAGAGGGCACGTGCCAGGGGCTGCTGGCAGTGCAGGGCTGGGGACTGGGGGGTTTAGGGACCAGGGGCTGTTGGGGACTGGGGGCTGTGGAGCCCCGGGACTCACCAGGCAGTTCTCGTGGACGCAGAGCCGATTCTGACAGCACAGCTGCCCGACCACCTCGGGGTCACAGTCTGCCCGATGGCACAGGCTGCACGCTGTGGGGGGACGGCGGCACTGTCACTCCCAGCACCACGCAGGGGTGCCGGGGGAGGATGATACCGGCAGCGGGATAGGGGAGAGGCCAGAGCACGTTCCCAGGGCATGGAGGCCTCTGCTCGCTCAGCTGGGCACTGGCCAAAATCCCCTCTGGCCGGTGCCCGGGGCGATGCTCTGCGCTCACCTTGCTCCCTGGGGCCCTGGCGCCTCCTTTTCTGTGGGGGAGGCTCACAGGAGGCTCCTGCCTCCTGCTCCAGCACCGCTGCGGGACACTGGGCCGGGGGGGACCGTGGCCTCACGCGGCGCCCTGACCTCAGCTCCATCACCACAAGTGGCTGCAGCAAAGGAGATGCCTGGATGTGGGGACGTTGGTGCAGTCAAAGCCCGTTCTGATCCTCCAGCATCCGTGGCAAACGCGCCACTGAGCAGGGGGCAAGTGGGCGGGGGCATTGGTCCAGCCCGGGGTCTTTGTGACACGGCACCGCACGTCATAGAGTCATAGAATGGTTGGGGTTGGAAGGGACCTTCAAAGGCCATCCAGTCCAACCCCCTGCCAGGAGCAGGGACATCTCCAACCAGATCAGCTTGCTCAGAGCCCCGGCCAACCTGGCCTTGAACGTTTCCAGGGATGGGGCATCCGCCACCTCTCTGGGCAGCCTGGGCCAGTGCTCCACCACCCTCAGTGTAAAAAACTTTTCCCTAATATCTGATCTGAATCTCCTCCCTCTATTTTGAAACCGTTACCCCTCGTCCTGTCACAACAGGCCCTGCTGAACAGCCTCTCCCCATCTTTCCTGTAGCCCCCTTGAGGTACTGGAAGACCGCTCTCAGGTCTCCCCAGAGCCTTCTCTTCTCCAGGCTGAACAGCCCCAACTCTCTCAGCCTGGCCTCATAAGAGAGGTGCTCCAGCCCTCTCATCATCTGCGTGGCCTCCTCTGGACCTTCTCCAACTGGTTCATGTCCTTCTTGTGTTGGGGGCTCCAGAACTGGACACAGTGCTGCAGGTGGGGTCTCACCAGGGCAGAGCAGAGGGGCAGAATCACCTCCCTCGACCTGCTGGCCACGCTTCTCCTGATGCAGCCCAGGATGCGGGTGCCTGGGATTGCCATGACCCAGGTGCAGGACCTTGCACTTGGCCTGGTTGAACTTCATGAGGTGGGCACAGGCCCACCTCTCCAGCCTGTCAAAGATAGCATCCCTCCCCTCCAGCGTGTCGTGTTGCTTTTTTTTAAAAAAAAAAACCAAAACCCAACAAAGAAACCCACCACTCACATTCACTTTTCCCTGACCGGGAATCAAACCCAGGCCACAGAGATGACAGCACCAAATCCTAACCACTGGACCTCCTGGGAGCTGCCAGGTCTTTTATTTTCCCCCAGATATAACGCCAGATACGAGAAGCACAGATTATTGAGGTCGCACTGGGTGCACAAGAGGGTCTCGCCATGTTTTCCTCCTCTTTCCTTTGCTAGATGGTACAATCCCAACTTTCCCACTGCTGGCTTCATCTCCGTGCCTTCAACCACCCACAAAACACCCCAGAAGACAACATTTTCTCCTTTTCTTGCGTCTGATGTATGAGTGGCTGATTCCTCTAAAAATGCAGGAACGTTCAGGTGGAGAACTGACCTCTTTCTCTTCTCTTGGGGTGTGTCCTGGAGGAACCCAGCCCAACACCAAAGCAGGGGAAATGCCTGGTCACAGCACAAACGCGTTGCCTGTGGATGGGGCAGCAGAAGCAAGTGGAGTGGAATATTTTTTACCATTTCTGGCAAAAGATGAGACCATTTCTGTCTGGTTTTGAGTCGAGGACCTTTTGTGTGTGAGGTGAATGTGGATCCCAGCATGAACAGCCCTTGCAGGCAGCGGGGCAGCTCTGTCCTTTGGGGTGATGGCCCACAAGGCAGAGAGCAAGAGGCTGGGAAAATGGGCTGAGACACAGCAGTTTTGGGGTCTGGGCTTGGGAGATCAAAGTGGGAGAGGAGTGCATTTCCCACAGGGGTGTGGGGGGTTTGGGAGCACCCAGAGAGGGAAGTGGGGTTCGCTCTTCTCGAGAGATGGTGCAAAACCCCACTTCACCCCATTTCTGTAGTGTGGTGGTTATCACGTTCGCCTCACACGCGAAAGGTCCCCGGTTTGAAACTGGGCAGAAACACCACTTCCAGGGGTTTTCCCCTACCTCGCTGGCACATAGTGAAGGACTTCCAGAGCAACAAGAAAAGCTTCTATAGGCCCTTCAGGGATAAAAGGACGTGCAGGGAGAATGTAGCCCCCCTCTGGAAGGAAACAGGTCACCTGGTTACCTGGGACATGGACAAGGCTGAGGTGCTCAATGACTTTTTTGCCTCAGCCTTCACCGATAAGGGCTCTTGTTGCACCACCCAAGTTGTGTGTCCTGGTTTTGGCAGGGATGGAGTTAATTTTCCTCTCAGTAGCCGGTGTGTTTTGGCTTTCATATGTGAAGAATGTTGATAAAACTCTCTGATGATACCAGTTGTTGTGAATGAGACCAAGGAGACTGTCTGGTTTTCCAAGTCTCATTAAAGTCCCGTTAACGTGCAGATGCGGGAAGCTGGGAGAAAGACAGACAGAATAATTGACCCAGACTGGCCAAAGAGTGTTCCATGCCATGAACGTCACGCTCAGTAGAGAAGTGGGGGTTGCCTGTGGGAGGGGGCATCCATTCTGGCATGCATCCTTGGCATCCATCTTCTTGCCATCTCCCCCGCTTGCTGGCATCGTTCCCTCTCCCTTGCTGGCTCGCTCTCCCACCCCTTTGCTTGCTGCTTGGTGTTGTTTCCGTGATCGCTGCTTGGGACGGGCTGCATCGGTCATTTGGACATCAGGTGGTGAGCAATTGTGCAATGTTTATTTTGTATGCTTTGTATATATTAATATCCTTGTATTCTGTTATTTTTGTAGCTTTCCTTTGCTATTTTAGTAAACTGTTTTTATCTCAACCCACGAGTTTTCTTTTCTTCCCGATTTCTCTCCCCCATCCCCTGAGGCTGTGTGGTGACCAGGCCAAACCACCACGGTCTTTTTGGCGCCCAACGTGGGGCTCAAAGGGGCCTCACTACATCAGTCGTGAGATCATCAGACCTCAGTCTGAGGATCCAAGGTTCGAGCCCCCGGTCAGTCCCAGAGGGCTGAGGACAGGTCTGAACACCGTGTGTTGAAAACAGATTTGTTCCAAGCACTCCTTGTGCCGGTTTGGTCATCGCTGGGCACAAAGTTGTTTTATTTGCTCTCGGAGTTGTTTTCAGAGCTGTATTGGACAGCAGCTCACTTGCTGCTGTTTGTTGGTGTTTCTGTGCGGTTTATCAACGCTGTGTGTTGGATCAAAGGTATCGCTCTGCTGTGCTGTGTGGCACTGGTTTGCTTCACGAGATCACTGGAAACGGGACCGATTTCGTATTTGCACTCAGTGGCGGCGGGAAGTGCGCAGAGCGAGGAGGCCGAGGCAGCTCTGCCCGGGTATTTCGGGAGCCATCTTGAGGGTGTTGTTTGGAACTATACCTGTTGTTTTGTTCCGGGAAGCCAGGCCGCGGGGGGAACATCTGTTTACAGCTTTCCCCACTTCTCCAAGCTGATTTCAACAGCTTTTGAGTATTTTGAATACCCCTGGGATACCCCAGCCACAGTGTTCATGTCGGCAGGTCTCTTGCAGCTATCTCAGACCTTGATCGTGATTAAGTTGAGACAACTATTTAAAAATATTATGGCTGCTCCAACCCCAGCAGCAGACGCTGTGGCTACTCCAACTCCTGCTACAAATGCTGCAGCTACTTCAGCCCCTACGGCAGGCACTGCAGCTACCCCAGCCCCTCTCCGGGCACTGTGATTGCTTCGGCCCCCATGCCAGACACTGTGGCTACTCAAACCTCGGCAAGCAGTACCAAAGAGAAACCGAAAAACCAACCCCCGCCAGTTTCAGTTGCCCCTGTACATAAGAAATGCACCAACAAATCAGTTTGCATAGTGAGAGATGATGATGAACCAGGGCCATCTCAAGAACAGGGAGAGGCAGAAGGAGAGGTAGTCACCTGGTCCCTGTCCCTGAGTGAGCTGCGAAAAGATTTCAGCCAAGGGGAACTTGTCACCTGGTTGCTCCGACGCTGGGACAGCAGGGCCAGTAGCCTGGAATTAGAAGGCAGGGAAGCCAGGCAGCTGGGATCCCTGTCTGGGGAAGCGGCCATTGACAGGGCGATTGGAAGAGAGTCAGCAGCCTGCAGCCTCTGGAGGAGACTCCTGACAGGTGTGAGGGACAGGTATTTCTTTAAGGAGGATATTGTCTGCCGCCAAGGAGAGGACACAAGGAAGTGGGACGGAAAGCCTACCTCGGCCCTAGAGACATGTGTCCATGAGTTGTGAAGTAAAACAATCACAAAGGGAGGTTCTTCCAGGAAAACTGCTGCTCTGTCTCTGGTGGGCAGTTCCCCAGACAGCGCAGAAGGGCTGATCTCACCTCTGATCCGATGGAAGGGACTTCTGATTCATATTCACAGAAAGTGAATAGAGAATATTACAAACAGGACTAGAGGGGCCCTGCCTCCAGCCAGGCGGAGGAGAGGGACAACAGAGTTTATTGGACTGTATGGATTCAATGGCCTGGCACATCAGACCCACGGGAGTATAAGGCTCTAGCAGACACCGGTGCACAGCGTACCCTAATGCCAGCGAGCTGTAACGGCGCAGAACCTGTTTGTATTTCTGGAGCGACAGGAGGATCCCAAGAGCCGACTGCATTGGAGGCTGAAGTGAGTCTGATGGGGAAGGAGTGGCAAAGTGACTGGCCCAGATGCTCCGTGCATTCTTGGTATAGATTGCCTCAGGAGTGGGTATTTCAAAGACCCAAAAGGGCACCAGTGGGCTTTTGGTGTAGCCACCGTGGAGACGGAGGAGAATAAACAGCTGTCCATCTTGCCCAGACTTTCAAAGGACCCTTCTGTTGTGGGATTACTGAAGGTTGAGGAACAACAGGTAGCAATTGCTACCACCACAGTGCACTGGCGGCAATATCGCACCAACCGAGGCTCCATAATCCCTCAAGCTGATTCGTCGACTGGAGAGCCAGGGAGTGATCAGTAAGTCCCGCTCACCCTTTAACAGTCCAGTATGGCCAGTGTGAAAATCAAGTGGAGAGTGGAGGTTAACAGTGGACTGTCGTGGCCTAAATGAAGTTACACCACCGCTGAGTGCTGCCGTGCCGGACATGTTAGAGCTTCAGTATGAACTGGAGTCAAAAGCAGCCAAGTGGTACGCCACCATTGGCATCACCAGTGCGTTCTTCTCCATCCCTTTGGTACCAGAACACAGGCCACAGTTTGCTTTCACTTGGAGGGGGGTCCAGTCCACCTGGAATCGACTGCCCCAGGGGTGGAAACACAGCCCCGCCATTTGCCATGGACTGATCCAGGCTGCACTGGAAAAGGGTGGAGCTCCAGAACACCTGCAGTACATTGATGACATCATCGTATGGGGCAACACAGCAGCAGAAGTTTTTGAAAAAGAGGAGAAAATAATCCAAATCCTTCTGAAAGCCGGTTTTGCCATAAAACAAAGCAAAGTCAAGGGGCCTGCAGAAGAGATCCAGTTTTTAGGAGTAAAATGGCAAGATGGACGTCGTCACATTCCAATGGATGTGGTCAACAAAATAACTGCTATGGCTGCGCCGACTGACAAAAAGGAAACACAGGCTTTCTTGGGCGTTGTGGGTTTCTGGAGAATGCATATTCCAAATTACAGTATGATTGTAAGCCCTCTCTAGAATCATAGAATCATAGAATCATAGAATGGTTAGGGTTGGAAGGGACCTTCAAAGGTCATCTAGTCCAACCCCCCTGCAAGGAGCAGGGACATCCCCAACCAGAGCAGGTTGCTCAGAGCCTCATCCAACCTGGCCTTGAACGTTTCCAGAGATGGGGCCTCCACCACCTTTCTGGGCAACCTGTTCCACTGTTCTATAACCCGCATCGCAAAAAATTTTTTCCTAATTTCTAATCTAAATCTACCCCCCTCTATTTTAAAACCATTACCTCTCGTCCTATTGCAACAGGCCCTACTAAACAGCCTATCCCCATCTTTCTTGTAGGCCCCCTTGAGGTACTGGAAGACCGCTATCAGGTCTCCCTGGAGCCTCCTCTTCTCCAGGCTGAACAGCCCCAACTCTCTCAGCCTGTCCTCATAAGAGAGGTGCTCCAGCCCTTTGATCATCTTCGTGGCCCTCCTCCGGACCTTCTCCAACTGGTCCATGTCCTTCTTGTGCTGGGGGCTCCAGAACTGGACACGTACTCCAGGTGGGGTCTCACCAGGGCAGAGTAGAGGGGGAGAATCACCTCCCTCGACCTGCTGGCCATGCTTCTCTCTAGGAAGTGACTGGAAAGAGGAGCGGTTTTAAATGGGGCCCTGAACAACGACAAGCCTTTGAACAAATTAAACAGGAGATTGTTCATGCAGTAGCCCTTGGGCCAGTCCGGACAGGACAAGATGTGAAAAACATCCTCTACACCGCAGCCGGGGTGTAGAGTCTCTGGCAGAGAACATCAGGAGAGACTCGAGGTCGACCCCTAGGCTTCTGGAGCCGGGGATATAGAGGATCTGAGGCCCGCTATACTCCAGCTGAAAAAGAGATACTGGCAGCGTACGAAGGAGTTCGAGCTGCTTCAGAAGTGATTGGTACTGAAGCGCAGCTCCTCCTGGCACCCCGACTGCCAGTGCTGGGCTGGATGTTCAAAGGGAAGGTCCCCTCTGCACATCATGCAACTGATGCCACGTGGAGTAAATGGGTCGCACTGATCACACAGCTAGCCCGGATAGGAAACCCCAATCGCCCAGGAATCTTAGAAGTAATCACAGATTGGCCAGAAGGCAAAGATTTTGGAATGCCACCAGAGGAAGAGGTGACACGTGCTGAAGAAGCCCCACCATATAATAATTTACCAGAAGATGAGAAGAGGTATGCCCTGTTCACTGATGGGTCCTGTCGCATTGTAGGAAAACATTGGAAGTGGAAAGCTGCTGTGTGGAGTCCTACACAACGAGTTGCAGAAGCCACTGAAGGCCAAGGTGAATCTAGTCAGTTTGCAGAGGTGAAAGCCATCCAGTTGGCTTTGGACATCGCTGAACGGGAAAAATGGCCAAAGCTCTATCTCTACACTGACTCATGGATGGTGGCAAATGCTCTGTGGGGGTGGTTAAAGCAATGGAAGCAGAGCAACTGGCAGCACAGAGGCAAACCCATCTCGGCTGCCGCACTGTGGCAGGAGATTGCTGCCCAGCTGGAGAATCTGGTTGTAAAAGTCTGTCACGTAGATGCTCACGTACCCAAGAGTCGAGCCACGGCAGAACACCAAAATGACCAAAGGGTGGATCAGGCTGCTACGATTAAAGTTTCCCAAGTGGGCCTAGACTGGCAACACAGGGGTGAGCTATTTTTAGCTCGGTGGGCCCATGATACCTCGGGCCATCAAGGAAGAGACGCAACATACAAATGGGCTCGTGATCGAGGGGTGGACTTGACCGTGGACACTATTGCACAGGTTATCCATGAATGTGAAACATGCGCTGCAATTAAGCAGGCCAAGCGGTTAAAGCCTCTTTGGTAGGGAGGATGATGGCTGAAGTATAAATATGGAGAGGCCTGGCAGATTGATTACATCACACTCCCACAAACTCGTCAAGGTGAGCGCCACGTCCTTACAATGGTGGAAGCCAGCACTGGGTGGCTAGAGACCTATCCCGTACCCCACGCCACTGCCCAAAACACCATCTTGGGCCTTGAGAAGCAAGTTCTCTGGCGACATGGCACTCAGAAAGAATTGAGCCAGACAACGGGTCTCATTTCCGAAACAACCTCATAGACCCCTGGGCCAAAGAGCACGGCATCGGGTGGGTATACCACATCCCCCATCATGCACCAGCCTCTGGAAAGATTGAACGGCACAATGGACTGCTGAAAGCTACACTGAAAGCAATGGGTGGTGGGACCTTCAAAAATTGGGATAAACATTTAGCAAAAGCCACCTGGTTAGTCAACACTCGGGGATCCACCAATCGAGGTGGCCCTGCCCAGCCAGAACTGTTACATATTGCAGAGGGTGATAAAGTCCCTGTGGTGCATCTAAGGAGTATGTTAGGAAAGACGGTCTGGGTTATTCCTCCCCTGGGCAAAGGCAAACCCACCCGTGGGATTGCTTTTGCTGAAGGGCCTGGATGTACTTGGTGGGTAATGCGGGAGGATGGGGAAGTCCCTCGTGTAGCTGAAGGAGATCTGATTTTAGGTGAGAACAGCCAATAATTTGACCTGTATATAATCATTTCTATAGTCCTTACATGTCACGTCAAAGGTATTGCAGCAAGGAACACCCTGATCAGTGAAGAATGAGCTTCAATAAAACCGAGAGAGATGCAACGGTGATGGAACAGGAACTGGCCCCCAACAACTTCCTCAAGATCAACATCTTCCACTCGCAGACCATGGGCATGATACACCAGCCACGCCAGATGTACCAACTGCGAGTTCCAGGTGCAGCAGGCAACAACCCCACACTACATACCATCTCTCTTGTCCTGAAAGACTGTCAGGACAGATGGAGCCCAAAGTCATGGACTAAATGAGCTCAACAGACTGAAGGAGTTACATCTCTGTGTATATACACACACACGTATATATGTATATGCATGACGTAGATTGTATGGAATAAGGGGTGGACACTGTCCGGGTTTTGGCAGGGATGGAGTTAATTTTTCCTCTCAGTAGCCGGTGTGTTTTGGATGCCCTGTGTGAAGAATGTTGATAAACACCCTGATGATATGAGTTGTTGTGAATGAGACCAAGGACACCGTCCTGCTTTCCAAGTCTCGCTAATTTGCAGATGCGGGAAGCTGGGAGAAAGACAGACAGAATAACTGACCCAAACTGGCCAAAGAGTGTTCCATGCCTGAACACCATGCTCAGTAGAGAAGTGGGGGCTGGCCAGGGCGGGTATCTGCCTTCCTGGCATCCATCTTCCTCCCTCGTTTGCTGGCATCATTCCCTCTCCCTTGCTGGCTCCCTTTTGCTCCTTTGCTTGCTGCTCGGTTTTGTTTCCATGATCGCTGCTCGGGACGGGCTGTGTCGGTCATTGGGACATCGGGTGGTGAGAAAACACATATTGTTCACTTTGTATATTTTAATATCCATATATTCTGTTATTATTGTAGTTTTCCCTTGTTATTTTAGTAAATTGTCTTCATCTCAACCCATGGGTTCTCCTTCCTTCCCCACTGGGGAGGGGGAGTGTGAGCGAGAAACTGTGTGGTAATTCGGGCTAAACCATCACAAAGGAAAAAAAAGGTTGCAAAAATGAGCAAAATGATTAACGCTTTGATGGCGCTTTATTTTGGGGCACTTTTGATGTTGGGCACTGCTATGCTTGTGTTGGTTTACGTGTGTTCTCCTTGTGATTGTCCTCGTGAACAATCACCCTCCTCTTCTGATCCCCCAGAGCCACAGGCCTCAAACTTGGCCTGGGACACATTTTTAGTTTGGTAAGATAAAACGTTGTTAATTAGATTTAGAGATGTTAACATAATTTACTCAGATAAGATGTTGTTAAGTAGATATAAGATAAGAGAAAATGTTAATTAGATTTAGATATGTCCTCCTTTTGAAGGCCCGAATCATCATTTTTCATTGCCAGCCTTCATGTTTAGGGCACAAAGCCTCATTTCTTAGTCCAAAGCTGCATCTTCAAGCCACACAATCCTATTTAAAGGGCCCCAAATCCTCAGTTTAGAGACTAAATCATCACTGTTCTGGTTTTGTTTAGCGAGGGGGGCCTAAGGTGGCAGCTTCTGTCAGAAACTGCTAGAAGTTGCTCCTCTTTGTTCAGTGGACTCGGCCGGGCCTAGGGCGGACCCGCTGCTGGCCAAGGCCGAGCCAATTGGTGTCAGCACGTTCCATGATAATGCCTCTGCGGTAACACATTTAAGAAGGGGAAAACAGACAAAAAGGAAGTAGAGAAGATGTGAAGGAGCTGAGCAGGACAGAGAGGGGGAGGCGTGAGCCTCTGGCCTCCCGCCGGGCAGTGACTGGGCCCGACTGGGCCCGGCCCAGCTGAGAGAAGTGGGGAGGAGAGGAGATGTGAATGAGATGTAAAAATGTCCTGAGAGGCATCTGCCAGCCTGTTGTGAAGAATTTTCCTTGTGAGAGGAACGGAGACTGCATAGTTTGGTCCCGATCAGGGCTGAACTACGACAATCATTTTCCGGGTCCAAGGGCTCATTTCAGTGTCCAAAGGCCCAGTTTTAACATCTGGTCACATGTTTTTAAAGTTCAAACTTCAAGTCTCATTTTTAGGGCCCAAACTCTCATTTTGGTTGTCCAAATAGTCATTTTCAAGATCTAAATTCTCATTTTTAGGATACAAACCCTCATTTAGAAGTTCAAGCCCTACTCCAAAGGTTCAAAGACTCATTTTAAGGGCCCAAAGTATCATTTTTAATGCCTCAACTCTGATTTTGAGGGTTGAAAGGCTCACTGTTAGGGTCCAAGGCCTCCTTTACAGGTCCAAACACTCTCTTTAGCTCCCAAAGCTCCCATAGACTAATTTGTAGGATCCATTCTGGAATTTTTAGGGCTTAAAGCCTCTTTTTTTTTTTTTTTTTTTTTTTTACAGTACAATAGAATAGAGTATTTAAGTTGGAAGGGACCTACAACGATCATCTGGTCAAACTGCCTGACCAGTTCAGGCCTGACCACGTTAAAGCTCGTTAATACCGACACTGCCCAAGTGCCTCTTAAACACTGACAGGTTTGGGGCATCGACTTCTCATGGCCAAAGTCTCATTTTTAAGGTCCAAAGCCTCATTTTTATTTTCCAGACCTCAATTTTGAGGGCCTGAATTCTCTCTTACAGATTTCAAAGCCTCATTTTTATGGTCCAAACCTTCACTTTAGGTCCAATGTCTAAAATGTGGCCTGACTCCTGATTTTCAGGGTCAAAGCCTCAGGTTTAGTTTGCAAAGTCTCCTTTTTAGAGCCCAAACATTGCTTTAAGACACTGAAGCTCATTGCAGTGTCCAAAGCCTCATTTCCGTTTCCAAACCATCCGTTACAGGGCTCCAAGCTTCATTTCTGGAGTCCAAATTCTCTTTCACAGGGCCCTAACCCCACTTTTACAGCTCAAAGCCTTCATTTTAGGAATCACAACATTATTCAGGCCTAGAGCTTCATTTTAAGCGTCTAAACTCTCATTTTTAGGGCAAACCCCACTTTTTATAGGTCCAAAGATGCACCAATAGAGTCTGCATTATCAGTTTTGGCCTGCAGGAAAGGTCTCTTTAACATTCTTTATTAGATTTAGATATGTTAACATAATTCACTTAGTTAAGGCGTTGTTAATTAGCTCCACGGTGTTATTGTTAAGAAAAATATTGTTTATTAGTTTAAAGTTGTTATTTATTAAGAATGGTATAGGTTAGAGAAATATTTTTGTTTGTTTTCATTGAGCATTTCTATCTCTTGCACACTCACACAAAGTTTCAGAGCAGGCTGCTTGCACCATATACATCCACCCCATGCGGCCTCTACCTCTGTCCTTTCCTTTCTTTCTTCTTCTCTTTGCAGCCAGCACCTTATCTCACTCTCTCCCTTTCTGCCGCATTTTATCTCGCTTTGGTCTTCTTCGTCGCGTTATGGATATCGTTTGATGTTATCACATTTTGATGTTGTAGTTTGGTAATTACAATTGGATGATTTTGTACCCTGCCTGACAAACAATAATGGTTAGAACTGTGGTAAGAAAAGCAAGGAACTATTGTGATATGTTTTTTTTTCTCTTTTTGCTCTTCCTTTCTTTCTCGCCTTTCCTCTGTCATTCACGCCACCACGGAACCCCGTCCCTGAGGCAACAATGTTGAGCCCCGGGGTGGTGTAAGAGACTGCGTGGGATGTTTGTCTCACCGCTGTCGGAACATCAAACCACACCTGCCATCCCCGTCACAACAGCAGAGCAGCAGTCAAACCACAGGACTGGAGGCTTCCTGTTCTCTTGCGAGCCTGAGTATGACAGAGCCGATTCCGAGAACTTTAGCCTTACCCTCCCACACGCATGCGCCCAGACCCAAGGCCAGAAACAACCGAGGGGCCCAGAGTCGGTATTGGGCACGCACACCACCGCCGAGCGAGGGACGCAGTCAAGCAAACCGGCTCTCGGAATATGCAGCGTGATTCTCGGAAGGACAATGGATGTGCAATGAGACGACCCAATAAAGAAACTGAAACAACCAACATTGGATGCAATGTTCCCCCGCCAAGTGAACTGGACTGTCGGGACACCGCAGCTCCGTGGTGGCAGCTATTGCAACCTAACGGGGTTTTTCCCCTCTTTTTTCCCTTTCTTTCTCTCTTTCTTTGGCATTTGCGAACTTGCTGTCGGGCAAATAAAGTTGCCTGGCAATTGACTCCCTTTTGAGCCTTAATTCTGTTCCCAAGAAAACGAGCAAAACCTCACTCCGGTGTGTAAATCTGCAGTGAGAAATTGGTCCAGCCGCCCCTGAGGTCAGCTAGAACACAAGAGGGCCTTCCTCTCATCCGAAATCGGAGTGTGACACCCAGCTCGGAAGTTTGGTCTGTACCATTTCCGTAAGGCAGTGCGCATTGAAGAAACTGCCGGACGGTTCCTGTGCACAAACACAGGAGAGGAGGGCTGCAGGAGACAGCGAGCTGCAGGTTGTAAGGGCTGCAGAACGGCCGTCATCCTGTCCTGTCCATCGTGCTCTGCGAATGTCTTAGCCACGCTTTGACCTGGCGGCCAGGCTCCCAGCACACGCCAGGCCTCAGCAGAAGCTGCGTGTCCAGCCAAACCCTGAGCAGGAGCTGAGGGAACAGTTACAGTGGTGGCAACGTCATGGCAGGCAGAAGGGGACGGGTGTCAGAGCAGGCAGCAGGTCACTTGTGGCCATGTCACAGTGGGCAGCAGGTCACTGCTGTGTCACAGTGGGCAGCAGAGTCAGCAGTGGCCACGTCACTGTAGTGTCACAGTGGGTCTGTGAGACGGCCGTGCCGGGGTACGAGAGCGGACACGGGGCGGTGGGTCCTGCATCCTGGAGGAGCGTCTGGATGATGAACGCAGGGTTGAGCTCCCACATGGCTGTTGCCACTAAGGAGCAACTCGCCAGCGTAAGGCGGATCAGGACAGACTTCTGGGATGGGATGGAGCACAGCTTCCAGATGCCCAGCATCACCGACAAAGGTACAGGCATCCACAGCCACCACAGGAGGGTTGCCGTGACCAACAGCGGCAGCGCTGAGCGAGCCAGACCACACCACAGCCATCTCCAGGGCGTCTCCATCTGGGGCTGGGGACAGCAGTGACACTTTACATCTGCCAATGCACACAGATCAGAGGATGCTGAAGGGCTGAGAGCCAGCAGATACAGAGCGTGACCTGGTTTTCCTTTGCTTTCCAGAGCTAACAGCCGTCTGGGACGCGGTGGCTGGCTATGTCCAGAATCAGCTTCTGCTGCACAAGGTGAGGTGACACCTGCATCCTCCTAGTCCAGCCAGAGAAGTCGGGAGTCCCCATGGCCATGGGGCATGGCCTGCGGTTACTCGTCCCCTCCTCAGAGAGCAGGAAACCCACCCCAACAATCCCCATCAACCGACACACAGGGCTTGTGCGATGCGCCATGGCTGTGGCAGGTGGGATTGTACCGCAGGGAGAGCCCTGGATGCTCTCGGGCTGCCTCTGCCCTGACTCCAGCACTGCTC
Source organism: Chlamydotis macqueenii (assembly GCF_036417535.1). Classification (NCBI taxonomy): domain Eukaryota; kingdom Metazoa; phylum Chordata; class Aves; order Otidiformes; family Otididae; genus Chlamydotis; species Chlamydotis macqueenii. The sequence goes on from NC_141561.1 coordinate 45,661,827, forward strand.
TTGTAAAGAGAAAGGCTGAGGGAGAGGACTTGGCATCTCCTCCTTAAAGCTCTCCCCACTGCCCTGGCTTACGCCTCTGAACAGCAGGAGTGGTCAGGGGCGGGTCCAAAGCCCCATCTCTGGTCAGGGTCACCCCCAACTCTTCCCTTCAGCAAGTCCTCACCCTTGGGCCCTTCCCTTCTCTTCCACTCACAGGGGGTCCGAATTCCAACCCTTGGCTCCTTCGATGTGGTCCCAACACAGACCCAGGTTGGGAATGGAATTGGGATTCTGTGGAGGCCTGTGTTTCGCCTCGCCAGGTGCCTTGGTGAAGTCCACAATCTCATGGACAATAAAGACGACGTGCCTGGTAAGACAATGGATTAAACACTGGCGCACTGCGCTGTTGGGGTGAAGGGGGGGAACGCATCCCCTTCTAAGAGCAAACTGCCCCTCTGTGGAGCAGGCCCAGTAACGGCGCCTTTCTGGGCCACGACTGCAAAAAGCAGCCCTTGAGAAAGGCATGTGGAAGGGCCACGAGGTGATCATCTCTGTCCCTCTCGTGTGATTTTCCAGGCAAGAAGGAGCTGGAGCCTCTGAAATATGCCAAGGTGACCAAGGATGCCTCTGTGTCCCGACAAAAAGTGATGGATTGCATCCTAGGCACCACCTCCCTCTTGTCTCTCTGCCTGGGGAAGGGGGAGAACATCGCCCTTGTCCTCAGGGATGTGGGGGTGCTCCTCATTGAAGGCAAGAGGGTGCAAATGAGATTCTACTATGATTTCCTGGAGAGGCTATCTGGGAAGAGGATCCAGGAAGAGGCTACATTCAAGGTGAGCCTTTGGCTTCCACCACCGCTTTGGGAGACCCACAGCGGTTCCCCAGCACTGCTTGCGTGCGGCCTGAAAGGACACGGCCCATGCTCAGGCCAGGAGAGAGCACGGTTCCAGCAGCTCTTGCTGCCCTCAACTCCTCCACGACTGAGTACCTTGCCCACGTTGAGGATGTCCTGCCATCTCCATGTTCCCGCACTGCAGGTTCCCCAGCTGCTGGATGTGGTGGTGTCGCCCATGGTACCCATTGCTTCCCTGACCTTCACTGGTCGCGTCATCGTCCTTCCCGAGTGAGTCCATCGGCAGCTTTGGCCTCTGGCACGCACGAACAGGACAGGGCAGGGGATGGGGCGTGGCTGACTTAGGAAAACAACGGTCTGTACAACAGTGCCAGGCTCTGCCTGTGAGCAGGGGACCATGGCAAGTGGCAAGGGCCAGTGGTGCCGTGGCCATGCTGGTGTCGTCTTTTGTCTCCAGGTTTGAACTGGAGGTGGTGGCCAAATCACCGCCCAGGGATTCCCTGAAGGCCTTGAAAAATGCTCCTAGTGAGGACAAGTGCAAGGAGGAAAAGGGTTTGCGACCTGTCACACGGGGCAAAGAAGGTAAAGCCGCTCCCGAGTCCTTTCCCTAGCTTGGGCAACCTTCTTCTGCCATCTGATGGGAAAACTCGCAGGCAATGACCGTCACAAAATGTGACTTGCGTCAAAGCTTCATGCAGAGCTCGGCGCAGTCTTTTCTCCTAAAGACTTGCTGGCTTCACAAGAACCCAGCCCTGGGGTGGGATGTGCCCAGGACGCCCAGCCCCGAGTACAGCAGGAGGGTGGGCATCCAAGGACCTTTCCTCACTCGGGGAATTACATCTCCAAAGGAGACTCTGTCACCTCCCTGGCGTTATTCAACTCCTCCTGCCACATCTGGCACCGTTAATGCGTCTGCAGAAGAGCCCGACAAGCACCGCTGTTGGGGAAGGTGCCAGGTTTTGGGAGGTGGTGGCTGCGAGGGGGCAGATCAGCCCTCTCGGAGGTTTTGGGAAGAGGCCTGAGCACCCCTGTGTGTCACAGGGGTCAGCAGCGTCACAGCCATGCTCTCCTGACGAGGTCTCTCCTTCCTGGTTCCAGTGGGATTTCCTGAACTGCCCTTGCCTGCCCCTGCCAGCTCGACTGGTAACGAACGCAAGCAGCTCAGGGACGAGGAGGCGGTGGGGGGGAGGAAGAACCCTCGGGTCAGGTGAGTCTGGAGGTTCAGGGCTGACGTCTCCATGGAGTCGTTTCCTGACCCAGCAAGAGCCCACTCCCCAGCCCCGAACACTCGCCACTCATCGCTGCCCTACAGAGTCCAGAGGGGCGGGATGGGGCTGCCGGGAGCCCTCCCTTTCACAGGGCTGGTTCCCCTCCTTCCCTTCGGGAGAGCCCCAGCGTGGCCTCCTGAGCTGCGCATGGGGGCAGCCGTGTGCCAGTCGAGGGTCCCGTCTCAGGGGCTTTCCTCGCTGGAGCTGAGCACAGCCATCGACTGAGCTGCTGGTGCTGCGCCATCAGGCACCTGGCTCATGAGGGAACGATGCGGCCCCAAACACACCGCGTCCTCACACAGACCCCTCCCACTGTGTCCTTTCAGGCGCCTACCAGCGATCTCAGGGGCCTCCTCTGGAAAAGAACAGCCCATGACCGGCCAACCCAAGGGCAAACCCATGCCCAAAGGCCAAGCATCAAAGCTGAGCCAAGCACAGACAGCGAAACCTCGTAAGTGCAGAGGAGGAGGAGAAGGCGAAAAGAAAGTTCCTGTTGGAAGCAAATTACTGTCAGCGAGCTCTGAGGCCAGGGTGCCTGAGCAGCCCACCTACAAGTTCTTCACTGCACAGCCACCAAGACCTGAGACCGCACAATTACCAATATCAAGGCCTGAGAGGTTCTGGTCCGTGCTGAAAGAGCCGCAGAAGACCATATTAGCGGGATACAGATTTGAGCCCCCAATTTTCATGCCACCAGTGTACGAGGGGTCCAGGTCTACACAGTGCCCCCCACTGAAGACCAGGTCCAGGATGCCATGGCCCTGGCTGGAGTGACGAGGGCTTGGGGTGCCCGGAGCAGAGGGAGCCCCCCCTGGGGTGGCAAACCAGGTACGTGATTGGCACCGGTGTCATTCCTGGGTGCTAAGGAGGAGAAAGGCTTTTGGGGTGGGGCTGGCACAGCTGGGAGCAAAGGGCTGCTGCTGGAGAGGCTGCAGAGAAGGGGTAAACAGAGGGAGAGAAACGGCTGCCCTCCCATCAGCGTCCTGACCTGAACCCATCCAGAGGGCCCGCGTGCGCGCAAAGAGCTCCCCAAACCGGCAGCATTGTTTTAGAAGTCTCTCTGCTTTTGCAGCAAGTCCTCTGTCTTCGGGACACAAGGAGCTCGGGAAAGAGAGGAATAAAACCACGGAAGAGAAGTTGCAGAAGTGTTCTGACTCCAGCTGTTCGGAATGGTCCTTCACCAGAACGGGGCAGGAGGGTTTGCAGCTGGCCATGGCTCTAGGATCAGCCCAGCAGGGTCCTGCAAGCGGGGCCATCGGAGGGCCCTTCCCTCAGGACCTTTTGCGTGGGTGCTACGGAAAGGAACCTGCGTTCTGGGGCAAGAGAGGTGTCGTAGTTCAGCCCCGATCAGGACCAGACTACGCAGTCTCTCTCTCACTCCCCCCACCCTCCGAGAGAACGGGGAGAGAAAATATAAGGAAAAACGGCTCGAGGTTTGAGATAAGGACAGGGAGAAATCCTTAAAGTTACCGTCACGGGCAAAACAGACTCGACTTGGGGAAAACTATTCATTTATTACTACAAACAGCAGGAGAATGAGACAGAGAACAAGATAACCTCCCTCCACCCCTCCCTCTTCCCGGGCTTAACATTATCTCTACTACCTTCCCCTCCCAAGCGGCACAGGGGGGAAGAGGGAATGGGGGTTGCGGTCAGTTCATCACATGTTGTTTCACGCCGCTGCTTCATGGTTGGGGGAAGAACTCCTCGCATTCCTCCCCTGCTCCATCGTGGGGTCCCTCCCACGGGCCACAGTCCTTCGTGGAACTGCTCCGGCGTGGGTCATCTCTTCCACGGGTGCAGTCCCTCTAGAACAGCTGTCCCAGCGGGCCCTCCACGGGCCACAGCTGCCTTCAGGCATCCACCTCCCCCGGTACGGGGTCCTTCACGGGCTCCAAGTGGATCTCTGCTCCTCCGTGGGCCTCCATGGGCTGCAGGGGGACAACCTGCTCCACCATGGTCGTCACCACAGGCTGCAGGGGAATCTTGGCCAGGAGCTGCATTACTCCTCCCCCTCCTTCTGAACTGACCTTGGCACCTGCAGCCGTTCCTCACAACAGGCTGGTAGATGTCTCTCAGGATCTTTTTTTACATCTTATTCATTTCTCCTCTCCTCTCCACTTCTTGCAGCCGGGCTGGACCGAGTCGGGCCCAGTCGGCTGCCTGGCGAGAGGCCAGAGGGTGAGGCCTGCAAGGCCCATGAGGCCTGTGCCTCCCCCTCTGCGCCTCTGTCCCCGCTCAGCTTCTTCACATCGTCTCTTCTCTTTTTTTTTTTTTTCTGTTTTCCCCTTCTTAAATACGTTATTGCAGAGGCGTTATCATGGAACATTCTGCTACCAATCGGCTCGGCCTTGGCCAGCAGCAGGTCCGCCCTAGGCCTTGCCAAGTCCCCTGAACAAAGGGCAGCGACTTCTAGCAGTTTCCTACAGAAGCTACCACCTTAGGCCCCCCTCACTAACAAAACCACGACAAGAGGGCAAGTGGGCACCTGGAGCAATGTTGTGAAGAACTGGATGTCCCCGCAGTGGACAGGAGAGGATGCAAGTGCGGCTGGGGAGGCACGGAGGGCAGCTCCGTGCAGGGGCAGTGGAGGCCACCTGAGCTTTCACCCAGGGCCGTCAGGGAGCGGGGAAGGAAAGAGCGCAAGGCTGAGCCCAGCTCCGCTGCGCTGGACTTTCTCCTTCCTCCTGGGGTAGAGCCAGGGCTCTCTACTACCCTATTTCCCTCCCAGAGTATCCAATTTATGTCCCATTTACACCTCTGCTTAGGAAATCCTCCAAGTAGCTCTGCCGTTTGGCCATCCCGTGGGCCACCCGCAGCCACAGGAGCTCCGTCTCCAGTCCCAGCACTATGGCGCTCGTGCGGCCTCCCGTGACCTGGCATTTTCCTCCTTGCCCAAATCCATCCTGTTCGACTCGGGAACCAAAGTGTCCTTAGGGGAAGCTTCTGCTTAGGCTCCCCTCAGCATGCGGGGGAAGGGCCCACCCTGACGTCACCCTAAAGATTCAAGCCCTGACCTTCAGCAAAGGTTGCTCCTGAGGAGAACAGCGCCAGTGAGTGAGGAGCGTCTGCAAAGCTGGAGGGCACTTTGCAGGGGCGCACCTTTCTGCACCGCTTTGCAAGAGATCCCCAGGGGCCAGGCTGGGAATTTGAACATCCTGGTGAGGTGCCAAAGTGGAGAGATCTACGCAGATTTGGGAGCTCGGTGCTGGGATGAGCTGCGTCTCGCTGGGGAGTCTGGAGTGTCACCCTGTCCAGCCGAGCTTCGCAAATCGGGTCTTTCTCCTGAGGGAAATCATAAACCCATGGAGTAATTCTGCTTGGCGGGGACACTGAGAGGTTTCCAGCCCAACTCCAAGCTCAGAGCAGCTCCCATCAGGCTGACCAAGGACATGCCCAGCTGAGGTATGAACACCACCACAGTCTTGCCCCTCTGGCTATGAGATCTGTCCACGCTTTGGGTTAAAAAGTCCTCCTTTTGAAGTCCCGAATCATCATTTTTCATTGCCAGCCTTCATGTTTAGGGCACAAAGCCTCATTTCTTAGTCCAAAGCTGCATCTTGAAGCCACAAAATCCTATTTAAAGGGTCCCAAATCCTCAATTTAGAGACTAAATCATCATTTTCAGGGTCCAAAGGCTCATTTTTTAAGGTGCAGTGATATGTTTTTAAAGTTCAAACTTGAAGCCTAATTTGTAGGATCCAGTCTGTAATTTTTAGGGCATAAAGCCTCTTCTTATTTTTTTTTTTTTTAGAATACAGTAGAGTATTTAAGTTGGAAGAGACCGACAACGATCATCTGGTCAAACTGCCTGACCAATTCAGGCCTGACCACGTTAAAGCTCGTTAATACCGACACTGCCCAAGTGCCTCTTAAACACTGGCAGGCTTCGGGCATCGACTTCTCATGGCCAAAGTCTCATTTTTAAGGTCCAAAGCCTCATTTTTATTTTCCAGACCTCAATTTTGAGGGCCTGAACTCTCTCCTACAGATTTCAAAGCCTCGTTTTTATGGTCCAAACCTTCACTTTAGGTCCAATGTCTAATATGTGGCCTGACACCTAATTTTCAGGGTCAAAGCCTCGGGGTTAGTTTGCAAAGTCTCCTTTTCAGAGCCCAAACATTGCTTTAAGACACTGAAGCTCATTGCAGTGTCCAAAGCCTCATTTCCGTTTCCAAACCATCCGTTACAGGGCTCCAAGCTTCATTTCTGGAGTCCAACTTCTCTTTCACAGGGCCCTAACCCCACTTTTACAGCTCAAAGCCTTCATTTTAGGAATCACAACATTATTCAGGCCTAGAGCTTCATTTTAAGCGTCTAAACTCTCATTTTTAGGGCAAAGCCCACTTTTTATAGGTCCAAAGATGCACCGAGAGAGTCTGCACTCTCACTTTTGGCCTGCAGGAAAGGCGGCAAGAGTGGAAAAAGCTGGGCACCCTGCAGGGGCGGGGCAGGCTGGCTCCACCAATCACGCCGTGTGGGAGAGCAGCACGTGATGATTGATAAGCTGTCTGACCCGTCATTAGATGGGAGGAGCAAGGGGGAAATCCCAGGCAGCCAATCAGAGCCAGCATTGCCTCAGGGCAGGCCCAAACCGGGGCAGAGTGACAGAAATAATTTCAAACTATTTCTTCTCTAGTGTTGTACAGGTCTCGGCTATCGGAATTTAGCTTCTTTGTCCTGTTTCTGTGCTGTTCTTGAAGGAACTTTGTAGAGCTCCTGGAGAGATAACTTTGATCACAAAACTCAATGTAAGAAATTGTGCCACTGAGTAATACCACGCTGTGAAAACTGAGCAGCTCATGAGAGAGAAGGAAAATCAGCTCTTGTGTGCCACTGCTTAATTAACCGAGGCAGATCAAGGGACTGGCGTGGATCTGGTTTAGGAAGAGGTGAGACTGCGGTTTTGTGGTGTCTTCTCCTACAACAGGAAGTGGTAGTTCTGGACTGCTGATGCCAATTCTGTTGCTAACCGTCTGGATAGATCTTTGGTATCTTTCCTGTGTTTCCCCTGATCCTCCTGGGCTCATCTATGCTTATGCTACTTTGGAGTGATGATCTACAAAACCAAGAGCATTTTTGGCAAAGAATTCGTTTTGTCTTTAATGGCACATGGACTATTTGGAGGAGTTCTTTTTGTTTGTTTGTTTGTTTGTTTGTGGGTTTTTTTGCTTGTTTGTTTGTTTTTTTCCGAACTGACCTGTTGATGTGTGAGGATGAAAATACTGCCTCATCCGGATAGATGGACTAGAGTCACTCAGCAGCCCTGCTTGACTTCCTCAAATGAAAGCATTTTATGTACAGAGTAAGTGCTGCCACTGTGTTCCTACACACAGTGTTAGCGTACAGGATCCAGAAGGAGTGCATGGTGTTAACGAATCCAGAAACTGTGGTCTGGTATCGTGTCTGTCTAGATGCAGAGGAGGGGAGCAGCTCCTGTGAGGAGGCGGAGGAGGAGAAGAAGAGGTTGAAAGAGTAGCAGCTACAGGAAAAGACAGGTAAACCGATTGTAGGTGTTAGAGATGGTTGTAGGAATGCAAGACCGACTTGTGTAACTTCAGGAAAAACGCTGTTTAAACACAAAAGGCAAAGGAACTCAACAGACAGCAGCTGATGTTAGAGAAGAACGTAGGAATTACTGTTGTGGTGGCAAACGTTGAAACGGAGTAATTACGACAGGCTCTGAAAACGGAAACAAGAAAACCTCTAGAAGTCAGGATGCTTGTTATACCCAGTAGTAGCTGGGTATAATGAGGTGTGTGGACTATGCTGAAGCCCTTTTGGACAAAATCAGCCAAAAGTGGTGGAATAAATGTACCAGCACTTTTCCTGTTCTTTGCACAAAGTACTTCTCTGGCAAAAATCTGCAAAGAGGAGGAGGTCGGTGCTTTCTCTGTTATTTGGTAGGTCATTACTGATACTGCTAATAAATCTGAAATAACTCCCAGCTCAAGAAGCTAAAGGTGTCCTTTCTGTGAATGTGGTGCTGAGTCAGATGAAAGCAGCTTCCCGGTGGAATGGTGCTGGGACCTCTCGGCATGGATTGTGTCTGCCCGCCTCTTCCTGCTTGCCCGTGGCCCAGTAGGAGGTAGAGAGAAGGAGCCCAACACATTGCAGAAGCAGGGTAATTGTTTATTGGAAGCGCAATATGTGGATGCGTTAGATGAGTACTGGCTCTCCTTGTCTGTAATGATTTGATTTTGGTGTTTCAGCTCTGTAGGCACGCTTCTTGTGAACAGACAGAAGCCTGGTGTAATGCTTGAGTGTGGGAAGGCAGCCTGGGCTAAGGGTCTGGGTGTTCCTGGCCCCTTGGCTGTAGCGGTTTGAGGAGGGGGGTGGGGAGAAGCAGGTCGTGTGGTTGTTGAGCTGTCGGGGAGCAATGCCTTGGTGGTTCCCCTGCGGGGCCTGCAGAAGAGTCCCTTGTCCTGCTTGGGCAGCCAAGCTGGTTGTCGTGGTCCCCCAGCTGCTGGCAAGGGCTTTTCCAAAAGGGCCAGGAAGGTCTCTCAAACAGGGTGAGGGATTTGAGGGAGGGAGGCAGCACAGGGAAATTTGTGCGCGGGGAAATAAAACTCGGTGATGCACGTTCTGGAAGGGGAAGGTGACGCTGCTTTCCCAGCTCTTTCCTCAGGGGCGTTGGATGTGCTGGTGTGTTAGGCTCCTGTGGTCAGTGGCACCAAGGCCAAGGCAGGGATGGCTTGTGTGTGAGACAGAGGAGAAGGGATGGCACCTATCAGGTCCTTCCCTTGTCTCTTGACGGGTGACGAACGACTGGCTTTTGGGCAGCTTGGTCTCGCGGGTACTTGGTGTTGGTTTTCCCAGGGGGATTCTGTGGTTTGTAAAGGTGAGTTCCAGCTTCATCCTTGCCCTGCAGCAGAGGCAGAAGAGTTCCTTGGTTCCGGTTCTGTTTCCGTGGCGCCTGTGGGCAGATGTTGTCTGTGGGACTTCCGTGGCAGTTGGCCGCACTCCTGCATTGAGCGTGGAGCTGGAAGGAGGCGAGAGACGTGGCTCTGCGGTTCCTGCATCGCAGGAGCTGTAGGAGCACTTCACGCCTTCCCTGTGTCCTGTGGCATCGCCCATGTGGCATCTGCATCTCTGAGGAGCCTTGGGAGCCATGCCGTGTAAGGAAGGGCGGAGGAACAGCCCACCCAAGCATGTCCGGTTCCTGCTCCCCAGCACGAGCTGGCGGGAGGAGCCTGAGTGGGAGAGGAGACAGGCTGCTGCCACCGAGCTCTCAGCCCCAGCTGAGACCCATTGGCCGCCTGTCTCGATAGAGCGTGGGCAGACTGACGAGGCCGACCAGCCACCCGTCAGCAGCAATTGGCGGAGGAGACTTGCGGCTCGCCTGCGTGGACGGCGCAACCCCGCTCGACTGATGCCAGCCCCCCTGGTGCACCCGAGCCCCCAGTCCACTAACTTGGATTTGTGTGGTTTGTGTCCATTGTATTTATGAATTGAGGAAACCCTTTTGTGCCTGATGCACAGTCGTTGTTGTGTTACCTGTTGCATTTATCTGTTTCTTAAAGATGTGGAGAGGAGAGAAGGTGCTGCTGCGGAGCTGTCAGCCCCAGGGGATCTGTTGGCTGATGCCCTGTGCGTCTTGGAGGAAGATGGGCAGACTGGCAAGGATGATCGGCCACCCCTCAGGCGGAGGTGGTGGAGGAGACTTCTTGCCAGTCTGCGTGGATGGCACAGGAGCCGTGGAGGGAACAAGACCTGTGGAGCAAAGGCTGAGCCTCTGGCAGAGGCTGCTCCAGAGCCTCTGGCAGAGGCTCTTCCTCTGGCTGTTCCTCTGGCAGAGGCTGCTCCAGAGCCTCTGGCAGCGAGTGATCCTCTGGCAGAGGGTGATCCATATCCAGATCTTCATCTTCTGGCAGATCTTGTGCCAGATATTTGGGCAGATCTTCATGTTCTAGCACATCTTCTTGCAGATCCTCTGGGGGATCCAGACCAGTTTGCACAGAGTGTTAGTTAGTCTTAGTTTGTTTTGACTTGTGTTTGTCTGGTTCTCAAATATTTGTAATTTTCCTTTAAAAAAAAATCTGATAGTTCTGTTGTTGTTGTGTTGCAATAAATAATTGTAAAACTCGTTTAAAACTCATTTCTGTTGTGTTTTTTGAAAGTAAATGGCAAGTCTACCTACTACTTGTGTGTTGCTTTGTTTTTTGGGGGATGAAAGCAGATGGTTGCCAGTCACACTCGGTTTTGGTTAGTAATGGGTGGGTGTAACGGTGCAGTCTTTAGAGAAAGCCTGGTTGTGAGAGAAGGGGTTAAAAGAAAACTCCTAAGTAGGTATAGCATTAATCAATTGCAGCTGTGCACACTAAGGCAGATGGTGCTCTGTGCTTTACTAACCAGCCATCGTGCAGACTATCTAAAGCGAGAAGTCTTGTCTCCCTCCCAAGGACAGTTCTTGATAAGAGCGGAGGGGCCTTCTGCGTGAACCAGCCAGAACCGACCCTGCGGGCTGGACAAGAACCAAAGCATAACCGAGTCTGCACGAAAACAAAGGGTTACTAGCGGTGACGAAGAGGAGCAGCTCATCTTCATCCCCACGACCCCCGACGACCACCACCAGGAGGCACTGCGCAAGCACAGGTGGGGGGAGTTTATGAAAATGGCCCCTTGGGACTAATTTTAATATGAAGCGAGGATAGATCGTGCATATGTACAGGTGAATTACAGAACTTCATGTGTATGTAACACCTGGATGTATAAATTCAAAGTGAGGTGCCGCGTCAGGTGCGCACGGTTTTGGCGGGACTACCCCCCATGCTGCCCGGCGCTGAATAAACATACCTACTTTACAATCTCACAGATTGTGGAGTCCGTTTTCCACACGTCAGTTTGGCGAGCCAGCCAGGAGGATCTCTGCTTGGCTACGGGAGCAGCTGTGGAGCGGACACTCCTAGGCGCGCCCCGAGCACTTTCCTCGGAGGAGCCTCCGCTGCCAGCCGCTCACCGCGGGAGCAGACAACAACCTCCTGAAGCCGCGGACCAAACGGTATGTTTAATGGTAGGGGCCTGTAAGTCGTACGCGTGGCTGGGGCAGCTGGTAAATCGCGCAGAGACGTCTGGCGTGCAGCATAGTCCCCGTTGGGTGGGTACCCAGCTTGGTTGGTTTGGGGCGCCAATTGGGACTCCCTGACCGATAGAGCGGCCGCTAGCGATCTTGGGAGTGGATCGAGTGAGTCTGTGTTTTGCCGGTATTGATTTCTGGCTGTCGTAATAAGGCATTTGGCGTTGGCTACTGGTTTGGACTTGTTGAACCACAGTGTTCGTGTGAGGGATTTTTGTGTGTGTGATCTTCTGTGCTGCGTGGTAAAATTCTATGTTGTGTGCAGGACCTTCTACAGTGTAAATACCTGTGTTGTGAGAGCGTGAGTGAGTCCCGGGAATCTGAGCAACGCTGTGACTGTGTGTGTGGCGTGAGGTCTGTCCAGCCACCCCTAGCCACCCAGATTCTTCTGAGGTGGGCTAGAAAGCAAGGGGACTTTCCTCTTTCTGAAGTTTCTTGTATGATTGTGTGACCACTGTGAGTGTGCAGATGTCCATGAGAGTGTGGACACTGTGAGCACCTTTGTATGTCGGCACGAAGAGAGCTTACATAGAGGTGTGAGAGACGATTTTCTGTGTGGATTGTATTGTTTGTGTGCGAAGACTGAACTGGATCCAAAGTGTGTGTTTGTAACCGCGGTAGTAGTTTATTGTGTTTTGTCATTGTAGATTCCTTTGTTGCCTTGTGGTGGGACCCCGATGGTCCTGAATGGTGTCCTTTACACCACGATAACTCTTGTAAACCTGTATTTGTTCCAGAGTGTAAGTGTTGTAGTGAAAAGTTGTGGGTAGAGTTTGGCTGGGATTTTGAGTGTTCTAACTGTAAAATTTAGACAGAAATTAGGATAGGAAAGAAAGGGCTCTGTTTGTGTACGGCAGAAAAGAGGGATAAATAATAAATCAATAAATATGGGAGGGGGTCAGAGTGGAGGAATATTAAGGAAAAGTCCTCTAGGTTGTGTACTTGCTCACTGGAAAGATATTGTTGGGACTGGAGGTACAGAAAGTAAGAAGACCCTTATCAAATATTGCAATCAGTGGTGGCCGTTGTATAAGCTAGAAGGCAAGGCTAAGTGGCCACTCAATGGGTCAATAGATTATAACACCCTTTTACACCTGATGCTGTTTTTAAGAAGAGAAGGGAAATGGGACGAGGTTTCCTATGCAGATATGTTTTTCACCCTCCGAAACCACCCGGAGTGGCAAAGGGGCTGTGGAATGGTACCCCCACAGGACCCTATGGTACTCGCGCTTGAGCGAGAAAACAACAAGGAGCGTAGAGGTAAACTGAGGCGGTGCTGTTCTGCATGTAGCATTGGACAAAGATGTACTAAGACAGATAAAATTCACCAGACATCAGAACAAGATTTAACTGATTTGTTTAAGCCTCCCCCTCGACCACAGGAACAGGATGCGGACTCGGACAGAGCTTCGACCCCCCCGGACAGCCCCGTATCTTCCCATACCAGGAAGAAATCCGCTCCAACGATTTTGCAAGCACCTCTCCGGGAGGCGGTGGGGCCAGATGGTGGGATGATGTTAATCAAAGTACCCTTTTCTACTGCTGACCTAGGGGAATGGAAAAAGATTGCAAAAGATTATAGAAGTGACCCGGTAAGTGTAACTAAACATTTCCAATTTATTGTAAAACAACACAATCCTGATTGGAAGGATATACAACTATTACTGCAATAGATGACTGTGACAGAGAAACAACTGATTTTAACAACAGCAGGGAAGCTGGCCGAAGACCATTATAAGATTACAGGAGGGGATATTAAGGAATATTTCCCTCTCCAAGATCCAAAGTGGGATGTTAATAGATCTGTACATATGGTAAGATTACAGGCGTATCAGGAGTGGACTTCAAAGGGAATGGAGAGGGCAATCCCCAAAACTATAAATTGGTCAGCTTTGTATGCAATCAGACAGGGCCCTTCCAAGTCCCCATCTGAGTTCCTGGATCGACTGAGGGACGCGATGCGCCGCAGCACACCGCTGGATCCTGGGTCAGAGAAAAAACCCTGGAACCGCAGTGGGAAGGACCGTATCAGGTACTCCTCACCTTCTTCACAGCAATCAAGATCAGAGAGCAGAGCGCCTGGATACACCGCACTAGGGTAAAAAGAGCACCTAAGTCTACATGGAGGGTCACACAAGTACAGCCTCAAAAACTTGTATTATCACGACGCTAGTCGTTATCCTGACAAATAAAGTCGGGGCACGGGAAAGTAACACATTTCTGCAGCTCCATGAAAAAGTTGCTAAAGTCATGAGTTGGTCTGACTGTTGGTTATGCTCGCATCTGCCGAAAAACGTGGGAGTGGACACCCCGTAACGGCTATGGTCTTCCCAAAAGGTCTCAAGGCTTTCCTAGGCATGTCTCCCGAGGCATATGCAGAGATAAAATGGGAAGATCTTAATTGGCAGATAAACTTAAATTTATGGGATGAAACCCAAGGTGTACCGTGCATTCAAGGGTGCAATTTTACAACTGCCGCACCACTTGTGGGGGAAACTAGCACTGCTCCAAGGTGTAAGGGGAAGACATTTGTAGGACAGTACCCCAATTGTACCAGCTATCTTCAGTGGGCAGGAGACCAGATCCCAAAGGCCAAAGGCGCTAAATACTTGTGGACAAAAGACAAGTCCACAAGAATAAAAAAAATCAAACTGATGGGATTCCCCGCCCCACATGGTTGGTACTGGATTTGTGGACATACAGGATATAAAGTCTTGCCATTTGATTGGGCTGGCCGATGTGGAGAGTGGGGGAGGATGCTACATCCCACTGGAGAGTGGGGGAGGATGCTACATCTTTGGTGGGAGCCAGCAGTTTTGTAAAGTGGCTGCTGAGACTTCATCCTCCCCCTTACCCTCTTCCCGCTTTCAGCTGAATTTTAAAAAGCACAGAAGATAAAAAAATCATCTATCCTTCCCTCCCTCCACCCCCTAAGCCCCTTGTGCTATGGAGGGAGACGAAGCAGGCTGTCTCAGCGAGATGGCAGTAAGATTTGTGCCCCACTCACCTGGGCAGGTGTCCTGGGCATCACAAATTCTCGCTGTTAGGCTGAGTAGAGCCAGGAGGGTTGGGGCTGCCCTCCCCATGGCCAGCACTGTTCTCTGCTCTCTGCGCAGCTCCCCTCATCAGTGTCCCAGGCGCTGTGGTTGGCACTGACCCATCTAAGCTTTTTATACCTAACAAAAAAAACCCAGTCTAAGCCCCACCTCTGTGTTTGCCCACTGCCTGCTCTCAGATCGGGGACTCTGGCATTTTCCCAGATAAGCCACTTCCCACAAGTCTGATGGAGAGAGTTCTTGCCCAGCCTGCTTCACCTCTCTCCTCTGCAAATTTTGGATGCCTTTCCCTTCCCATATTTTATATCTAGAGGAAATGAACCAGCAAAAACATAGGTTTAGTGAAGTGCAGACAGCTCCCTTCATCTTGCCTGCTAGTGGCCCTTTACAAAGAGCAAAGCTTACCATGTAGATGGGGAAACTGAAGCACTGGGAGACACAAAGCCCAAGGTCAGCTGAGGCCACTGACAGGAAGAAGCCACACAGTCTTGCTCATTCTCCGATGCTCTGCCTGCCAGGCAGCCCAGCATCACTTATTAACCCTTCAAACAAAGGTTTCAGTTTATACATGATCCATGACTGATACGGAGTTAAAACTCTGTGTATCCAGGCAAGGTTAGGAGGGCAGAGCATATCTGATTTTTTTTTTCCCATATGTTTTTTTTTTTTCTCTAGTCCCTGGTCATTGTGATAGTGAGTAGGATTTCTGTTTTGCATCGCTGCTGCTATACCCTATGCTCTGCCCATTTGTGGTAGCAGCACTAGAGGTCTAAACCGCCTCATCAGGTTTGAATCCCATGTTACCTTCAGCCACAGTGCCTGTGAAGTTTATGAATTTTAGCAGAGGGCAGAATTTAAGTTTTTTATTCCTTATTGTTGCATCTCAGTTGAGAAGAGACTGATTTCTTCGAGTCTTTCCTAGCTATCAGGATATCAGATGCAGAACACAGCTTCCCCCTCAAGCGCTTTCTTCTATCATGAAGTCCCTCTACCATCCCAAATTACAATGATACATGACAGCCTGCTTTAATGTTAAACAAATGGGGGAAGGCAGGGGAGAGATAAGTATTTGATTGTCACTTTAAATTTTATGTCTCCCAAATAATGCATACATACAGACACTCATCTGCACATTCTTCTACATATTCATAAATGCATGCATATAAAATAATAACTTAGTAGATATTGCAACTATTGTTGTTCCTGAGAACCAGTTCTGGCAGGGAAATGCACTTCTTTACTTTCCTGCCCCCATCTGAAAAGAATGCAGGGAAATCAGAGGGATTGTGATCAGACTGGTTGCATTCAAGTCTGGGTTTTCCTTTACATGGGAAAAAGTGTCTCACTGTGGAAAGCACTGTGCGTGCAATTCTTGGAGCAAAATGAGAGCATCTTCTTTCTTCAGCCTTTCAGAAAGAAAGAGAAAAAGATGAGCAGGTGCCTCTGGGCTGCTGGGAGGGAAAGGTCTATGCAGGGCAACCATAGGGTGACTGGAGACTCTCTCATCTCTACAGCCTGTGCTGCTCATCTGGGACGGACTTGTGTCTGCGCCATGGGGCAGGTGGAGATGAAGAAGAACCACCCTCCAGCACTGAGAAGCCTTCTCCTGCCCAGTGCCTTATATCCTATGCTCTTTGGAAATGGCTGCAATACCTTGTTTCAGCTATTTGGAGACAAAAGCTGCTGCCCTCAGCCGTTTCCCTTGGTAAATCACTCCAAAAAGCAATGTCAAAACCAGCCTTGCAGATTACTCCATCGTTACAGTATCTCAAGGTCTCCAGGCTAGATCTGTCCTGTCAAAAAAAAAAAAAAAAAAAAAAGAAAAAAAAAAAGAATGAGTTTGCCCCACTTTTCCCATTTGCTCTGTTAGTGGCCAGCTCTGGGTTGGACAGAGAATGCATGTTGTGGAGGCAGCTGTCATGTACCTGCATAGCACTGATGCATCCCCTTAGATGTTACCAGCTGTGGGCACCATCCAGCCTGGGGAACACCTGGAGACATCACCCCACTTCCATGCGAGGAGAGCAGCAGTGTCCTTGTGGATGCACCTACTTTTGGGAGCAGGAGGGAAACTGTCAATAAACAAGTTTAGTTCAAAGTAAGTCAGGCCCCCAAGGGTAGATTTTGAAATTGGCCCAGTGATCAATATGTCCTTAATTGCTTTTCCTCATCCCATGACCCAGTGAAGACTGCAGAGGGCTGATCATTTACACCATCAGCAACTCTTTTTTTCTCTGTAGACTCTACCCTGAGCCCTGGGAAATGTCCTCTGTGAGTCTCGAAAGTCCAGGATCACTCTGAGGATGAGAAAATAAGAATTTTGAGCACACTGGGTGAATGGAGAGCACCTCTGAACACTGTGACCCATGACTTCACCTCTAGAGACATAAATGCCAAGTGAAGTCTCCAGAATTGAACTGATCTGCAAATCCTTAAGAAATCAAGCTTAGCAAACCAGAACACACAACCAGATGACAAAGTTTTTGTGGAAGCATCATAACTGTGTGCAACAGGTAATTTTGCACTGATTAATGCAAAATTATAGGTAAGATCCTGTCTCCTGGTGGGGTCCTGGGGCTTTGCTGCCACCAGGATGCTAGAGCTTTGCAGAGAGGATGGGGAAAGCTGCAAGCACTTAAAACAACAAGCAGCAAACCGCAGCCATTGTATTCCTCTGATCTGTGCTAACTGAACAACATTGCCACGTGACTCCTAAAGGTGCAAGAATGGCAGACGGTTGGCACTGGGGAGCTGGGAGACTCTGACAGATTTGACTTTAAGGGATGTGAAATAAGAGCTTGCTGGAGAGTTGACACCATTGCAGGTGCTCAAGGGGAGCTTCCATGTGCTTTGGAGATCTGCCTTGTGGGAAAGGAGTGATGCCAGCCTGGAAGGGTCGTTTATCATCCAAAGCAGCAAGGAAAGATGTTCTTCTGGCTTAGCCTTTTGTGAGCTGTGCTATTTACAGCTCTTCACTATGTGCAAATAACAGTTTTCTGGGGTTTTTTTGGATGAAATTTTATATTTCAAAGGGAGAATTTCTTCAGCCCATAGCCAGTCTTAGTATTTGTGGTGGGGACATTTGCCCAAGCTAAGATAGCAGTTTTTTCAAAATATATCCCTTGGTTTTGTCAACATACGGCATCTTTGAGAGCCCGAGCTCCTCAATGCTAAGAGCCCTGCTGCACATTTCTCTTGTCCTTACTACAAAACCAGTTCCAAGGAGTTCCTGAGGCCCCAAAAAGGCACAGGTAACTAGCAGAGTTTCTAAAAACAGTTGTCTTCACAAGAGAGGAGAAATTCCTTCCTTCCTTCCTCCCTCCCTATTTTGTTCACTGAATTGATGTCCATTGTGGCCTTGATAGGACTATGGAGTGACTTTGCTACTCTGAAGAGTATAAGATTTTGATCAAACATTTACTTTATTTTAGTTTTTCTTTTTTTTAGCATAAATGAATGTTGTAGAAAGTGCCTTTTCCCTTAGCCTGAGTAAAGACAAAGGACTTAGCATTGCTGGAGTTGGACCTTTGTCCCGTGCGGAGCTAAAATGCAGCTGAAATCCAGCTGGCAACAAGCTGTGTCACTGAAAAATTTCCTGAAGGCTGCAGAAGAACCACAGCCTTCCTGGCAGGCTATGTTTGCCTCAATTTCATCTCCAACAGCTGGCAGGAGTATTAGTATCCTTTGCCTGTCTGCCAGTTGATGCCATCTGCAACCCTGTCATGAGCTCCACTGTGGTAAAAGCCATTGAGGTTGGAGCTGTGGCACTGGTGGTACCACCAGGCACCTTCGTAGGTTTGTCATAGTTTAGCCCCACTCAGGACCAAGCTATGCACTCTCTCTCTCACTCCCCCCAACCTCTGAGGGAATAGGTAGAGATAATATAAGAAAAAAGGATCGAGATTTGAGATAAGGACAGGTAGAGATCCTTAAAGTTACCATTATGGGCAAACCAGACTTGACTTGGGGAAAAATATTTATTTATTACTAAAACCAAAGTAGTATAATGAGACAGGGAACAAGATACCTTGCCCCTACTACTCCCTCTTCCTGGGCTTAACATTATCTCTACCTCCTTCCCCCCCAGAGCGGCACAGGGGGAATAGGGAATGGGGGTTATGGTCAGTTCATCACTTGTCGCTTTATGCTGCTCCTTCCTCATCAGGTGAGGAACTCCTCACATTTCTCCCCTGCTCCAGGGTGGGGTCCCTCCCATGAGCTGCAGTCCTTTGTGAAACTGCTCTGGCATGGGTCGTCTCTTCCATGGGGTGCAATCCCTCCAGAACAGCTGCCCCAGCAGGGCCTCCATGGGCCTCCTTTAGGCACCCACCTGCCCTGGCGTGGGGTCCTCCCCGGGCTGCAGGTGGATCTCTGCTCCTCCGTGGGCCCCCACGGGCTGCAGGGGGATCTCTGCTCCTGCATGGGCCTCCGCGGGTTGCGGGGGCACAGCCGGCTTCACCATGGACATCACCACGGGCTGCAGGGGAATTCTGGCCAGGAGCCGCATTACTGCTCCCCTCCTTCTTCACTGACCTTGGCGTCTGCAGCCGTTCCTCTCACAGAAATCCTTCACAACAGGCAGACAGACGCCTCTCAGGTTCTCTTCACATCTCATCTCCTCTCCACTTCTCGCAGCTGGGCCAAGTAGGGCCCAGTCGGCCGCCCAGTGGGAGGTCAGAGGGTGAGGGCCGCAAGGCCCACAAGGCTCGTGCCTCTGCCTCTCTGCCCCAGCTCAGCTTCTTCACATCGTCGCTTCTCTCTTTTTTTTTTTCTTTCTGTTTTTCCCCTTCTTAAATACGTTATTGCAGAGGCATTATCAGAGAACATTCTGCCACCAATTGGCTCGGCCCTGGCCAGCAGCGGGTCCACCCTAGGCCCAGTCGAGTCCACTGAACAAAGAGGAGCAACTTCTAGAAACTTCTCACAGAAACTATCGCTGTAGTACCCCCTCACTAAACAAAACCAACACAAGGCTGCAGTGCAGTTATTAGAGTACACGTTGTTATCATGTTCTTTGGTTGAAACCAGCATGTTTTTGTGTTTGACTCATGAATCCTCTGTGAAGAAAACCAGTAAAACTCCAGCTTCCATGTGTCACTTGAGCCCTGTCCCCACCACCATGACTGGTCCATCCTCTGTGGCCTTCTAGGAATGCAGTCTTCTTCAGTGACGCGAAGTCCCTCCCACTTCCCCTTCCTCCAGCCACGGGTGGTGAGGACCTGTCGAGCAAGAGTGGAGGAGACAATTTGGACTAGTGACACAGTCTCTGGGATCAAAGATATTTAGGTCTGTCTTGTCTCTCTCTTGCTGCTATTACCTGCCTGTGACAGTGTCCTGTCTGAAGTGCTAGAAAAACCAGACATGAAAATAGTTATCAGTTGCTATTTTAGGTGTCCAATACATTCCTGCAGAGGATGCATACCGTACAGAGGGTGGAAGCAAGGAGAGGTAGCCTGCAAGGATTACACAGAGGTTGTCTGTTATGACCCAGGGCCGTAGCAGGTTTGTGATTCCCTCAGACTAAATTAAGGTGAAACGACACCAAATGACCGAGTTAACATTTTATTTAACATCCAGTGGAATGACTTAACTTTGAAAACTTGGAAAGCATAAAAGGGGTTGATAGCCAGGGTTCTTATTGGAATATTTCTAAGAAGGAAAATGAAAATAGAAAAGAGAAAGAGGAAGAGAGGGAAAGAGATATCATCACCCTTGGATCCAGCCATGATGATGACGAACAGCCACACAGATCCTCCGGTGGGATGGCAGGTGCACAGATTCTGGTGGCGGGGACGTGGTGACAGGCGGCCACGATGGTCTTCTGCTGGGGTGGGGCTCACCACGTGGCTCCCTGAGGCAGTGTCTTTTATAGCCTAATCCCTGCCTCCAGTTTTGTGCCTTGAAGACTTCTATGGCCTGGTTCCAGAGAGTTCTGAGTCCTCTGTGCATGTGCTAAGCAAGCACTAAATGTGAGGGGTGGTCGGAAGCCCCTTCCTCAGATGACCGCTGTGTGACCCCTGGCCATGTCTGGCAAGAGGTTAACAGGGGCCTGGGGAGCTGCACATCCCCCATGCAGCTTCTACTGGCCCTGTGCAGGCTGCACCCTGCGCCACAGCCACAACGATATTTGAGACATCAACACACAATAACTCTTCCTGTCCCCAACGTTGTCCGAGCAGCCAGGGATCAAGTAAGGCAGGCTAAAGCCCTGACAGAATTGAATCTGGCCAGGGACATCAAGAGCAACAAAAAAAGCTTCTATAGGTATATTGGGGACAAAAGGAAGTCCAGGGAGAATGCAGGCCCTCTCCAAAAGGAGACGGAGACCTGATTACCTAGAACATTGAGAAGGCTGAGGTAGTTAATGACTTTTGCCTCAGTCTTCACTGATAAGGGCTCTAGCCACATCACCCAAGTTGCAGAAGGATGGATTTGACGGATGGACCGCTCAGTGGATAAGGAATTGGCTGGATGGCCGCACTCAGAGAGTGGTGGTCCATGGCTCAATGTGGAAGTGGAGGCTGGTGAAGAGTGGCCTTTCTCAGGGGTCCGTATTGGGCCCGGCCCTGTTTAACATCTTTGTCAGCGACATGGACAGTGGGATAGAGTGCACCCTTATCAAGTTTGTCAATGACACCAAGCTGTGTGATGCCGTCGACACACTGGAGGGAAGGGATGCCATCCAGAGGGACCTTGACAGGCTGGAAAGGTGGGGCCATACAAACCTCATGAAGTTCAACCAGGCCAAGTGCAAGATCCTGCACAAGGGTCAGGGCAATCCCAGGCACAAATACGGGCTGGGCAGAGAATGGATTGAGAGCAGCCCTGAGGAGAGGGATTTGGGAGTGCTGGTGGATGAGAAGCTCAACATGAGCTGGCAATGTGCGCTTGCAGCCCAGAAAGCCAACCACATCCTGGGCTGCATCAAAAGCAGCATGGCCAGCAGGTCAAGGGAAGGACACTGTCTGTCTTTCCAAGTCTCGTTAAAGTCTTGTTAATGTGCAGATGCAGGAAGCTGGGAGAAAGACAGACAGAATAATTGACCCGAACTGGCCAAAGAGGGTATTCCATGCCATAAACGCTATCCTCAGTATAGAAGGAGGGGTTGCTCATTGGAGGGGGAATCCTTTCCATCCTTGGCATGCATCCTTGACATCCATCTTCTTTCCATCTCTCTTGCTTGCTGGAATCGTTCCCTCTCCCTTCCTGGCTTGCTTTCACCGCCTTTGCTTGCTGCTTCGTGTCGTTCCCATGATCATTGATTGGGACAGGCTGTGTCCATCATTAGGACATCAGGTGGTGAGAAATCCTACATTGTCCATTTTGAATATTTTGTATATATTAATATCCTTATATTCTGATATCTTCGTAGTTTTCCTTTTCTATTTTAGTAAACTGTTTTTACCTCAACCCACGAGTTTTCCTTTTTTCCCAATTTCTCTCCCCCATCCCACTGGGTAGGGGGAGGGTGAGCCATAAACTGTGTGGTGACTCAAGCTAGACCACCACACTAAGTTATTTGCTATG
The DNA here is from genome assembly GCF_036417535.1 of Chlamydotis macqueenii. NCBI lineage: Eukaryota > Metazoa > Chordata > Aves > Otidiformes > Otididae > Chlamydotis > Chlamydotis macqueenii. The sequence continues at coordinate 45,683,586 of NC_141561.1, forward strand.
ACCAAAAAATGTATTCAGCCATAGAATGAACATACATTCAGTCATGGCACAAGCGTGGAGCCAACTAGGAAAACATAAAAATGCAGATGCAATATTGCCAGTTGAATTTGCAAGATGAGATTGGACCAAACCCCCACCTGGTGGGAAGCCAAATTCAGATAGGCTATGAAAGACCGTAGAAGGCACGCTTGTTGCCGCACGAGAAGTGCCTGCTCCGGAGGCTTCTTGCGAGCAGTGCTAAAACATCGCATTTCTGTGCTTTCCTGAACAGCTTGCGCTGGGACAGTTACAGCCGTGTTTTGCAAGCTGTCCGGGGTTCTGAGGCACTAAAAGTGCGGATGTGTGGCGACTGTCCAAGACGAGAACCGGCTGCTCTGAAAGCCCTTCCTGCTCTTCACGTACGCTTTCTAGCAGCTCTACGGACACACACGCGTCAGCCTCTTCACTGTCCTACACAGCTAGCACGCTGGCAGTTACCGTCAACTTGGAAGCAGCCGCACAGAAGGAAGTCAGACAATTACTCCAACACCGGAAGTGCCTGCTCTAAAAGTTCTTGCTGCTCCTCACCGACTCTTCCCACCACATCTACAGGCTCAGAAACATTGAGTCTCTGGGCTTTCCTCCACCAGCAGGACTCTGACACTTACCATCACCTAGAGCTGCTGCACAGTGAGAAATAAATCTTAAAAATCACGAACTCAGACGATTGCTTTAACACCAAAAGTGCCACCTCTGAAAGTTTACTGGTGTACATGGTGGCAAAAGTCAGAGTCCTGATTGTCTAGGAAAGAACGGAGCCCCAGTGTTGCTGGGCTTGTAGATGCGGTGGCAAGAGCCACTGAGGGGTTTTCAGAGCTGGCACTTCTGGTGTGGGATCTATCATCCAACGTTCATGATATATAAGAGTGTTTTCACTGGGCGGCCATAAGTACACCGTGGTAAACGTTGGAGTGCTGGTGTTCTAGGAAATCTCACAGTCCCAATATTTGTGAGCCTGTAGATGCGGTGGCAAGAGCCGGGCAGGAGAAGCAAGAGCTTTCAGAAATGTCACTTCTGGTGTGGGAGCAGTCTTCTGACGTTTGTGATTTTTAAGATTTTTTTCAAAAGGGACTGCTGAGTTGAGTTGATGGTAGACGTCGGAGTCCTGGTGTCCCAGGAAATGCCGGATCCCCAATGTTTGTGAGCCTGTAGATGTGGTGCCTAGAGCTGGTGAGAAGCAGCAAGACATTCCAGAGCTGACACTTCTGGTGTGGGAGCAGCTGTCTGACATTCACCATTTTTAAGCTGTGGTTTAACACTAGGCGGACAGCTCGAGCTGGTGTTAAACGTCGGAGTCCTGGTGGTCTAGGAAATCCCGGAGCCCCAATGTTTCCTGGCCTGTAGATTTTTTTTACGCCTGTAGATCTTTACCACCCTGTCCTGGTGGTCTAGGAAAGCCCGGAGCCCCAGAGTTTGGAGCCTGTATGTGTGGTAGCAAGAGCCGGTGAGGAGCAGCAAGGGTATTCAGAGCTGGTCACCATGTAACAAAAGGTTCAGGATTTTTAAGATTTTTTCCCACTGAGCAGTAGGGACTGTTTCTCACTCCTTACAAATGAGTCCTTCGTCAGGAAAAGAAAAAAAAAAACAGACTTCCTCTTCCATTAATTGTTTCTCTAAGCTATATGGGTACGTGACTATGTTTTATAACTGTATTCTTGTCTGGTTCTGGCTAGGATAGAGTTAATATTTACCTGAGCTGGGTGGAGTACTGAAGCTGGTAGCCCCTATGGCTGGGATAGTTAACTAATTAGCTAACTGCTGGGGCTCAGTATGTAAGTGAGGAGGGTGGTGAAAGGAGCCTCCTGCTACGTGGAAGAAACTAGGTGTGGAGATTTGTTGTAAGCCATTATACTATATTTGTATTGCATCACTGTTTTGTTTTCTTCTGTCATTACTGTTAAATTTACTTTTTGTTCAATCTCAACCCACGGGTTTGGTTTTTTTCCTGGTTTTCTTTTGTTTACCAAATCTCCCCCTGTTCTCTTGGAGGGTGGGGGGGGAGTGAGAGAGAGACTGCGTAGTCTGGTCCCGATCGGGGCTGAACTACAACAATTCTTTAAGAGCATACATATATAGTTGTGATTAACTTATTGTCCCCTATATCAATCCCCCCTTTTTATCACACTAAGTAAATTCTTTTACTTAAACAGTTTCCCTGAATGATATGAAGCATCATACATGGTTTTGTTTAGTGACGGGGGGGCCTAAGGTGGTAGCTTCTGTAGGAAACTGCTAGAAGTCGCTCCCCTTTGTTCAGTGGACTCGGCCGGGCCTAGAGCGGACCCGCTGCTGGCCAAGGCCAAGCCAATTGGTAGCAGAATGTCCCATGATAATGCCTCTGTGATAACGTATTCAAATAGGGGAAAACAGAAAAAAAAAAAAAAGGGAGAGATGTGAAGCAGCTGAGCGGGGGGCAGAGGCACAGAGGGGGAGGCGCAGGCCTTATGGGCCTTGCAGGCCTCACCCTCTGGCCTCTCGCCAAGCGGCTGACTGGGCCCGAATTGGTCCGGCCCGGCTGCAGGAAGTGGAGAGGAGAGGAGAAGTGAATAAGATGTAAAAAGGATCCTGAGAGACATCTACCAGCCTGTTGTGAGGAACGGCTGCGAAGGAGTGGGAGGAGTAATGTGGCTCCTGGCCAAGATTCCCCTGCAGCCTGTGGTGACGACCATGGTGGAGCAGGTTGTCCCCCTGCAGCCCATGGAGGTCCACGGAGGGGCAGAGATCCACTTGGAGCCCATGAAGGATCCCGTACTGGGGGAGGTGGATGCCTGAAGGCAGCTGTGGCCCATGGAGGGCCCGCTGGGACAGCTGTTCTGGAGAGACTGCACCCCGTGGAAGAGATGACCCATGCCGGAGCAGTTTCAGGAAGGACTGTGGCGTACGGGTGGGACCCCACAACAGAGCAGGGGAGGAATGTGAGGAGTTCTTCCCCCAACCATGAAGCAGCAGCGTAAAACAACGCGTGATGAACTGACCGCAATCCCTCCTGTGCCACTCGGGGGGGGGGAAGGTAGTAGAGACAATGTTAAGCTTGGGAAGAGGGAGGGGTGGAGGGAGGTTATCTTGTTCTCTGTCTCATTATCTTGCTGTTTGTAGTAATAAATGAATAGTTTTCCCCAAGAGGAGTCTGTTTTGCCCGTGATGGTAACTTTAAGGATTTCTCCCTGTCCTTATCTCAAACCTCGAGCCGTTTTTCCTTACGTTATCTCCCCCTGTTCTCTCGGAGGGTGGGAGGAGTGAGAGAGAGACTGCGTAGTCTGGTCCTGATCGGGGCTGAACTACGACAGTGTTACTTTCTTAAACATTCTCCAAACCCATAGGTACAGCACAATAGTTAATATTAATAAAATTCCTAAGCTAATCAATAAGATCACAACGGGGCGCACCATAGTATTAAGGATCCCTGTTGCCTCTGTCCCAGCCCCACTCATGCCCTGAGTACATTTCCATTTTGTGCATAACCACAGTGGCCAAGTTTAAGCCCGACCGTTTAAAAGGTGGTCCCATGCTTCCTGTAAACCCAAGGGAGGCGTGAGACCACGGCCATTTGGTGTCCTTTTGATTACAAGTTAGTGGTAAGATGCAGGAAAATATTGTAAGCCCAATCACAATTCCAATTAAACAATTGGTCATTTTAGGATTTAGTTGGTCTAGTGGATTAGTACAGCTACTTCTGTAGATAATGTACTGCCTTTGGTGACCTGCTAAAATGGGTTTTATATTTCCTATAATAAAATGACAAATAAGATATAAACTGCACCGATGACAGATTTGGGCGAGATTAGTTACTGGCCGGTCCCGGTTTCTTTGTCCGGTATCGTTTGCTGTGGTGTCCCTCCGGTTCACTACTGCTTTTGGCTCACTTACTTGTTACCCACATTGTTCCCGCCCTTATCCGTTCGAACGAGTTTAAGTCTCAAGTCTTCGTTGTTGTCTGGAGTTACTTTCCACAAGGTTGCAGAGGCTCTCTTGATCCGAGTATGGTGTATTCAGGAGTTCTGTCCCTTTACCTTAATTGCCGTGTAGGTGGAGAGGAGGACTTGAAAAGGTCCGGCCCACTGTGGTTCCAGAGTTTTTTCTGTAAGAGACTTAACATATACATAGTCCCCTGGTTGTATATCGTGAACAGGCCCATCCAGACCCCTACTACGTGTTCCCATTGCATGTTTTTCAATTCTTTTTAATTGTTTGTTTAGTGCCACCATATAGGAGGTCATTATTTCTTCACCAATTTGTGAAGACGTTCCCTTTTGTACCCCATAGGGTCGTCCATATAGAATTGCGAATGGACTAAGCCCTTCTCTTGCTCTTGGTCTGGTTCGTATTCGTATAAGAGCTAATGGTAAAGTTAGATTAGTTTCCTGACCCAACTTGACAATCTGTTGTTTGATTGGGTGATTCATTTTCTCCACCTGGCCACTTGATTGTGGTCGGTAAGAGGTATGTAATTGCCACTCTATCCCTAGATGGTGGCTAATTGCTTGTACTATTCTGGACACAAAATGTGGTCCTCTATCCAAGGACATTACTGCTGGGACTCCAAACCTAGGTACTATTTCCTGGAGCAGTATTTTGGTTACTTCCCAGGCTTTAGCAGTTCCGCACGGGAAAGCTTCTGGCCAGCCTGAAAAGGTATCCGTAAGTACTAATAAGTATCGATACCCCCCTTTTCTAGGGAGTTCTGAGAAATCAATCTGCCAACGTTGTCCCGGACCATTCCCCTTTCCGATTTTTTCAAGTTTCGGCCCTTTTACAACTTCAGGATTAGTCTGGAGACAAAGATCACATTGTTGAGTTACTTGTCTAACGGTAGTGTCTAAGTTTCGCGCTATTATGTTCCTGATGAGATCTTTATATAGGGCTTCTGCCCCCCCCTCCCCCCAGTGTCTTTTTCTATGTTCTTCTCGGACTACTGACCATATCATGTAGGAGGGAATTACTACCCTCCCGTGTGAGGGGTAGTAATTGGCCCACCCTTCCTCATTATATGACCCCTTTAGATCATTAATAAGTTTGCCGACTTCCTTTGTGTATTCTGGTTTACCTTCTAGAAATACCTGTCCATCAGGTATTAGCGCACCCTCTACCTTGATTGTTTCTCTAGCTGCTTGTTTTGCTTCCCTATCTGCCAGCTCATTTCCTCTTTCCAATTCTGTGCTCACTTTCTGGTGTGCTTTAATATGCATAATTGCCACCTTTTTGGGAAGCTGGACTGCATTCAGGATTTTCAAAATCCCTTCTGCGTGTTTGATGGTTTTTCCATGAGAATTTAACAGTCCTCTTGCCTTCCATATTGCTCCATGGGCATGTACCACCCCAAAGGCATATTTAGGGTCAGTCCAAATGTTTACAGTCCTTCCCTGGGCTCTCTCCAGGGCTCAGGTAAGGGCTATGATCTCGGCCTTTTGGGCTGAGACGTCGGCTGATAGTGGCCTGGACTCTATCACCTTTTCAAAAGTGGTAACAGCATATCCGGAATGTCGCCTTCCATTTAACATATAGCTGCTTCCATCGGTGAACCAATGTTCGGCTCCATCGACAGGGACATCTTTAAGATCCGTTCGACTAGAATACATGGTTTCAATTGTTTCCACGCAGTCATGACTCACCGGCTCCCCGATGTTCCCATCAAGGAATGAGGCCGGATTGATGATGTTTGTGGTCACGATTTCAACATCATCCTGTTCAACCATTATAGCTTGATATTTCAGGAACCTTTGTGGGGAAAGTCAATGCTCTCCTTTTGCTTCAAGGACCGCAGATACAGTCTGGGAAACTAGGACAGTCATTTTCTGGCCTAGAGTGAACTTTCAGGCTTCTTGAATGTTTAGAATGACAGCTGCTACTGCTCTCAGACAGCTGGGCCACTGTCGTAGTTCAGCCCCGATCGGGACCAGACTACACAGTCTCTCTCTCGCTCCCCCCACCCTCCGAGAGAATAGGAGGAGATGATATAAGAAAAACGGCTCGAGGTTTGAGATAAGGACGGGAAGAAATTTGTAAAGTTACCGTTACAGGCAAAACAGACTCGACTTGGGGAAAAACACTCATTTATTTCTAAAACTAGCAGGAGAATGAGACAGGGAACAAGATAACCTCCCCCCACCCCTCCCTCTTCCCGGGCTTAACATTATCTCTACTACCTTCCCCTCCCGAGCGGCATGGAGGGGGGAGTCGGGGGCGGGGGGGGGAATGGGGGTCGCAGTCAGTTCATCACGCGTTGTTTTACGCCTCTGTGTCATCGTCGGGGGAAGAACTCCTTGCATTCCTCCTCTGCTCCAGCGTGGGGTCCCTCCCACGGGCCACAGTCCTCCGTGAAACTGCTCCGGCGTGGGTCATCTCTTCCACGGGGTGCAGTCCCTCTAGAACAGCTGTCCCAGCGGGCCCTCCACGGGGCACAGCCTCCTTCAGGCCTCTACCTGTTCCGGCGCGGGGTCCTCCACGGGCTGCAGGTGGATCTCTGCCCCTCCGTGGACCTCCATGGGCTGCAGGGGGACAACCTGCTCCACCATGGTCGTCACCACGAGTTGCAGAGGAATCTTGGCCAGGAGCCGCATTACTCCTCCCCCTCCTCCTTCACTGACCTTGGCGTCTGCAGCCGTTCCTCACAACAGGCTGGCAGACGCCTCTCAGGACCCTTTTTACATCTTATTCACTTCAACTGCTCCTCTCCACTTCTTGCAGCCAGGCCGGGCCGAGTTGGGCCCAGTCGGCTGCCCGGTGGGAGGCCAGAGGGTGAGGCCTGCAAGGCCCACAAGGCTCGCGCTTCCCCCTCTCTGCCCCCCGCTCAGCTGCTTCACATCTCTCCCTTTTTTTTTTTTTTTCTGTTTTCCCCTATTTAAATACGTTATCGCAGAGGTGTTATCACGGGACATTCTGCTACCAATTGGCTTGGCCTTGGCCAGCAGTGGGTCCGCTCTAGGCCCGGCCAAGTCCACTGAACAAAGGGGAGCGACTTCTAGCAGTTTCCTACAGAAGCTACCACCTTAGGCCCCCCACTAACAAAACCAGAACAGCCACCCTTTCGCAGCGGCATCCAGCTGTTTGGAGAAGTATGCTACCGCCCGTCTGTATGGTCCCAAATCTAGTGCCAATATTCCTAGTGCCATTCCTTGTTTTTCGTGGGAAAATAGAAAAAATGGCTTACTCACATCAGGAAGTCCCAATGCTGATGCCGACATCAGGGCTTTCTTCAGCTGATGGAAGGCTCGATCTGACTCAGCATCCCACTGGAGATCCTTTTGGTTAGCTGCTATCAGGGAATAGAGTGGCTTAACAGGCAGACCATAATCACATATCCAAAGTTGGCACCACCCGTCATTCCTAAGAATGTCCGTAGTTCCTTTATAGTTTGTGGTCGGGGGCTTTGGCATATGGCCTCTTTCTGGGCTTGTCCTAGGATCCGTTGTCCGGCACTGATCTCGTACCCCAGGTACGTGACCTGGGGTTGTAACAACGCCTGTGCCTTTTTCTTAGAAACCCGATATCCCTGTAGTCCCAGGAAATTTAACAGACTCACGGTCCAAATGACACAGGATTCTTTGGTTCTGGTTGCAATAAGAAGGTCGTCTACATATTGTAACACCTTCCCTTCTTCTGATGGTGGTTCCCATGATTCCAAGTCCTTTGCTAGCTGATTCCCAAAAATTGTGGGGCTATTTTTAAAACCCTGCGGCAACACCGTCCATGTGAGCCGGGTCTTTCGACCACTTTTGGGATTTTCCCATTCGAAAGCAAAAATTTTCTGGCTGGCTTCATGGAGAGGGAGGCAAAAGAAAGCATCTTTTAAATCTAGGACCGTAAACCAAGCTAAATCAGGTTTTAGCATGGTTAATAGGGTATAGGGGTTAGCTACCACAGGTCCTCTGTTATTTTGTTGATGGCTCTTAAGTCTTGAACTATCCTATAGGACCCATCAGGTTTCTTAACTGGAAGTATAGGTGTATTGAATTCTGACTCACATTCTTTTAGTAGTCTTAGTTCTATGAACCGCTCTATGACAGGACAAATTCCTTCCCTAGCTTCCCTTTTCAGTGGGCAAAATGTGGGATTTTGGTGTGAAATGGGGGGATTTGGGGCAAAATGTGGGAATTTTGGTGTGAAATGGGGGAATTTGGGGCAAAATGTGGGATTTTGGTGCGAAATGGGGGAATTTGGGGCAAAAAAGCGGGATTTGGGGCAAAAATGCAGGAATTTGGGCGAAAAATGGGGGATTTTGGGGGCAAAATGTGGGATTTTGGTGTGAAATGTGGGAGTTTTGGGCAAAAATGCGGCATTTGGGGGCGAAACGGGGGAATTTGGGGGGAAATCGCGGGATTTTGGGGCAACAATGTGGGATTTTGGTGCGAAATGGGGGAATTTGGGGCAAAAATGTGGGAATTTTGGTGCGAAATGGGGGAATTTGGGGCAAAAATGCGAGATTTGGGGGGCAAAATGGGGGAATTTGGGGGGAAATTCCTGGATTTTGGGGCAAAATGTGGGCTTTTGGTGTGAAATGCGGGAATTTGGGGCAAAAATGCGGGATTTTGGGGGCAAAACGGGGGAATTTGGGGGAAATCACGGGATTTTGGGGGCAAAATGTGGGATTTTGGTGCGAAATGGGGCAATTTGGGGCAAGAATGGGGGATTTTGGGGGCAAAATGGGGGAATTTGAGGCAAAAATGCGGGATTTGTGGGGCGAAACGGGGGAATTTGGGGGAAATCACGGGAATTTGGGGCAAAATGTGGGATTTTGGTGCGAAATGGGGGAATTTGGGGCAAGAATGGGGGATTTTGGGGGCAAAATGTGGGAATTTGGGGTGAAATCCCGGGATTTTGGGGGCAAAATGTGGAGTTTTGGTGTGAAATGTGGGAGTTTTGGGCAAAAATGCGGCATTTGGGGGCGAAACGGGGGAATTTGGGGGGAAATCGCGGGATTTTGGGGCAACAATGTGGGATTTTGGTGCGAAATGGGGGAATTTGGGGCAAAATGCGGGAATTTTGGTGCAAAACGGGGGAATTTGGGGCAAAAATGCGGGATTTGGGGCAAAAAAGCGGGAATTTGGGGCAAAAATGTGGGATTTTGGGGGCAAAATGGGGGAATTTGGGAGGAAATTGCGGGATTTTGGGAGCAAAATGGGGGATTTTGGTGTGAAATGGGGGGATTTGGGGCAAAATGTGGGAATTTTGGTGCGAAATCGGGGAATTTGGGGCAAAAATGTGGGATTTGGGGGGCAAAATGGGGGAATTTGGTGGGAAATTGCGGGATTTTGGGGCAAAATATGGGCTTTTGGTGTGAAATGCGGGAATTTGGGGCAAAAATGCGGGATTTGGGGGGTGAAACGGGGGAATTTGGGGGAAATCACGGGATTTTGGGGGCAAAATGTGGGATTTTGGTGCGAAATGGGGGAATTTGGGGCAAAATGTGGGAATTTGGGGCAAAAATGGGGGAATTTGGGGCAAAAATGCGGGATTTGGGGCAAAAATGCGAGATTTTGGGGGCAAAATGTGGGCTTTGGTGTGAAATGTGGGAATTTGGGGCAAAATGTGGGAATTTTGGTGTAAAATGTGGGAATTTGGGGCAAAAATGCGGGAATTTGGGGCAAAAATGCGGGATTTGGGGGGCAAAATGGGGGAATTTGAGGAAATCACAGGATTTTGGGAGCAAAATGTGGGATTTTGGTGCGAAATGCGGGAATTTGGGGGAAAAATGTGGGAATTTGGGGCAAAAATGCGGGATTTGGGGGGCGAAACGGGGGAATTTGGGGGAAATCACGGGATTTTGGAGGCAAAATGTGAGATTTTGGTGCGAAATGCGGGAATTTGGGGCAAGAATGGGGGATTTTGGGGGCAAATTGTGGGAATTTGGGGTGAAATCCCGGGATTTCGGGGGCAAAATGTGGGATTTTGGTGTGAAATGGGGGAATTTGGGGCAAAAAAGCGGGATTTGGGGCAAAAATGCAGGAATTTGGGCGAAAAATGGGGGATTTTGGGGGCAAAATGTGGGATTTTGGTGTGAAATGTGGGAGTTTTGTGCAAAAATGTGGCATTTGGGGGCGAAACGGGGGAATTTGGGGGGAAATCGCGGGATTTTGGGGCAACAATGTGGGATTTTGGTGCGAAATGGGGGAATTTGGGGCAAAAATGTGGGAATTTTGGTGTGAAATGGGGGAATTTGGGGCAAAAATGCGAGATTTGGGGGGCAAAATGGGGGAATTTGGGGCAAAAATGCAGGATTTGGGGGGCGAAACGGGGGAATTTGGGGGAAATCACGGGATTTTGGGGCAAAATGTGGGATTTTGGTGCGAAATGGGGGAATTTGGGGCAAGAATGGGGGATTTTGGGGCAAAAATGGGGGATTTTGGGGTGAAATCCCGGGATTTTGGGGGCAAAATGTGGGTTTTTGGTGTGAAATGTGGGAGTTTTGGCCAAAAATGCGGCATTTGGGGGCAAAACGGGGGAATTTGGGGGGAAATCGCGGGATTTTGGGGCAACAATGTGGGATTTTGGTGCGAAATGGGGGAATTTGGGGCAAAATGTGGGAATTTTGGTGCGAAATGGGGGAATTTGGGGCAAAAATGCGGGATTTGGGGCAAAAAAGCGGGAATTTGGGGGAAAAATGGGGAATTTTGGGGGCAAAATGTGGGATTTTGGTGTAAAATGGGGGAATTTGGGGCAAAAATGTGGGGTTTTGGGGCAAAATGGGGGAATTTGGGGAAATCACAGCATTTTGGGAGCAAAATGTGGGATTTGGGGCAAAATGGGGGAATTTGGGGCAAAAATGTGGGATTTTGGGGGCAAAATGGGGGAATTTGGGCGGAAATTGCGGGATTTTGTGGGCAAAATGTGGGATTTTGGTGTGAAATGGGGGGATTTGGGGCAAAATGTGGGAATTTTGGTGCGAAATGGGGGAATTTGGGGCAAAAAAGCGGGATTTGGGGCTAAAATGCAGGAATTTGGGGCAAAAATGGGGGATTTTGGGGGCAAAATGGGGGAATTTGGGGTGAAATTGCGGGATTTTGGGGGCAAAATGTGGATTTTGGTGTGAAATGGGGGAATTTGGGGCAAAATGTGGGATTTTGGTGAAAAATGGGGGAATTTGGGGCAAAAAAGCGGGATTTGGGGCAAAAATGCAGGAATTTGGGGGAAAAATGGGGGATTTTGGGGGCAAAATGTGGGATTTTGGTGTGAAATGTGGGAGTTTTGGGCAAAAATGCGGCATTTGGGGGGAAATCGCGGGATTTTGGGGCAACAATGTGGGATTTTGGTGCGAAATGGGGGAATTTGGGGCAAAAATGTGGGAATTTTGGTGCGAAATGGGGGAATTTGGGGCAAAAATGCGAGATTTGGGGGACAAAATGGGGGAATTTTGGGGGAAATTCCTGGATTTTGGGGCAAAATGTGGGCTTTTGGTGTGAAATGCGGGAATTTGGGGCAAAAATGCGGGATTTTGGGGGCAAAACGGGGGAATTTGGGGGAAATCACGGGATTTTGGGGGCAAAATGTGGGATTTTGGTGCGAAATGGGGCAATTTGGGGCAAGAATGGGGGATTTTGGGGGCAAAATGGGGGAATTTGAGGCAAAAATGCGGGATTTGTGGGGCGAAACGGGGGAATTTGGGGGAAATCACGGGAATTTGGGGCAAAATGTGGGATTTTGGTGCGAAATGGGGGAATTTGGGGCAAGAATGGGGGATTTTGGGGGCAAAATGTGGGAATTTGGGGTGAAATCCCGGGATTTTGGGGGCAAAATGTGGAGTTTTGGTGTGAAATGTGGGAGTTTTGGGCAAAAATGCGGCATTTGGGGGCGAAACGGGGGAATTTGGGGGGAAATCGCGGGATTTTGGGGCAACAATGTGGGATTTTGGTGCGAAATGGGGGAATTTGGGGCAAAATGCGGGAATTTTGGTGCAAAACGGGGGAATTTGGGGCAAAAATGCGGGATTTGGGGCAAAAAAGCGGGAATTTGGGGCAAAAATGTGGGATTTTGGGGGCAAAATGGGGGAATTTGGGAGGAAATTGCGGGATTTTGGGGGCAAAATGTGGGATTTTGGTGTGAAATGGGGGGATTTGGGGCAAAATGTGGGAATTTTGGTGCGAAATCGGGGAATTTGGGGCAAAAATGTGGGATTTGGGGGGCAAAATGGGGGAATTTGGTGGGAAATTGCGGGATTTTGGGGCAAAATATGGGCTTTTGGTGTGAAATGCGGGAATTTGGGGCAAAAATGCGGGATTTGGGGGGTGAAACGGGGGAATTTGGGGGAAATCACGGGATTTTGGGGGCAAAATGTGGGATTTTGGTGCGAAATGGGGGAATTTGGGGCAAAATGTGGGAATTTGGGGCAAAAATGGGGGAATTTGGGGCAAAAATGCGGGATTTGGGGCAAAAATGCGAGATTTTGGGGGCAAAATGTGGGCTTTGGTGTGAAATGTGGGAATTTGGGGCAAAATGTGGGAATTTTGGTGTAAAATGTGGGAATTTGGGGCAAAAATGCGGGAATTTGGGGCAAAAATGCGGGATTTGGGGGGCAAAATGGGGGAATTTGAGGAAATCACAGGATTTTGGGAGCAAAATGTGGGATTTTGGTGCGAAATGCGGGAATTTGGGGGAAAAATGTGGGAATTTGGGGCAAAAATGCGGGATTTGGGGGGCGAAACGGGGGAATTTGGGGGAAATCACGGGATTTTGGAGGCAAAATGTGAGATTTTGGTGCGAAATGCGGGAATTTGGGGCAAGAATGGGGGATTTTGGGGGCAAATTGTGGGAATTTGGGGTGAAATCCCGGGATTTCGGGGGCAAAATGTGGGATTTTGGTGTGAAATGGGGGAATTTGGGGCAAAAAAGCGGGATTTGGGGCAAAAATGCAGGAATTTGGGCGAAAAATGGGGGATTTTGGGGGCAAAATGTGGGATTTTGGTGTGAAATGTGGGAGTTTTGTGCAAAAATGCGGCATTTGGGGGCGAAACGGGGGAATTTGGGGGGAAATCGCGGGATTTTGGGGCAACAATGTGGGATTTTGGTGCGAAATGGGGGAATTTGGGGCAAAAATGTGGGAATTTTGGTGTGAAATGGGGGAATTTGGGGCAAAAATGCGAGATTTGGGGGGCAAAATGGGGGAATTTGGGGCAAAAATGCAGGATTTGGGGGGCGAAACGGGGGAATTTGGGGGAAATCACGGGATTTTGGGGCAAAATGTGGGATTTTGGTGCGAAATGGGGGAATTTGGGGCAAGAATGGGGGAATTTGGGGCAAAAATGGGGGATTTTGGGGTGAAATCCCGGGATTTTGGGGGCAAAATGTGGGTTTTTGGTGTGAAATGTGGGAGTTTTGGCCAAAAATGCGGCATTTGGGGGCAAAACGGGGGAATTTGGGGGGAAATCGCGGGATTTTGGGGCAACAATGTGGGATTTTGGTGCGAAATGGGGGAATTTGGGGCAAAATGTGGGAATTTTGGTGCGAAATGGGGGAATTTGGGGCAAAAATGCGGGATTTGGGGCAAAAAAGCGGGAATTTGGGGGAAAAATGGGGAATTTTGGGGGCAAAATGTGGGATTTTGGTGTAAAATGCGGGAATTTGGGGCAAAAATGTGGGGTTTTGGGGCAAAATGGGGGAATTTGGGGAAATCACAGCATTTTGGGAGCAAAATGTGGGATTTGGGGCAAAATGGGGGAATTTGGGGCAAAAATGTGGGATTTTGGGGGCAAAATGGGGGAATTTGGGCGGAAATTGCGGGATTTTGTGGGCAAAATGTGGGATTTTGGTGTGAAATGGGGGGATTTGGGGCAAAATGTGGGAATTTTGGTGCGAAATGGGGGAATTTGGGGCAAAAAAGCGGGATTTGGGGCTAAAATGCAGGAATTTGGGGCAAAAATGGGGGATTTTGGGGGCAAAATGGGGGAATTTGGGGTGAAATTGCGGGATTTTGGGGGCAAAATGTGGATTTTGGTGTGAAATGGGGGAATTTGGGGCAAAAATGCGGGATTTGGGGGGCAAAATGTGGGAATTTGGGGAAATCACAGCATTTTGGGAGCAAAATGTGGTATTTTGGTGCGAAATGCGGGAATTTGGGGGAAAAATGGGGGATTTTGGGGGCAAAATGTGGGATTTTGGTGTGAAATGGGGGGATTTGGGGCAAAATGTGGGAATTTTGGTGCGAAATGGGGGAATTTGGGGCAAAAATGCGGGTTTTGGGCGGCAAAATGGGGGAATTTGGTGGGAAATTCCGGGATTTTGGGGCAAAATGTGGGCTTTTGGTGTGAAATGCGGGAATTTGGGGCAAAAATGCGGGATTTGGGGGGTGAAACGGGGGAATTTGGGGGAAATCACGGGATTTTGGGGGCAAAATGTGGGATTTTGGTGCGAAATGGGGGAATTTGGGGCAAAATGTGGGAATTTGGGGCAACAATGTGAGATTTTGGGGGCAAAATGGGGGAATTTGGGAGGAAATTGCGGGATATTGCGGGCAAAATGTGGGCTTTTGGTGTGAAATGTGGGAATTTGGGGCAAAATGTGGGAATTTTGGTGTAAAATGTGGGAATTTGGGGCAAAAATGCGGGATTTGGGGCTAAAAATGCGGGATTTGGGGGGCAAAATGGGGGAATTTGGGGAAATCACAGCATTTTGGGAGCAAAATGTGGGATTTTGGTGCGAAATGCGGGAATTTGGGGGAAAAATGTGGGAATTTGGGGCAAAAATGCGGGATTTTGGGGGCAAAATGTGGGAATTTGGGGTGAAATCCCGGGATTTCGGGGGCAAAATGTGGGATTTTGGTGTGAAATGGGGGAATTTGGGGCAAAATGTGGGATTTTGGTGAAAAATGGGGGAATTTGGGGCAAAAAAGCGGGATTTGGGGCAAAAATGCAGGAATTTGGGGGAAAAATGGGGGATTTTGGGGGCAAAATGTGGGATTTTGGTGTGAAATGTGGGAGTTTTGGGCAAAAATGCGGCATTTGGGGGCGAAACGGGGGAATTTGGGGGGAAATCGCGGGATTTTGGGGCAACAATGTGGGATTTTGGTGCGAAATGGGGGAATTTGGGGCAAAAATGTGGGAATTTTGGTGCGAAATGGGGGAATTTGGGGCAAAAATGCGAGATTTGGGGGACAAAATGGGGGAATTTTGGGGGAAATTCCTGGATTTTGGGGCAAAATGTGGGCTTTTGGTGTGAAATGCGGGAATTTGGGGGAAAAATGGGGGATTTGGGGGGCAAAACGGGGGAATTTGGGGGAAATCACGGGATTTTGGGGGCAAAATGTAGGATTTTGGTGTGAAATGGGGGAATTTGGGGCAAAAATGCGAGATTTGGGGGGCAAAATAGGGGAATTTGGGGCAAAAATGCGGGATTTGGGGGGCGAAACGGGGGAATTTGGGGGAAATCACGGGATTTTGGGGGCAAAATGTGGGATTTTGGTGCGAAATGGGGGAATTTGGGGCAAGAATGGGGGATTTTGGGGCAAAATGTGGGAATTTGGGGTGAAATCCCGGGATTTCGGGGGCAAAATGTGGGATTTTGGTGTGAAATGGGGGAATTTGGGGCAAAAAAGCGGGATTTGGGGCAAAAATGCAGGAATTTGGGCGAAAAATGGGGGATTTTGGGGGCAAAATGTGGGATTTTGGTGTGAAATGTGGGAGTTTTGTGCAAAAATGCGGCATTTGGGGGCGAAACGGGGGAATTTGGGGGGAAATCGCGGGATTTTGGGGCAACAATGTGGGATTTTGGTGCAAAATGGGGGAATTTGGGGCAAAAATGTGGGAATTTTGGTGTGAAATGGGGGAATTTGGGGCAAAAATGCGAGATTTGGGGGGCAAAATGGGGGAATTTGGGGCAAAAATGCAGGATTTGGGGGGCGAAACGGGGGAATTTGGGGGAAATCACGGGATTTTGGGGCAAAATGTGGGATTTTGGTGCGAAATGGGGGAATTTGGGGCAAGAATGGGGGATTTTGGGGCAAAAATGGGGGATTTTGGGGTGAAATCCCAGGATTTTGGGGGCAAAATGTGGGTTTTTGGTGTGAAATGTGGGAGTTTTGGCCAAAAATGCGGCATTTGGGGGCAAAACGGGGGAATTTGGGGGGAAATCGCGGGATTTTGGGGCAACAATGTGGGATTTTGGTGCGAAATGGGGGAATTTGGGGCAAAATGTGGGAATTTTGGTGCGAAATGGGGGAATTTGGGGCAAAAATGCGGGATTTGGGGCAAAAAAGCGGGAATTTGGGGGAAAAATGGGGAATTTTGGGGGCAAAATGTGGGATTTTGGTGTAAAATGCGGGAATTTGGGGCAAAAATGTGGGATTTGGGGGGCAAAATGGGGGAATTTGGGGAAATCACAGCATTTTGGGAGCAAAATGTGGGATTTGGGGCAAAATGGGGGAATTTGGGGCAAAAATGTGGGATTTTGGGGGCAAAATGGGGGAATTTGGGCGGAAATTGCGGGATTTTGTGGGCAAAATGTGGGATTTTGGTGTGAAATGGGGGGATTTGGGGCAAAATGTGGGAATTTTGGTGCGAAATGGGGGAATTTGGGGCAAAAAAGCGAGATTTGGGGCTAAAATGCAGGAATTTGGGGCAAAAATGGGGGATTTTGGGGGCAAAATGGGGGAATTTGGGGTGAAATTGCGGGATTTTGGGGGCAAAATGTGGATTTTGGTGTGAAATGGGGGAATTTGGGGCAAAAATGCGGGATTTGGGGGGCAAAATGCGGGAATTTGGGGAAATCACAGCATTTTGGGAGCAAAATGTGGTATTTTGGTGCGAAATGCGGGAATTTGGGGGAAAAATGGGGGATTTTGGGGGCAAAATGTGGGATTTTGGTGTGAAATGGGGGAATTTGGGGCAAAATGTGGGAATTTTGGTGCGAAATGGGGGAATTTGGGGCAAAAATGCGGGTTTTGGGCGGCAAAATGGGGGAATTTGGTGGGAAATTCTGGGATTTTTGGGCAAAATGTGGGCTTTTGGTGTGAAATGCGGGAATTTGGGGCAAAAATGCGGGATTTGGGGGGTGAAACGGGGGAATTTGGGGGAAATCACGGGATTTTGGGGGCAAAATGTGGGATTTTGGTGCGAAATGGGGGAATTTGGGGCAAAATGTGGGAATTTGGGGCAAAAATGGGAGATTTTGGGGGCAAAATGGGGGAATTTGGGAGGAAATTGCGGGATTTGGGGGGCAAAATGTGGGCTTTTGGTGTGAAATGTGGGAATTTGGGGCAAAATGTGGGAATTTTGGTGTAAAATTTGGGAATTTGGGGCAAAAATGCGGGATTTGGGGCTAAAAATGCGGGATTTGGGGGGCAAAATGGGGGAATTTGGGGAAATCACAGCATTTTGGGAGCAAAATGTGGGATTTTGGTGCGAAATGCGGGAATTTGGGGGAAAAATGTGGGAATTTGGGGCAAAAATGCGGGATTTTGGGGGCAAAATGTGGGAATTTGGGGTGAAATCCCGGGATTTCGGGGGCAAAATGTGGGATTTTGGTGTGAAATGGGGGAATTTGGGGCAAAATGTGGGATTTTGGTGAAAAATGGGGGAATTTGGGGCAAAAAAGCGGGAATTGGGGCAAAAATGCAGGAATTTGGGGGAAAAATGGGGGATTTTGGGGGCAAAATGTGGGATTTTGGTGTGAAATGTGGGAGTTTTGGGCAAAAATGCGGCATTTGGGGGCGAAACGGGGGAATTTGGGGGGAAATCGCGGGATTTTGGGGCAACAATGTGGGATTTTGGTGCGAAATGGGGGAATTTGGGGCAAAAATGTGGGAATTTTGGTGCGAAATGGGGGAATTTGGGGCAAAAATGCGAGATTTGGGGGGCAAAATGGGGGAATTTGGGGGGAAATTCCTGGATTTTGGGGCAAAATGTGGGCTTTTGGTGTGAAATGCGGGAATTTGGGGGAAAAATGGGGGATTTGGGGGGCAAAATGGGGGAATTTGGGGGAAATCACGGGATTTTGGGGGCAAAATGTGGGATTTTGGTGTGAAATGGGGGAATTTGGGACAAAAATGCGAGATTTGGGGGGCAAAATGGGGGAATTTGGGGCAAAAATGCGGGATTTGGGGGGCGAAACGGGGGAATTTGGGGGAAATCACGGGATTTTGGGGGCAAAATGTGGGATTTTGGTGCGAAATGGGGGAATTTGGGGCAAGAATGCGGGATTTTGGGGCAAAATGTGGGAATTTGGGGTGAAATCCCGGGATTTTGGGGGCAAAATGTGGGTTTTTGGTGTGAAATGTGGGAGTTTTGGCCAAAAATGCGGCATTTGGGGACGAAACGGGGGAATTTGGGGGGAAATCGCGGGATTTTGGGGCAAAATGTGGGTTTTTGGTGTGAAATGCGGGAATTTGGGGGAAAAATGGGGGATTTGGGGGGCAAAACGGGGGAATTTGGGGGAAATCACGGGATTTTGGGGGCAAAATGTAGGATTTTGGTGTGAAATGGGGGAATTTGGGGCAAAAATGCGAGATTTGGGGGCCAAAATGGGGGAATTTGGGGCAAAAATGCGGGATTTGGGGGGCGAAACGGGGGAATTTGGGGGAAATCACGGGATTTTGGGGGCAAAATGTGGGATTTTGGTGCGAAATGGGGGAATTTGGGGCAAGAATGGGGGATTTTGGGGCAAAATGTGGGAATTTGGGGTGAAATCCCAGGATTCTGGGGGCAAAATGTGGGATTTTGGTGTGAAATGTGGGAGTTTTGGCCAAAAATGCGGCATTTGGGGGCGAAACGGGGCAATTTGGGGGGAAATCGCGGGATTTTGGGGCAAAATGTGGGTTTTTGGTGTGAAATGTGGGAGTTTTGGCCAAAAATGCGGCATTTGGGGGCGAAACGGGGGAATTTGGGGGGAAATCGCGGGATTTTGGGGCAACAATGTGGGATTTTGGTGCGAAATGGGGGAATTTGGGGCAAAAATGTGGGAATTTTGGTGCGAAATGGGGGAATTTGGGGCAAAAATGCGAGATTTGGGGGGCAAAATGGGGGAATTTGGGGGGAAATTCCTGGATTTTGGGGCAAAATGTGGGCTTTTGGTGTGAAATGCGGGAATTTGGGGGGAAAATGGGGGATTTGGGGGGCAAAACGGGGGAATTTGGGGGAAATCACGGGATTTTGGGGGCAAAATGTAGGATTTTGGTGTGAAATGGGGGAATTTGGGGCAAAAATGCGAGATTTGGGGGGCAAAATAGGGGAATTTGGGGCAAAAATGCGGGATTTGGGGGGCGAAACGGGGGAATTTGGGGGAAATCACGGGATTTTGGGGGCAAAATGTGGGATTTTGGTGCGAAATGGGGGAATTTGGGGCAAAAATGCAGGATTTGGGGGGCGAAATGTGGGAATTTGGGGTGAAATCCCGGGATTTCGGGGGCAAAATGTGGGATTTTGGTGTGAAATGGGGGAATTTGGGGCAAAAAAGCGGGATTTGGGGCAAAAATGCAGGAATTTGGGCGAAAAATGGGGGATTTTGGGGGCAAAATGTGGGATTTTGGTGTGAAATGTGGGAGTTTTGTGCAAAAATGCGGCATTTGGGGGCGAAACGGGGGAATTTGGGGGGAAATCGCGGGATTTTGGGGCAACAATGTGGGATTTTGGTGCGAAATGGGGGAATTTGGGGCAAAAATGTGGGAATTTTGGTGTGAAATGGGGGAATTTGGGGCAAAAATGCGAGATTTGGGGGGCAAAATGGGGGAATTTGGGGCAAAAATGCAGGATTTGGGGGGCGAAACGGGGGAATTTGGGGGAAATCACGGGATTTTGGGGCAAAATGTGGGATTTTGGTGTGAAATGGGGGAATTTGGGACAAAAATGCGAGATTTGGGGGGCAAAATGGGGGAATTTGGGGCAAAAATGCGGGATTTGGGGGGCGAAACGGGGGAATTTGGGGGAAATCACGGGATTTTGGGGGCAAAATGTGGGATTTTGGTGCGAAATGGGGGAATTTGGGGCAAGAATGCGGGATTTTGGGGCAAAATGTGGGAATTTGGGGTGAAATCCCGGGATTTTGGGGGCAAAATGTGGGTTTTTGGTGTGAAATGTGGGAGTTTTGGCCAAAAATGCGGCATTTGGGGACGAAACGGGGGAATTTGGGGGGAAATCGCGGGATTTTGGGGCAAAATGTGGGTTTTTGGTGTGAAATGCGGGAATTTGGGGGAAAAATGGGGGATTTGGGGGGCAAAACGGGGGAATTTGGGGGAAATCACGGGATTTTGGGGGCAAAATGTAGGATTTTGGTGTGAAATGGGGGAATTTGGGGCAAAAATGCGAGATTTGGGGGCCAAAATGGGGGAATTTGGGGCAAAAATGCGGGATTTGGGGGGCGAAACGGGGGAATTTGGGGGAAATCACGGGATTTTGGGGGCAAAATGTGGGATTTTGGTGCGAAATGGGGGAATTTGGGGCAAGAATGGGGGATTTTGGGGCAAAATGTGGGAATTTGGGGTGAAATCCCAGGATTCTGGGGGCAAAATGTGGGATTTTGGTGTGAAATGTGGGAGTTTTGGCCAAAAATGCGGCATTTGGGGGCGAAACGGGGCAATTTGGGGGGAAATCGCGGGATTTTGGGGCAAAATGTGGGTTTTTGGTGTGAAATGTGGGAGTTTTGGCCAAAAATGCGGCATTTGGGGGCGAAACGGGGGAATTTGGGGGGAAATCGCGGGATTTTGGGGCAACAATGTGGGATTTTGGTGCGAAATGGGGGAATTTGGGGCAAAAATGTGGGAATTTTGGTGCGAAATGGGGGAATTTGGGGCAAAAATGCGAGATTTGGGGGGCAAAATGGGGGAATTTGGGGGGAAATTCCTGGATTTTGGGGCAAAATGTGGGCTTTTGGTGTGAAATGCGGGAATTTGGGGGAAATCACGGGATTTTGGGGGCAAAATGTGGGATTTTGGTGCGAAATGGGGGAATTTGGGGCAAAATGTGGGAATTTTGGTGCGAAACGGGGGAATTTGGGGCAAAAATGCGGGATTTGGGGCTAAAAATGCGGGATTTGGGGGGCAAAATGGGGGAATTTGGGGAAATCACAGCATTTTGGGAGCAAAATGTGGGATTTTGGTGCGAAATGCGGGAATTTGGGGGAAAAATGTGGGAATTTGGGGCAAAAATGCGGGATTTTGGGGGCAAAATGTGGGAATTTGGGGTGAAATCCCGGGATTTCGGGGGCAAAATGTGGGATTTTGGTGTGAAATGGGGGAATTTGGGGCTAAATGTGGGATTTTGGTGAAAAATGGGGGAATTTGGGGCAAAAAAGCGGGAATTGGGGCAAAAATGCAGGAATTTGGGGGAAAAATGGGGGATTTTGGGGGCAAAATGTGGGATTTTGGTGTGATATGTGGGAGTTTTGGCCAAAAATGCGGCATTTGGGGGCGAAACGGGGGAATTTGGGGGGAAATCGCGGGATTTTGGGGCAACAATGTGGGATTTTGGTGCGAAATGGGGGAATTTGGGGCAAAAATGTGGGAATTTTGGTGCGAAATGGGGGAATTTGGGGCAAAAATGCGAGATTTGGGGGGCAAAATGGGGGAATTTGGGGGGAAATTCCTGGATTTTGGGGCAAAATGTGGTATTTTGGTGCGAAATGCGGGAATTTGGGGGAAAAATGGGGGATTTTGGGGGCAAAATGTGGGATTTTGGTGTGAAATGGGGGGATTTGGGGGAAAAATGGGGGATTTGGGGGGCAAAACGGGGGAATTTGGGGGAAATCACGGGATTTTGGGGGCAAAATGTGGGATTTTGGTGTGAAATGGGGGAATTTGGGGCAAAAATGCGAGATTTGGGGGGCAAAATGAGGGAATTTGGGGGGAAATTCCTGGATTTTGGGGTAAAATGTGGGCTTTTGGTGTGAAATGCGGGAATTTGGGGGAAAAATGGGGGATTTGGGGGGCAAAAAAGCGGGATTTTGGGGCAAAATGTGGGCTTTTGGTGTGAAATGCGGGAATTTGGGGCAAGAATGGGGGATTTTGGGGCAAAAATGGGGGATTTTGGGGTGAAATCCCGGGATTTTGGGGGCAAAATGTGGGTTTTTGGTGTGAAATGTGGGAGTTTTGGCCAAAAATGCGGCATTTGGGGGCAAAACGGGGGAATTTGGGGGGAAATCGCGGGATTTTGGGGCAACAATGTGGGATTTTGGTGCGAAATGGGGGAATTTGGGGCAAAATGTGGGAATTTTGGTGCGAAATGGGGGAATTTGGGGCAAAAATGCGGGATTTGGGGCAAAAAAGCGGGAATTTGGGGGAAAAATGGGGAATTTTGGGGGCAAAATGTGGGATTTTGGTGTAAAATGCGGGAATTTGGGGCAAAAATGTGGGGTTTTGGGGCAAAATGGGGGAATTTGGGGAAATCACAGCATTTTGGGAGCAAAATGTGGGATTTGGGGCAAAATGGGGGAATTTGGGGCAAAAATGCGGGATTTGGGGCAAAAAAGCGGGAATTTGGAGGAAAAATGGGGGATTTTGGGGGCAAAATGTGGGATTTTGGTGTAAAATGCGGGAATTTGGGGCAAAAATGTGGGATTTTGGGGGCAAAATGGGGCAATTTGGGGGGAAATTGCGGGATTTTGGGGGCAAAATGTGGGATTTTGGTGTGAAATGGGGGAATTTGGGGCAAAAATGCGGGATTTGGGGGGCAAAATGGGGGAATTTGGGGGGAAATCACGGGATTTTGGGAGCAAAATGTGGTATTTTGGTGCGAAATGGGGGAATTTGGGGGAAAAATGGGGGATTTGTGGGGCAAAATGTGGGAATTTGGGGGCAAATTCCAGGATTTTGGGGGCAAAATGTGGGTTTTTGGTGTGAAATGCGGGAATTTGGGGGAAAAATGGGGGATTTGGGGGGCAAAACGGGGGAATTTGGGGGAAATCACGGGATTTTGGGGGCAAAATGTAGGATTTTGGTGTGAAATGGGGGAATTTGGGGCAAAAATGCGAGATTTGGGGGCCAAAATGGGGGAATTTGGGGCAAAAATGCGGGATTTGGGGGGCGAAACGGGGGAATTTGGGGGAAATCACGGGATTTTGGGGGCAAAATGTGGGATTTTGGTGCGAAATGGGGGAATTTGGGGCAAGAATGGGGGATTTTGGGGCAAAATGTGGGAATTTGGGGTGAAATCCCAGGATTCTGGGGGCAAAATGTGGGATTTTGGTGTGAAATGTGGGAGTTTTGGCCAAAAATGCGGCATTTGGGGGCGAAACGGGGCAATTTGGGGGGAAATCGCGGGATTTTGGGGCAAAATGTGGGTTTTTGGTGTGAAATGTGGGAGTTTTGGCCAAAAATGCGGCATTTGGGGGCGAAACGGGGGAATTTGGGGGGAAATCGCGGGATTTTGGGGCAACAATGTGGGATTTTGGTGCGAAATGGGGGAATTTGGGGCAAAAATGTGGGAATTTTGGTGCGAAATGGGGGAATTTGGGGCAAAAATGCGAGATTTGGGGGGCAAAATGGGGGAATTTGGGGGGAAATTCCTGGATTTTGGGGCAAAATGTGGGCTTTTGGTGTGAAATGCGGGAATTTGGGGGAAATCACGGGATTTTGGGGGCAAAATGTGGGATTTTGGTGCGAAATGGGGGAATTTGGGGCAAAATGTGGGAATTTTGGTGCGAAACGGGGGAATTTGGGGCAAAAATGCGGGATTTGGGGCTAAAAATGCGGGATTTGGGGGGCAAAATGGGGGAATTTGGGGAAATCACAGCATTTTGGGAGCAAAATGTGGGATTTTGGTGCGAAATGCGGGAATTTGGGGGAAAAATGTGGGAATTTGGGGCAAAAATGCGGGATTTTGGGGGCAAAATGTGGGAATTTGGGGTGAAATCCCGGGATTTCGGGGGCAAAATGTGGGATTTTGGTGTGAAATGGGGGAATTTGGGGCTAAATGTGGGATTTTGGTGAAAAATGGGGGAATTTGGGGCAAAAAAGCGGGAATTGGGGCAAAAATGCAGGAATTTGGGGGAAAAATGGGGGATTTTGGGGGCAAAATGTGGGATTTTGGTGTGATATGTGGGAGTTTTGGCCAAAAATGCGGCATTTGGGGGCGAAACGGGGGAATTTGGGGGGAAATCGCGGGATTTTGGGGCAACAATGTGGGATTTTGGTGCGAAATGGGGGAATTTGGGGCAAAAATGTGGGAATTTTGGTGCGAAATGGGGGAATTTGGGGCAAAAATGCGAGATTTGGGGGGCAAAATGGGGGAATTTGGGGGGAAATTCCTGGATTTTGGGGCAAAATGTGGTATTTTGGTGCGAAATGCGGGAATTTGGGGGAAAAATGGGGGATTTTGGGGGCAAAATGTGGGATTTTGGTGTGAAATGGGGGGATTTGGGGGAAAAATGGGGGATTTGGGGGGCAAAACGGGGGAATTTGGGGGAAATCACGGGATTTTGGGGGCAAAATGTGGGATTTTGGTGTGAAATGGGGGAATTTGGGGCAAAAATGCGAGATTTGGGGGGCAAAATGAGGGAATTTGGGGGGAAATTCCTGGATTTTGGGGTAAAATGTGGGCTTTTGGTGTGAAATGCGGGAATTTGGGGGAAAAATGGGGGATTTGGGGGGCAAAAAAGCGGGATTTTGGGGCAAAATGTGGGCTTTTGGTGTGAAATGCGGGAATTTGGGGCAAGAATGGGGGATTTTGGGGCAAAAATGGGGGATTTTGGGGTGAAATCCCGGGATTTTGGGGGCAAAATGTGGGTTTTTGGTGTGAAATGTGGGAGTTTTGGCCAAAAATGCGGCATTTGGGGGCAAAACGGGGGAATTTGGGGGGAAATCGCGGGATTTTGGGGCAACAATGTGGGATTTTGGTGCGAAATGGGGGAATTTGGGGCAAAATGTGGGAATTTTGGTGCGAAATGGGGGAATTTGGGGCAAAAATGCGGGATTTGGGGCAAAAAAGCGGGAATTTGGGGGAAAAATGGGGAATTTTGGGGGCAAAATGTGGGATTTTGGTGTAAAATGCGGGAATTTGGGGCAAAAATGTGGGGTTTTGGGGCAAAATGGGGGAATTTGGGGAAATCACAGCATTTTGGGAGCAAAATGTGGGATTTGGGGCAAAATGGGGGAATTTGGGGCAAAAATGCGGGATTTGGGGCAAAAAAGCGGGAATTTGGAGGAAAAATGGGGGATTTTGGGGGCAAAATGTGGGATTTTGGTGTAAAATGCGGGAATTTGGGGCAAAAATGTGGGATTTTGGGGGCAAAATGGGCAATTTGGGGGGAAATTGCGGGATTTTGGGGGCAAAATGTGGGATTTTGGTGTGAAATGGGGGAATTTGGGGCAAAAATGCGGGATTTGGGGGGCAAAATGGGGGAATTTGGGGGGAAATCACGGGATTTTGGGAGCAAAATGTGGTATTTTGGTGCGAAATGGGGGAATTTGGGGGAAAAATGGGGGATTTGTGGGGCAAAATGTGGGAATTTGGGGGCAAATTCCAGGATTTTGGGGGCAAAATGTGGGCTTTTGGTGTGAAATGTGGGAATTTGGTCAAAAATGTGGGATTTGGGGGGCGAAACGGGGGAATTTGGGGGAAATCACGGGATTTTGGGGGCAAAATGTGGGATTTTGGTGCGAAATGCGGGAATTTTGGGCAAGAATGGGGGATTTTGGGGGCAAAATGTGGGAATTTGGGGTGAAATCCCGGGATTTCGGGGGCAAAATGTGGGATTTTGGTGTGAAATGGGGGGATTTGGGGCAAAAATGCGGGATTTTGGGGGCAAAATGGGGGAATTTGGGGAAATCACAGCATTTTGGGAGCAAAATGTGGTATTTTGGTGCGAAATGCGGGAATTTGGGGGGAAAATGGGGGATTTTGGGGGCAAAATGTGGGATTTTGGTGTGAAATGGGGGGATTTGGGGCAAAATGTGGGAATTTTGGTGCGAAATGGGGGAGTTTGGGGCAAAAATGCGGGTTTTGGGCGGCAAAATGGGGGAACTTGGTGGGAAATTCCGGGATTTTGGGGCAAAATGTGGGCTTTTGGTGTGAAATGCGGGAATTTGGGGCAAAAATGCGGGATTTGGGGGGTGAAACGGGGGAATTTGGGGGAAATCACGGGATTTTGGGGGCAAAATGTGGGATTTTGGTGCGAAATGGGGGAATTTGGGGCAAAATGTGGGAATTTGGGGCAAAAATGGGAGATTTTGGGGGCAAAATGGGGGAATTTGGGAGGAAATTGCGGGATTTTGGGGGCAAAATGTGGGCTTTTGGTGTGAAATGTGGGAATTTGGGGCAAAATGTGGGAATTTTGGTGTAAAATGTGGGAATTTGGGGCAAAATGCGGGAATTTGGGGCAAAAATGCGGGATTTGGGGGGCAAAATGGGGGAATTTGGGGAAATCACAGGATTTTGGGAGCAAAATGTGGGATTTTGGTGTGAAATGCGGGAATTTGGGGGAAAAATTTGGGAATTTGGGGCAAAAATGCGGGATTTGGCGCAAAAATGGGAGATTTTGGGGGCAAAATGTGGGCTTTTGGTGTGAAATGTGGGAATTTGGGGCAAAATGTGGGAATTTTGGTGTGAAATGTGGGAAATTGGGGCAAAAATGCGGGAATTTGGGGCAAAAATGCGGGATTTGGGGGGCAAAATGGGGGAATTTGGGGAAATCACAGCATTTTGGGAGCAAAATGTGGGATTTTGGTGCGAAATGCGGGAATTTGGGGGGAAAATGTGGGAAT
Source organism: Chlamydotis macqueenii (assembly GCF_036417535.1). NCBI lineage: Eukaryota > Metazoa > Chordata > Aves > Otidiformes > Otididae > Chlamydotis > Chlamydotis macqueenii. Next base: position 45,710,236 of record NC_141561.1, read on the forward strand.
TTGGGGCAAAAATGCAGGATTTGGGGGGCGAAACGGGGGAATTTGGGGGAAAAATGTGGGAATTTGGGGGGAAAATCGCGGGATTTTGGGGCAACAATGTGGGATTTTGGTGTGAAATGGGGGAATTTGGGGCAAAATGTGGGATTTTGGTGAAAAATGGGGGAATTTGGGGCAAAAAAGCGGGATTTGGGGCAAAAATGCAGGAATTTGGGCGAAAAATGGGGGATTTTGGGGGCAAAATGTGGGATTTTGGTGTGAAATGTGGGAGTTTTGTGCAAAAATGCGGCATTTGGGGGCGAAACGGGGGAATTTGGGGGGAAATTGCGGGATTTTGGGGCAACAATGTGGGATTTTGGTGCGAAATGGGGGAATTTGGGGCAAAAATGTGGGAATTTTGGTGTGAAATGGGGGAATTTGGGGCAAAAATGCGAGATTTGGGGGGCAAAATGGGGGAATTTGGGGGGAAATTCCGGGATTTTGGGGCAAAATGTGGGCTTTTGGTGTGAAATGCGGGAATTTGGGGCAAAAATGGGGGATTTGGGGGGCAAAACGGGGGAATTTGGGGGAAATCACGGGATTTTGGGGGCAAAATGTGGGATTTTGGTGTGAAATGGGGGAATTTGGGGCAAAAATGCGAGATTTGGGGGGCAAAATGGGGGAATTTGGGGCAAAAATGCGGGATTTGGGGGGCGAAACGGGGGAATTTGGGGGAAATCACGGGATTTTGGGGGCAAAATGTGGGATTTTGGTGCGAAATGGGGGAATTTGGGGCAAGAATGGGGGATTTTGGGGCAAAATGTGGGATTTTGGTGTAAAATGCGGGAATTTGGGGCAAAATGTGGGAATTTTGGTGCGAAATGGGGTTATTTGGGGCAAAATGTGGGAATTTTGGTGCGAAATGTGGGAATTTGGGGCAAAAATGGGGGAATTTGGGGCAAAAATGCGGGATTTGGGGGGCAAAATGGGGGAATTTGGGGAAATCACAGCATTTTGGGAGCAAAATGTGGGATTTTGGTGCGAAATGCGGGAATTTGGGGCAAAAATGGGGGATTTTGGGGGCAAAATGGAGGAATTTGGGGGGAAATTGAGGGATTTTGGGGGCAAAATGTGGGATTTTGGTGTGAAATGGGGGGATTTGGGGCAAAATGTGGGAATTTTGGTGCGAAATGGGGGAATTTGGGGCAAAAATGGGGGATTTTGGGGCAAAATGGGGGAATTTGGGGAAATCACAGCATTTTGGGAGCAAAATGTGGGATTTTGGTGCGAAATGTGGGAATTTGGGGCAAAAATGGGGGATTTTGGGGGCAAAATGTGGGATTTTGGTGTAAAATGCGGGAATTTGGGGCAAAATGTGGGAATTTTGGTGCGAAATGGGGAATTTGGGGCAAAACTGCGGGAATTTTGGTGCGAAATGGGGAATTTGGGGCAAAACGCGGGAATTTGGGGCAAAAATGCGGGATTTTGGGGGAAAATGGGGGAATTTGGGGGAAATCGCAGGATTTGGGGGGCAAAATGTGGGATTTTGGTGCGAAATGTGGGAATTTGGGGCAAAAATGGGGGATTTTGGGGGCAAAATGTGGGATTTTGGTGTAAAATGCGGGAATTTGGTGCAAAATGTGGGATTTTGGTGTGAAATGGGGTTATTTGGGGCAAAATGTGGGAATTTTGGTGCGAAATGGGGAATTTGGGGCAAAAATGGGGGAATTTGGGTCAAAAATGCGGGATTTGGGGGGCAAAATGGGGGAATTTGGGGAAATTACAGCATTTTGGGAGCAAAATGTGGGATTTTGGTGCGAAATGTGGGAATTTGGGGCAAAAATGGGGGATTTTGGGGCAAAATGTGGGATTTTGGTGTGAAATGTGGGAATTTGGGGCAAAAATGTGGGACTTGGGGGCAAAATGTGGGATTTTGGTGTGTTTAAAGGGGGAATTTGGGGCAAAATGTGGGAATTACGGTGCAAAACGGGGGAATTTGGGGCAAAAATGCGGGATTTGGGGGCCAAAATGGGGGAATTTGGGGAAATCACAGCATTTTGGGAGCAAAATGTGGGATTTTGGTGTGAAATGCGGGAATTTGGGGGAAAAATTTGGGAATTTGGGGCAAAAATGCGGGATTTGGCGCAAAAATGGGAGATTTTGGGGGCAAAATGTGGGCTTTTGGTGTGAAATGTGGGAATTTGGGGCAAAATGTGGGAATTTTGGTGTGAAATGTGGGAATTTGGGGCAAAAATGCGGGAATTTGGGGCAAAAATGCGGGATTTGGGGGGCAAAATGGGGGAATTTGGGGAAATCACAGCATTTTGGGAGCAAAATGTGGGATTTTGGTGCGAAATGCGGGAATTTGGGGGGAAAATGTGGGAATTTGGGGCAAAAATGCAGGATTTGGGGGGCGAAACGGGGGAATTTGGGGGAAAAATGTGGGAATTTGGGGGGAAAATCGCGGGATTTTGGGGCAACAATGTGGGATTTTGGTGTGAAATGGGGGAATTTGGGGCAAAATGTGGGATTTTGGTGAAAAATGGGGGAATTTGGGGCAAAAAAGCGGGATTTGGGGCAAAAATGCAGGAATTTGGGCGAAAAATGGGGGATTTTGGGGGCAAAATGTGGGATTTTGGTGTGAAATGTGGGAGTTTTGTGCAAAAATGCGGCATTTGGGGGCGAAACGGGGGAATTTGGGGGGAAATTGCGGGATTTTGGGGGCAAAATGTGGGATTTTGGTGCGAAATGGGGGAATTTGGGGCAAGAATGGGGGATTTTGGGGCAAAATGTGGGATTTTGGTGTGAAATGTGGGAATTTGGGGCAAAAATGTGGGACTTGGGGGGCAAAATGTGGGATTTTGTTGCGAAATGGGGGAATTTGGGGCAAGAATGGGGGATTTGGGGGCAAAATGTGGGATTTTGGTGTGAAATGTGGGAATTTGGGGCAAAAATGCGGGATTTGGGGGGCAAAATGGGGGAATTTGGGGCAAAAATGGGGAATTTTGGGGCAAAATGTGGGATTTTGGTGTAAAATGCTGGATTTTGGGGGCAAAATGTGGGATTTTGGTGCGAAATGGGGGAATTTGGGGCAAAATGTGGGAATTTTGGTGCGAAATGCGGGAATTTGGGGCAAAAAATGCGGCATTTGGGGGGAAAATGGGGGAATTTGGGGGGAAATCGCAGGATTTGGGGGGCAAAATGTTGGATTTTGGTGTGAAATGCGGGAATTTTGGGCAAAAATGGGGGATTTTGGGGGCAAAATGTGGGATTTTGGTGCGAAATGGGGGAATTTGGGGCAAAAATGGGGGAATTTCGGGCAAAAATGCGGGATTTGGGGGGCAAAATGGGGGAATTTGGGGAAATCACAGCATTTTGGGAGCAAAATGTGGGATTTTGGTGCGAAATGTGGGAATTTGGGGCAAAAATGTGGGATTTTGGGGCAAAATGTGGGATTTTGGTGTGAAATGGGGGAATTTGGGGCAAAAATGTGGGACTTGGGGGCAAAATGTGGGATTTTGGTGTGTTTAATGGGGGAATTTGGGGCAAAATGTGGGAATTATGGTGCAAAATGGGGGAATTTGGGGCAAAAATGCGAGATTTGGGGGCCAAAATGGGGGAATTTGGGGAAATCACAGCATTTTGGGAGCAAAATGTGGGATTTTGGTGCGAAATGCGGGAATTTGGGGCAAAAATGGGGGATTTTGGGGGCAAAATCGGGGAATTTGGGGGGAAATTGAGGGATTTTGGGGGCAAAATGTGGGATTTTGGTGTGAAATGGGGATATTTGGGGCAAAATGTGGGAATTTTGGTGCGAAATGGGGGAATTTGGGGCAAAAATGGGGGATTTTGGGGCAAAATGGGGGAATTTGGGGAAATCACAGGGTTTTTGGAGCAAAATGTGGGATTTTGGTGCGAAATGGGGGAATTTGGGGCAAAAAAGCGGGATTTGGGGCAAAAGTGCGGGAATTTGGGGCAAAAATGCTGGATTTTGGGGGCAAAATGGGGGATTTTGGTATAAAATGTGGGAATTTTGGGCAAAAATGCGGCATTTGGGGGCGAAACGGGGGAATTTGGGGGGAAATCGCGGGATTTTGGGGCAACAATGTGGGATTTTGGTGCGAAATGGGGGAATTTGGGGCAAAAATGTGGGATTTGGGGGGCAAAATGGGGGAATTTGGGGAAATCACAGCATTTTGGGAGCAAAATGTGGGATTTTGGTGCGAAATGTGGGAATTTGGGGAAAAAATGCGGGAATTTGGGGCAAAAATGCGGGATTTTGGGGGAAAATGGGGGAATTTAAGGGAAATCGCAGGATTTGGGGGGCAAAATGTCGGATTTTGGTGTGAAATGCGGGAATTTGGGGCAAAAATGGGGAATTTTGGGGGCAAAATGTGGGATTTTGGTGTAAAATGGGGGAATTTGGGGCAAAAATGTGGGATTTTGGGGCAAAATGTGGGATTTTGGTGCGAAATGTGGGAATTTGGGGCAAAAATGGGGGATTTTGGGGGCAAAATGTGGGATTTTGGTGCGAAATGCGGGAATTTGGGGCAAAAATGGGGGATTTTGGGGCAAAATGTGGGATTTTGGTGTGAAATGTGGGAATTTGGGGCAAAAATGTGGGACTTGCGGGGCAAAATGGGGGATTTTGGTGCAAAATGGGGGAATTTGGGGCGAAATGTGGGAATTATGGTGCAAAATGGGGGAATTTGGGGCAAAAATGCGAGATTTGGGGGGCAAAATGGGGGAATTTGGGGAAATCACAGGGTTTTGGGAGCAAAATGTGGGATTTTGGTGCGAAATGTGGGAATTTGGGGCAAAAATGGGGGATTTTGGGGGCAAAATGTGGGATTTTGGTGTAAAATGCGGGAATTTGGGGCAAAATGTGGGAATTTTGGTGCAAAATGGGGAATTTGGGGCAAAACTGCGGGAATTTTGGTGCGAAATGGGGAATTTGGGGCAAAACTGCGGGAATTTGGGGCAAAAATGCGGGATTTTGGGGGAAAATGGGGGAATTTGGGGGAAATCGCAGGATTTGGGGGGCAAAATGTCGGATTTTGGTGTGAAATGCGGGAATTTGGGGCAAAAATGGGGAATTTTGGGGGCAAAATGTGGGATTTTGGTGCAAAATGCGGGAATTTGGGACAAGAATGGGAGGTTTTGGGGGCAAAATGGGGGAATTTGGGGGGAAATGTGGGAATTTGGGGGCAAAATGTGGGCTTTTGGTGTGAAATGCGGGAATTTGGGGCAAAATGTGGGAATTTTGGTGTAAAATGTGGGAATTTGGGGCAAAAATGCGGGAATTTGGGGCAAAAATGCGGGATTTGGGGGGCAAAATGGGGGAATTTGGGGCAAGAATGGGGAATTTTGGGGGCAAAATGTGGGATTTTGGTGTAAAATGCTGGATTTTGGGGGCAAAATGTGGGATTTTGGTGCGAAATGGGGGAATTTGGGGCAAAATGTGGGAATTTTGGTGCGAAATGCAGGAATTTGGGGCAAAAATGCGGGATTTGGGGGGAAAATGGGGGAATTTGGGGGGAAATCGCAGGATTTGGGGGGCAAAATGTTGGATTTTGGTGTGAAATGCGGGAATTTTGGGCAAAAATGGGGGATTTTGCGGGCAAAATGTGGGATTTTGGTGTAAAATGGGGGAATTTGGTCCAAAAATGTGGGATTTTAGGGGCAAAATGGGGGAATTTGGGGGGAAATTGCGGGAATTTGGTGCAAAATGTGGGATTTTGGTGCGAAATGGGGTTATTTGGGGCAAAATGTGGGAATTTTGGTGCGAAATGGGGAATTTGGGGCAAAAATGGGGGAATTTGGGGCAAAAATGCGGGATTTGGGGGGCAAAATGGGGGAATTTGGGGAAATTACAGCATTTTGGGAGCAAAATGTGGGATTTTGGTGCGAAATGTGGGAATTTGGGGCAAAAATGGGGGATTTGGGGGCAAAATGTGGGATTTTGGTGTGAAATGTGGGAATTTGGGGCAAAAATGTGGGACTTGGGGGCAAAATGTGGGATTTTGGTGTGTTTAAAGGGGGAATTTGGGGCAAAATGTGGGAATTATGGTGCAAAACGCGGGAATTTGGGGCAAAAATGCGGGATTTGGGGGCCAAAATGGGGGAATTTGGGGAAATCACAGCATTTTGGGAGCAAAATGTGGGATTTTGGTGCGAAATGCGGGAATTTGGGGCAAAAATGGGGGATTTTGGGGGCAAAATGTGGGAATTTGGGGGGAAATTCCGGGATTTTGGGGCAAAATGTGGGCTTTTGGTGTGAAATGCGGGAATTTGGGGCAAAAATGGGGGATTTGGGGGGCAAAACGGGGGAATTTGGGGGAAATCACGGGATTTTGGGGGCAAAATGTGGGATTTTGGTGTGAAATGGGGGAATTTGGGGCAAAAATGCGAGATTTGGGGGGCAAAATGGGGGAATTTGGGGCAAAAATGCGGGATTTGGGGGGCGAAACGGGGGAATTTGGGGGAAATCACGGGATTTTGGGGGCAAAATGTGGGATTTTGGTGCGAAATGGGGGAATTTGGGGCAAGAATGGGGGATTTTGGGGCAAAATGTGGGATTTTGGTGTAAAATGCGGGAATTTGGGGCAAAATGTGGGAATTTTGGTGCGAAATGGGGTTATTTGGGGCAAAATGTGGGAATTTTGGTGCGAAATGTGGGAATTTGGGGCAAAAATGGGGGAATTTGGGGCAAAAATGCGGGATTTGGGGGGCAAAATGGGGGAATTTGGGGAAATCACAGCATTTTGGGAGCAAAATGTGGGATTTTGGTGCGAAATGCGGGAATTTGGGGCAAAAATGGGGGATTTTGGGGGCAAAATGGAGGAATTTGGGGGGAAATTGAGGGATTTTGGGGGCAAAATGTGGGATTTTGGTGTGAAATGGGGGGATTTGGGGCAAAATGTGGGAATTTTGGTGCGAAATGGGGGAATTTGGGGCAAAAATGGGGGATTTTGGGGCAAAATGGGGGAATTTGGGGAAATCACAGCATTTTGGGAGCAAAATGTGGGATTTTGGTGCGAAATGTGGGAATTTGGGGCAAAAATGGGGGATTTTGGGGGCAAAATGTGGGATTTTGGTGTAAAATGCGGGAATTTGGGGCAAAATGTGGGAATTTTGGTGCGAAATGGGGAATTTGGGGCAAAACTGCGGGAATTTTGGTGCGAAATGGGGAATTTGGGGCAAAACGCGGGAATTTGGGGCAAAAATGCGGGATTTTGGGGGAAAATGGGGGAATTTGGGGGAAATCGCAGGATTTGGGGGGCAAAATGTGGGATTTTGGTGCGAAATGTGGGAATTTGGGGCAAAAATGGGGGATTTTGGGGGCAAAATGTGGGATTTTGGTGTAAAATGCGGGAATTTGGTGCAAAATGTGGGATTTTGGTGTGAAATGGGGTTATTTGGGGCAAAATGTGGGAATTTTGGTGCGAAATGGGGAATTTGGGGCAAAAATGGGGGAATTTGGGTCAAAAATGCGGGATTTGGGGGGCAAAATGGGGGAATTTGGGGAAATTACAGCATTTTGGGAGCAAAATGTGGGATTTTGGTGCGAAATGTGGGAATTTGGGGCAAAAATGGGGGATTTTGGGGCAAAATGTGGGATTTTGGTGTGAAATGTGGGAATTTGGGGCAAAAATGTGGGACTTGGGGGCAAAATGTGGGATTTTGGTGTGTTTAAAGGGGGAATTTGGGGCAAAATGTGGGAATTACGGTGCAAAACGGGGGAATTTGGGGCAAAAATGCGGGATTTGGGGGCCAAAATGGGGGAATTTGGGGAAATCACAGCATTTTGGGAGCAAAATGTGGGATTTTGGTGTGAAATGCGGGAATTTGGGGGAAAAATTTGGGAATTTGGGGCAAAAATGCGGGATTTGGCGCAAAAATGGGAGATTTTGGGGGCAAAATGTGGGCTTTTGGTGTGAAATGTGGGAATTTGGGGCAAAATGTGGGAATTTTGGTGTGAAATGTGGGAATTTGGGGCAAAAATGCGGGAATTTGGGGCAAAAATGCGGGATTTGGGGGGCAAAATGGGGGAATTTGGGGAAATCACAGCATTTTGGGAGCAAAATGTGGGATTTTGGTGCGAAATGCGGGAATTTGGGGGGAAAATGTGGGAATTTGGGGCAAAAATGCAGGATTTGGGGGGCGAAACGGGGGAATTTGGGGGAAAAATGTGGGAATTTGGGGGGAAAATCGCGGGATTTTGGGGCAACAATGTGGGATTTTGGTGTGAAATGGGGGAATTTGGGGCAAAATGTGGGATTTTGGTGAAAAATGGGGGAATTTGGGGCAAAAAAGCGGGATTTGGGGCAAAAATGCAGGAATTTGGGCGAAAAATGGGGGATTTTGGGGGCAAAATGTGGGATTTTGGTGTGAAATGTGGGAGTTTTGTGCAAAAATGCGGGATTTGGGGGCGAAACGGGGGAATTTGGGGGGAAATCGCGGGATTTTGGGGCAACAATGTGGGATTTTGGTGCGAAATGGGGGAATTTGGGGCAAAAATGCGAGATTTGGGGGGCAAAATGGGGGAATTTGGGGGAAATCGCAGGATTTGGGGGGCAAAATGTGGGCTTTTGGTGTGAAATGCGGGAATTTGGGGCAAAAATGGGGGATTTGGGGGGCAAAACGGGGGAATTTGGGGGAAATCACGGGATTTTGGGGGCAAAATGTGGGATTTTGGTGTGAAATGGGGGAATTTGGGGCAAAAATGCGAGATTTGGGGGGCAAAATGGGGGAATTTGGGGCAAAAATGCGGGATTTGGGGGGCGAAACGGGGGAATTTGGGGGAAATCACGGGATTTTGGGGGCAAAATGTGGGATTTTGGTGCGAAACGGGGGAATTTGGGGCAAGAATGGGGGATTTTGGGGCAAAATGTGGGATTTTGGTGTAAAATGCGGGAATTTGGGGCAAAATGTGGGAATTTTGGTGCGAAATGGGGTTATTTGGGGCAAAATGTGGGAATTTTGGTGCGAAATGTGGGAATTTGGGGCAAAAATGGGGGAATTTGGGGCAAAAATGCGGGATTTGGGGGGCAAAATGGGGGAATTTGGGGAAATCACAGCATTTTGGGAGCAAAATGTGGGATTTTGGTGCGAAATGCGGGAATTTGGGGCAAAAATGGGGGATTTTGGGGGCAAAATGGAGGAATTTGGGGGGAAATTGAGGGATTTTGGGGGCAAAATGTGGGATTTTGGTGTGAAATGGGGGGATTTGGGGCAAAATGTGGGAATTTTGGTGCGAAATGGGGGAATTTGGGGCAAAAATGGGGGATTTTGGGGCAAAATGGGGGAATTTGGGGAAATCACAGCATTTTGGGAGCAAAATGTGGGATTTTGGTGCGAAATGTGGGAATTTGGGGCAAAAATGGGGGATTTTGGGGGCAAAATGTGGGATTTTGGTGTAAAATGCGGGAATTTGGGGCAAAATGTGGGAATTTTGGTGCGAAATGGGGAATTTGGGGCAAAACTGCGGGAATTTTGGTGCGAAATGGGGAATTTGGGGCAAAACGCGGGAATTTGGGGCAAAAATGCGGGATTTTGGGGGAAAATGGGGGAATTTGGGGGAAATCGCAGGATTTGGGGGGCAAAATGTGGGATTTTGGTGCGAAATGTGGGAATTTGGGGCAAAAATGGGGGATTTTGGGGGCAAAATGTGGGATTTTGGGGGGAAATTGCGGGAATTTGGTGCAAAATGTGGGATTTTGGTGTGAAATGGGGTTACTTGGGGCAAAATGTGGGAATTTTGGTGCGAAATGGGGAATTTGGGGCAAAAATGGGGGAATTTGGGTCAAAAATGCGGGATTTGGGGGGCAAAATGGGGGAATTTGGGGAAATTACAGCATTTTGGGAGCAAAATGTGGGATTTTGGTGCGAAATGCGGGAATTTGGGGCAAAAATGGGGGATTTTGGGGGCAAAATGGGGGAATTTGGGGGGAAATTGAGGGATTTTGGGGGCAAAATGTGGGATTTTGGTGTGAAATGGGGGGATTTGGGGCAAAATGTGGGAATTTTGGTGCGAAATGGGGGAATTTGGGGCAAAAATGGGGGATTTTGGGGCAAAATGGGGGAATTTGGGGAAATCACAGGGTTTTTGGAGCAAAATGTGGGATTTTGGTGCGAAATGGGGGAATTTGGGGCAAAAAAGCCAGATTTGGGGCAAAAGTGCGGGAATTTGGGGCAAAAATGCTGGATTTTGGGGGCAAAATGTGCGATTTTGGTATAAAATGTGGGAATTTCGGGCAAAAATGCGGCATTTGGGGGCGAAACGGGGGAATTTGGGGGGAAATCACAGCATTTTGGGGGCAAAATGTGGGATTTTGGTGCGAAATGGGGGAATTTGGGGCAAGAATGGGGGATTTTGGGGCAAAATGTGGGATTTTGGTGTGAAATGTGGGAATTTGGGGCAAAAATGTGGGACTTGGGGGGCAAAATGTGGGATTTTGGTGCGAAATGGGGGAATTTGGGGCAAGAATGGGGGATTTGGGGGCAAAATGTGGGATTTTGGTGTGAAATGTGGGAATTTGGGGCAAAAATGCGGGATTTGGGGGGCAAAATGGGGGAATTTGGGGCAAAAATGGGGAATTTTGGGGCAAAATGTGGGATTTTGGTGTAAAATGCTGGATTTTGGGGGCAAAATGTGGGATTTTGGTGCGAAATGGGGGAATTTGGGGCAAAATGTGGGAATTTTGGTGCGAAATGCGGGAATTTGGGGCAAAAAATGCGGCATTTGGGGGGAAAATGGGGGAATTTGGGGGGAAATCGCAGGATTTGGGGGGCAAAATGTTGGATTTTGGTGTGAAATGCGGGAATTTTGGGCAAAAATGGGGGATTTTGGGGGCAAAATGTGGGATTTTGGTGCGAAATGGGGGAATTTGGGGCAAAAATGGGGGAATTTCGGGCAAAAATGCGGCATTTGGGGGGCAAAATGGGGGAATTTGGGGAAATCACAGCATTTTGGGAGCAAAATGTGGGATTTTGGTGCGAAATGTGGGAATTTGGGGCAAAAATGTGGGATTTTGGGGCAAAATGTGGGATTTTGGTGTGAAATGGGGGAATTTGGGGCAAAAATGTGGGACTTGGGGGCAAAATGTGGGATTTTGGTGTGTTTAATGGGGGAATTTGGGGCAAAATGTGGGAATTATGGTGCAAAATGGGGGAATTTGGGGCAAAAATGCGAGATTTGGGGGCCAAAATGGGGGAATTTGGGGAAATCACAGCATTTTGGGAGCAAAATGTGGGATTTTGGTGCGAAATGCGGGAATTTGGGGCAAAAATGGGGGATTTTGGGGGCAAAATCGGGGAATTTGGGGGGAAATTGAGGGATTTTGGGGGCAAAATGTGGGATTTTGGTGTGAAATGGGGATATTTGGGGCAAAATGTGGGAATTTTGGTGCGAAATGGGGGAATTTGGGGCAAAAATGGGGGATTTTGGGGCAAAATGGGGGAATTTGGGGAAATCACAGGGTTTTTGGAGCAAAATGTGGGATTTTGGTGCGAAATGGGGGAATTTGGGGCAAAAAAGCGGGATTTGGGGCAAAAGTGCGGGAATTTGGGGCAAAAATGCTGGATTTTGGGGGCAAAATGGGGGATTTTGGTATAAAATGTGGGAATTTTGGGCAAAAATGCGGCATTTGGGGGCGAAACGGGGGAATTTGGGGGGAAATCGCGGGATTTTGGGGCAACAATGTGGGATTTTGGTGCGAAATGGGGGAATTTGGGGCAAAAATGTGGGATTTGGGGGGCAAAATGGGGGAATTTGGGGAAATCACAGCATTTTGGGAGCAAAATGTGGGATTTTGGTGCGAAATGTGGGAATTTGGGGCAAAAATGCGGGAATTTGGGGCAAAAATGCGGGATTTTGGGGGAAAATGGGGGAATTTAAGGGAAATCGCAGGATTTGGGGGGCAAAATGTCGGATTTTGGTGTGAAATGCGGGAATTTGGGGCAAAAATGGGGAATTTTGGGGGCAAAATGTGGGATTTTGGTGTAAAATGGGGGAATTTGGGGCAAAAATGGGGGATTTTGGGGCAAAATGTGGGATTTTGGTGCGAAATGTGGGAATTTGGGGCAAAAATGGGGGATTTTGGGGGCAAAATGTGGGATTTTGGTGCGAAATGCGGGAATTTGGGGCAAAAATGGGGGATTTTGGGGCAAAATGTGGGATTTTGGTGTGAAATGTGGGAATTTGGGGCAAAAATGTGGGACTTGCGGGGCAAAATGGGGGATTTTGGTGCAAAATGGGGGAATTTGGGGCGAAATGTGGGAATTATGGTGCAAAATGGGGGAATTTGGGGCAAAAATGCGAGATTTGGGGGGCAAAATGGGGGAATTTGGGGAAATCACAGGGTTTTGGGAGCAAAATGTGGGATTTTGGTGCGAAATGTGGGAATTTGGGGCAAAAATGGGGGATTTTGGGGGCAAAATGTGGGATTTTGGTGTAAAATGCGGGAATTTGGGGCAAAATGTGGGAATTTTGGTGCAAAATGGGGAATTTGGGGCAAAACTGCGGGAATTTTGGTGCGAAATGGGGAATTTGGGGCAAAACTGCGGGAATTTGGGGCAAAAATGCGGGATTTTGGGGGAAAATGGGGGAATTTGGGGGAAATCGCAGGATTTGGGGGGCAAAATGTCGGATTTTGGTGTGAAATGCGGGAATTTGGGGCAAAAATGGGGAATTTTGGGGGCAAAATGTGGGATTTTGGTGCAAAATGCGGGAATTTGGGACAAGAATGGGAGGTTTTGGGGGCAAAATGGGGGAATTTGGGGGGAAATGTGGGAATTTGGGGGCAAAATGTGGGCTTTTGGTGTGAAATGCGGGAATTTGGGGCAAAATGTGGGAATTTTGGTGTAAAATGTGGGAATTTGGGGCAAAAATGCGGGAATTTGGGGCAAAAATGCGGGATTTGGGGGGCAAAATGGGGGAATTTGGGGCAAGAATGGGGAATTTTGGGGGCAAAATGTGGGATTTTGGTGTAAAATGCTGGATTTTGGGGGCAAAATGTGGGATTTTGGTGCGAAATGGGGGAATTTGGGGCAAAATGTGGGAATTTTGGTGCGAAATGCGGGAATTTGGGGCAAAAATGCGGGATTTGGGGGGAAAATGGGGGAATTTGGGGGGAAATCGCAGGATTTGGGGGGCAAAATGTTGGATTTTGGTGTGAAATGCGGGAATTTTGGGCAAAAATGGGGGATTTTGCGGGCAAAATGTGGGATTTTGGTGTAAAATGGGGGAATTTGGTCCAAAAATGTGGGATTTTAGGGGCAAAATGGGGGAATTTGGGGGGAAATTGCGGGAATTTGGTGCAAAATGTGGGATTTTGGTGCGAAATGGGGTTATTTGGGGCAAAATGTGGGAATTTTGGTGCGAAATGGGGAATTTGGGGCAAAAATGGGGGAATTTGGGGCAAAAATGCGGGATTTGGGGGGCAAAATGGGGGAATTTGGGGAAATTACAGCATTTTGGGAGCAAAATGTGGGATTTTGGTGCGAAATGTGGGAATTTGGGGCAAAAATGGGGGATTTGGGGGCAAAATGTGGGATTTTGGTGTGAAATGTGGGAATTTGGGGCAAAAATGTGGGACTTGGGGGCAAAATGTGGGATTTTGGTGTGTTTAAAGGGGGAATTTGGGGCAAAATGTGGGAATTATGGTGCAAAACGGGGGAATTTGGGGCAAAAATGCGGGATTTGGGGGCCAAAATGGGGGAATTTGGGGAAATCACAGCATTTTGGGAGCAAAATGTGGGATTTTGGTGCGAAATGCGGGAATTTGGGGCAAAAATGGGGGATTTTGGGGGCAAAATGTGGGATTTTGGGGGGAAATTGAGGGATTTTGGGGGCAAAATGTGGGATTTTGGTTTGAAATGGGGGGATTTGGGGCAAAATGTGGGAATTTTGGTGCGAAATGGGGGAATTTGGGGCAAAAATGGGGGATTTTGGGGCAAAATGGGGGAATTTGGGGAAATCACAGCATTTTGGGAGCAAAATGTGGGATTTTGGTGCGAAATGTGGGAATTTGGGGCAAAAATGGGGGATTTTGGGGGCAAAATGTGGGATTTTGGTGTAAAATGCGGGAATTTGGGGCAAAATGTGGGAATTTTGGTGCGAAACGGGGAATTTGGGGCAAAACTGCGGGAATTTTGGTGCGAAATGGGGAATTTGGGGCAAAACGCGGGAATTTGGGGCAAAAATGCGGGATTTTGGGGGAAAATGGGGGAATTTGGGGGAAATCGCAGGATTTGGGGGGCAAAATGTGGGATTTTGGTGCGAAATGTGGGAATTTGGGGCAAAAATGGGGGATTTTGGGGGCAAAATGTGGGATTTTGGGGGGAAATTGCGGGAATTTGGTGCAAAATGTGGGATTTTGGTGTGAAATGGGGTTACTTGGGGCAAAATGTGGGAATTTTGGTGCGAAATGGGGAAATTGGGGCAAAAATGGGGGAATTTGGGGCAAAAATGCGGGATTTGGGGGGCAAAATGGGGGAATTTGGGGAAATTACAGCATTTTGGGAGCAAAATGTGGGATTTTGGTGCGAAATGCGGGAATTTGGGGCAAAAATGGGGGATTTTGGGGGCAAAATGGGGGAATTTGGGGGGAAATTGAGGGATTTTGGGGGCAAAATGTGGGATTTTGGTGTGAAATGGGGGGATTTGGGGCAAAATGTGGGAATTTTGGTGCGAAATGGGGGAATTTGGGGCAAAAATGGGGGATTTTGGGGCAAAATGGGGGAATTTGGGGAAATCACAGGGTTTTTGGAGCAAAATGTGGGATTTTGGTGCGAAATGGGGGAATTTGGGGCAAAAAAGCCAGATTTGGGGCAAAAGTGCGGGAATTTGGGGCAAAAATGCTGGATTTTGGGGGCAAAATGTGCGATTTTGGTATAAAATGTGGGAATTTCGGGCAAAAATGCGGCATTTGGGGGCGAAACGGGGGAATTTGGGGGGAAATCACAGCATTTTGGGGGCAAAATGTGGGATTTTGGTGCGAAATGGGGGAATTTGGGGCAAGAATGGGGGATTTTGGGGCAAAATGTGGGATTTTGGTGTGAAATGTGGGAATTTGGGGCAAAAATGTGGGACTTGGGGGGCAAAATGTGGGATTTTGGTGCGAAATGGGGGAATTTGGGGCAAGAATGGGGGATTTTGGGGCAAAATGTGGGATTTTGGTGTGAAATGTGGGAATTTGGGGCAAAAATGCGGGATTTGGGGGGCAAAATGGGGGAATTTGGGGCAAAAATGGGGAATTTTGGGGGCAAAATGTGGGATTTTGGTGTAAAATGCTGGATTTTGGGGGCAAAATGTGGGATTTTGGTGCGAAATGGGGGAATTTGGGGCAAAATGTGGGAATTTTGGTGCGAAATGCGGGAATTTGGGGCAAAAAATGCGGCATTTGGGGGGAAAATGGGGGAATTTGGGGGGAAATCGCAGGATTTGGGGGGCAAAATGTTGGATTTTGGTGTGAAATGCGGGAATTTTGGGCAAAAATGGGGGATTTTGGGGGCAAAATGTGGGATTTTGGTGCGAAATGGGGGAATTTGGGGCAAAAATGGGGGAATTTCGGGCAAAAATGCGAGATTTGGGGGCCAAAATGGGGGAATTTGGGGGAAATCGCAGGATTTGGGGGGCAAAATGTGGGATTTTGGTGTGAAATGCTGGATATTGGGGGCAAAATGTGGGATTTTGGTGCAAAATAGGGGAATTTGGGGCAAAATGTGGGAATTTTGGTGCGAAATGGGGGAATTTGGGGCAAAAATGGGGGAATTTGGGGCAAAAATGCGAGATTTGGGGGCCAAAATGGGGGAATTTGGGGGAAATCGCAGGATTTGGGGGGCAAAATGTGGGATTTTGGTGTGAAATGCGGGAATTTGGGGCAAAAATGGGAGATTTTGGGGGCAAAATGGGGGAATTTGGTGTGAAATGGGGGAATTTGGGGGGAAATCGCAGGATTTGGGGGGCAAAATGTTGGATTTTGGTGTGAAATGCGGGAATTTTGGGCAAAAATGGGGGATTTTGCGGGCAAAATGTGGGATTTTGGTGTAAAATGGGGGAATTTGGTCCAAAAATGTGGGATTTTGGGGGCAAAATGGGGGAATTTGGGGGGAAATTGCGGGAATTTGGTGCAAAATGTGGGATTTTGGTGTGAAATGGGGTTATTTGGGGCAAAATGTGGGAATTTTGGTGCGAAATGGGGAATTTGGGGCAAAAATGGGGGAATTTGGGGCAAAAATGCGGGATTTGGGGGGCAAAATGGGGGAATTTGGGGAAATTACAGCATTTTGGGAGCAAAATGTGGGATTTTGGTGCGAAATGTGGGAATTTGGGGCAAAAATGTGGGATTTTGGGGCAAAATGTGGGATTTTGGTGTGAAATGTGGGAATTTGGGGCAAAAATGTGGGACTTGGGGGCAAAATGTGGGATTTTGGTGTGTTTAAAGGGGGAATTTGGGGCAAAATGTGGGAATTATGGTGCAAAATGGGGGAATTTGGGGCAAAAATGCGGGATTTGGGGGGCAAAATGGGGGAATTTGGGGAAATCACAGCATTTTGGGAGCAAAATGTGGGATTTTGGTGCGAAATGCGGGAATTTGGGGCAAAAAAGCGGGATTTGGGGCAAAAGTGCGGGAATTTGGGGCAAAAATGCTGGATTTTGGGGGCAAAATGTGCGATTTTGATATAAAATGTGGGAATTTCGGGCAAAAATGCGGCATTTGGGGGCGAAACGGGGGAATTTGGGGGGAAATCACAGCATTTTGGGGGCAAAATGTGGGATTTTGGTGCGAAATGGGGGAATTTGGGGCAAGAATGGGCGATTTTGGGGGCAAAATGGGGGAATTTGGGGGGAAATCCCGGGATTTTGGGGGCAAAATGTGGGATTTTGGTGTGAAATGGGGGATTTGGGGCAAAATGTGGGAATTTTGGTGCGAAATGGGGGAATTTGGGGCAAAAATGCGGCATTTGGGGGCGAAATGGGGGAATTTGGGGGGAAATCGCGGGATTTTGGCGCAACAATGTGGGATTTTGGTGCGAAATGGGGGAATTTGGGGCAAAAATGCGGCATTTGGGGGGCAAAATGGGGGAATTTGGGGAAATCACAGCATTTTGGGAGCAAAATGTGGGATTTTGGTGTGAAATGTGGGAATTTGGGGCAAAAATGTCGGACTTGGGGGGCAAAATGTGGGATTTTGGTGCAAAATGGGGGAATTTGGGGCAAAATGTGGGAATTATGGTGCAAAATGGGGGAATTTGGGGGAAAAATGCGAGATTTGGGGGGCAAAATGGGGGAATTTGGGGAAATCACAGCATTTTGGGAGCACAATGTGGGATTTTGGCGCGAAATGGGGGAATTTGGGGCAAAAATAGGGGATTTTGGGGGCAAAATGTGGGATTTTGGTGTAAAATGCTGGATATTGGGGGCAAAATGTGGGATTTTGGTGCAAAATAGGGGAATTTGGGGCAAAATGTGGGAATTTTGGTGCGAAATGCGGGAATTTGGGGCAAAAAATGCGGCATTTGGGGGGAAAATGGGGGAATTTGGGGGGAAATCGCAGGATTTGGGGGGCAAAATGTTGGATTTTGGTGTGAAATGCGGGAATTTTGGGCAAAAATGGGGGATTTTGGGGGCAAAATGTGGGATTTTGGTGCGAAATGGGGGAATTTGGGGCAAAAATGGGGGAATTTCGGGCAAAAATGCGGCATTTGGGGGGCAAAATGGGGGAATTTGGGGAAATCACAGCATTTTGGGAGCAAAATGTGGGATTTTGGTGCGAAATGTGGGAATTTGGGGCAAAAATGTGGGATTTTGGGGCAAAATGTGGGATTTTGGTGTGAAATGGGGGAATTTGGGGCAAAAATGTGGGACTTGGGGGCAAAATGTGGGATTTTGGTGTGTTTAATGGGGGAATTTGGGGCAAAATGTGGGAATAATGGTGCAAAATGGGGGAATTTGGGGCAAAAATGCGAGATTTGGGGGGCAAAATGGGGGAATTTGGGGAAATCACAGGGTTTTGGGAGCAAAATGTGGGATTTTGGTGCGAAATGTGGGAATTTGGGGCAAAAATGGGGGATTTTGGGGGCAAAATGGGGGAATTTGGGGAAATCACAGCATTTTGGGAGCAAAATGTGGGATTTTGGTGCGAAATGCGGGAATTTGGGGCAAAAACGGGGGATTTTGGGGGCAAAATGGGGGAATTTGGGGGGAAATTGAGGGATTTTGGGGGCAAAATGTGGGATTTTGGTGTGAAATGGGGATATTTGGGGCAAAATGTGGGAATTTTGGTGCGAAATGGGGGAATTTGGGGCAAAAATGTGGGATTTTGGGGCAAAATGGGGGAATTTGGGGCAAAAAAGCGGGATTTGGGGCAAAAGTGCGGGAATTTGGGGCAAAAATGCTGGATTTTGGGGGCAAAATGGGGGATTTTGGTATAAAATGTGGGAATTTTGGGCAAAAATGCGGCATTTGGGGGCGAAACGGGGGAATTTGGGGGGAAATCGCGGGATTTTGGGGCAACAATGTGGGATTTTGGTGCGAAATGGGGGAATTTGGGGCAAAAATGTGGGATTTGGGGGGCAAAATGGGGGAATTTGGGGAAATCACAGCATTTTGGGAACAAAATGTGGGATTTTGGTGCGAAATGTGGGAATTTGGGGCAAAAATGCGGGAATTTGGGGCAAAAATGCGGGATTTCGGGGAAAATGGGGGAATTTGGGGGAAATCGCAGGATTTGGGGGGCAAAATGTGGGATTTTGGTGTGAAATGCGGGAATTTGGGGCAAAAATGGGGAATTTTGGGGGCAAAATGTGGGATTTTGGTGTAAAATGGGGGAATTTGGGGCAAAAATGTGGGATTTTGGGGCAAAATGTGGGATTTTGGTGTGAAATGTGGGAATTTGGGGCAAAAATGCGGAATTTTGGGAGCAAAATGTGAGATTTTGGTGCGAAATGCGGGAATTTGGGGGCAAAATGTGGGATTTTGGTGCGAAATGGGGGAATTTGGGGCAAAATGTGGGAATTTTGGTGCGAAATGCGGGAATTTGGGGCAAAAATGCGGGATTTGGGGGGAAAATGGGGGAATTTGGGGGGAAATCGCAGGATTTGGGGGGCAAAATGTTGGATTTTGGTGTGAAATGCGGGAATTTTGGGCAAAAATGGGGGATTTTGCGGGCAAAATGTGGGATTTTGGTGTAAAATGGGGGAATTTGGTCCAAAAATGTGGGATTTTAGGGGCAAAATGGGGGAATTTGGGGGGAAATTGCGGGAATTTGGTGCAAAATGTGGGATTTTGGTGCGAAATGGGGTTATTTGGGGCAAAATGTGGGAATTTTGGTGCAAAATGGGGAATTTGGGGCAAAAATGGGGGAATTTGGGGCAAAAATGCGGGATTTGGGGGGCAAAATGGGGGAATTTGGGGAAATTACAGCATTTTGGGAGCAAAATGTGGGATTTTGGTGCGAAATGTGGGAATTTGGGGCAAAAATGGGGGATTTGGGGGCAAAATGTGGGATTTTGGTGTGAAATGTGGGAATTTGGGGCAAAAATGTGGGACTTGGGGGCAAAATGTGGGATTTTGGTGTGTTTAAAGGGGGAATTTGGGGCAAAATGTGGGAATTATGGTGCAAAACGGGGGAATTTGGGGCAAAAATGCGGGATTTGGGGGCCAAAATGGGGGAATTTGGGGAAATCACAGCATTTTGGGAGCAAAATGTGGGATTTTGGTGCGAAATGCGGGAATTTGGGGCAAAAATGGGGGATTTTGGGGGCAAAATGTGGGATTTTGGGGGAAATTGAGGGATTTTGGGGGCAAAATGTGGGATTTTGGTTTGAAATGGGGGGATTTGGGGCAAAATGTGGGAATTTTGGTGCGAAATGGGGGAATTTGGGGCAAAAATGGGGGATTTTGGGGCAAAATGGGGGAATTTGGGGAAATCACAGCATTTTGGGAGCAAAATGTGGGATTTTGGTGCGAAATGTGGGAATTTGGGGCAAAAATGGGGGATTTTGGGGGCAAAATGTGGGATTTTGGTGTAAAATGCGGGAATTTGGGGCAAAATGTGGGAATTTTGGTGCGAAACGGGGAATTTGGGGCAAAACTGCGGGAATTTTGGTGCGAAATGGGGAATTTGGGGCAAAACGCGGGAATTTGGGGCAAAAATGCGGGATTTTGGGGGAAAATGGGGGAATTTGGGGGAAATCGCAGGATTTGGGGGGCAAAATGTGGGATTTTGGTGCGAAATGTGGGAATTTGGGGCAAAAATGGGGGATTTTGGGGGCAAAATGTGGGATTTTGGGGGGAAATTGCGGGAATTTGGTGCAAAATGTGGGATTTTGGTGTGAAATGGGGTTACTTGGGGCAAAATGTGGGAATTTTGGTGCGAAATGGGGAAATTGGGGCAAAAATGGGGGAATTTGGGGCAAAAATGCGGGATTTGGGGGGCAAAATGGGGGAATTTGGGGAAATTACAGCATTTTGGGAGCAAAATGTGGGATTTTGGTGCGAAATGCGGGAATTTGGGGCAAAAATGGGGGATTTTGGGGGCAAAATGGGGGAATTTGGGGGGAAATTGAGGGATTTTGGGGGCAAAATGTGGGATTTTGGTGTGAAATGGGGGGATTTGGGGCAAAATGTGGGAATTTTGGTGCGAAATGGGGGAATTTGGGGCAAAAATGGGGGATTTTGGGGCAAAATGGGGGAATTTGGGGAAATCACAGGGTTTTTGGAGCAAAATGTGGGATTTTGGTGCGAAATGGGGGAATTTGGGGCAAAAAAGCCAGATTTGGGGCAAAAGTGCGGGAATTTGGGGCAAAAATGCTGGATTTTGGGGGCAAAATGTGCGATTTTGGTATAAAATGTGGGAATTTCGGGCAAAAATGCGGCATTTGGGGGCGAAACGGGGGAATTTGGGGGGAAATCACAGCATTTTGGGGGCAAAATGTGGGATTTTGGTGCGAAATGGGGGAATTTGGGGCAAGAATGGGGGATTTTGGGGCAAAATGTGGGATTTTGGTGTGAAATGTGGGAATTTGGGGCAAAAATGTGGGACTTGGGGGGCAAAATGTGGGATTTTGGTGCGAAATGGGGGAATTTGGGGCAAGAATGGGGGATTTTGGGGCAAAATGTGGGATTTTGGTGTGAAATGTGGGAATTTGGGGCAAAAATGCGGGATTTGGGGGGCAAAATGGGGGAATTTGGGGCAAAAATGGGGAATTTTGGGGGCAAAATATGGGATTTTGGTGTAAAATGCTGGATTTTGGGGGCAAAATGTGGGATTTTGGTGCGAAATGGGGGAATTTGGGGCAAAATGTGGGAATTTTGGTGCGAAATGCGGGAATTTGGGGCAAAAAATGCGGCATTTGGGGGGAAAATGGGGGAATTTGGGGGGAAATCGCAGGATTTGGGGGGCAAAATGTTGGATTTTGGTGTGAAATGCGGGAATTTTGGGCAAAAATGGGGGATTTTGGGGGCAAAATGTGGGATTTTGGTGCGAAATGGGGGAATTTGGGGCAAAAATGGGGGAATTTCGGGCAAAAATGCGAGATTTGGGGGCCAAAATGGGGGAATTTGGGGGAAATCGCAGGATTTGGGGGGCAAAATGTGGGATTTTGGTGTGAAATGCTGGATATTGGGGGCAAAATGTGGGATTTTGGTGCAAAATAGGGGAATTTGGGGCAAAATGTGGGAATTTTGGTGCGAAATGGGGGAATTTGGGGCAAAAATGGGGGAATTTGGGGCAAAAATGCGAGATTTGGGGGCCAAAATGGGGGAATTTGGGGGAAATCGCAGGATTTGGGGGGCAAAATGTGGGATTTTGGTGTGAAATGCGGGAATTTGGGGCAAAAATGGGAGATTTTGGGGGCAAAATGGGGGAATTTGGTGTGAAATGGGGGAATTTGGGGGGAAATCGCAGGATTTGGGGGGCAAAATGTTGGATTTTGGTGTGAAATGCGGGAATTTTGGGCAAAAATGGGGGATTTTGCGGGCAAAATGTGGGATTTTGGTGTAAAATGGGGGAATTTGGTCCAAAAATGTGGGATTTTGGGGGCAAAATGGGGGAATTTGGGGGGAAATTGCGGGAATTTGGTGCAAAATCTGGGATTTTGGTGTGAAATGGGGTTATTTGGGGCAAAATGTGGGAATTTTGGTGCGAAATGGGGAATTTGGGGCAAAAATGGGGGAATTTGGGGCAAAAATGCGGGATT
This sequence comes from Chlamydotis macqueenii, assembly GCF_036417535.1. Lineage (NCBI taxonomy): Eukaryota > Metazoa > Chordata > Aves > Otidiformes > Otididae > Chlamydotis > Chlamydotis macqueenii. Next base: position 45,732,418 of record NC_141561.1, read on the forward strand.
TGGGGGGCAAAATGGGGGAATTTGGGGAAATTACAGCATTTTGGGAGCAAAATGTGGGATTTTGGTGCGAAATGTGGGAATTTGGGGCAAAAATGTGGGATTTTGGGGCAAAATGTGGGATTTTGGTGTGAAATGTGGGAATTTGGGGCAAAAATGTGGGACTTGGGGGCAAAATGTGGGATTTTGGTGTGTTTAAAGGGGGAATTTGGGGCAAAATGTGGGAATTATGGTGCAAAATGGGGGAATTTGGGGCAAAAATGCGGGATTTGGGGGGCAAAATGGGGGAATTTGGGGAAATCACAGCATTTTGGGAGCAAAATGTGGGATTTTGGTGCGAAATGCGGGAATTTGGGGCAAAAAAGCGGGATTTGGGGCAAAAGTGCGGGAATTTGGGGCAAAAATGCTGGATTTTGGGGGCAAAATGTGCGATTTTGATATAAAATGTGGGAATTTCGGGCAAAAATGCGGCATTTGGGGGCGAAACGGGGGAATTTGGGGGGAAATCACAGCATTTTGGGGGCAAAATGTGGGATTTTGGTGCGAAATGGGGGAATTTGGGGCAAGAATGGGGGATTTTGGGGCAAAATGTGGGATTTTGGTGTGAAATGTGGGAATTTGGGGCAAAAATGTGGGACTTGGGGGGCAAAATGTGGGATTTTGGTGCGAAATGGGGGAATTTGGGGCAAAATGTGGGAATTTTGGTGCAAAATGGGGGAATTTGGGGCAAAAATGCGAGATTTGGGGGCCAAAATGGGGGAATTTGGGGAAATCACAGCATTTTGGGAGCAAAATGTGGGATTTTGGTGCGAAATGCGGGAATTTGGGGCAAAAATGGGCGATTTTGGGGGCAAAATGGGGGAATTTGGGGGGAAATCCCGGGATTTTGGGGGCAAAATGTGGGATTTTGGTGTGAAATGGGGGATTTGGGGCAAAATGTGGGAATTTTGGTGCGAAATGGGGGAATTTGGGGCAAAAATGCGGCATTTGGGGGCGAAATGGGGGAATTTGGGGGGAAATCGCGGGATTTTGGCGCAACAATGTGGGATTTTGGTGCGAAATGGGGGAATTTGGGGCAAAAATGCGGCATTTGGGGGGCAAAATGGGGGAATTTGGGGAAATCACAGCATTTTGGGAGCAAAATGTGGGATTTTGGTGTGAAATGTGGGAATTTGGGGCAAAAATGTCGGACTTGGGGGGCAAAATGTGGGATTTTGGTGCAAAATGGGGGAATTTGGGGCAAAATGTGGGAATTATGGTGCAAAATGGGGGAATTTGGGGGAAAAATGCGAGATTTGGGGGGCAAAATGGGGGAATTTGGGGAAATCACAGCATTTTGGGAGCACAATGTGGGATTTTGGCGCGAAATGGGGGAATTTGGGGCAAAAATAGGGGATTTTGGGGGCAAAATGTGGGATTTTGGTGTAAAATGCTGGATATTGGGGGCAAAATGTGGGATTTTGGTGCAAAATAGGGGAATTTGGGGCAAAATGTGGGAATTTTGGTGCGAAATGCGGGAATTTGGGGCAAAAAATGCGGCATTTGGGGGGAAAATGGGGGAATTTGGGGGGAAATCGCAGGATTTGGGGGGCAAAATGTTGGATTTTGGTGTGAAATGCGGGAATTTTGGGCAAAAATGGGGGATTTTGGGGGCAAAATGTGGGATTTTGGTGCGAAATGGGGGAATTTGGGGCAAAAATGGGGGAATTTCGGGCAAAAATGCGGCATTTGGGGGGCAAAATGGGGGAATTTGGGGAAATCACAGCATTTTGGGAGCAAAATGTGGGATTTTGGTGCGAAATGTGGGAATTTGGGGCAAAAATGTGGGATTTTGGGGCAAAATGTGGGATTTTGGTGTGAAATGGGGGAATTTGGGGCAAAAATGTGGGACTTGGGGGCAAAATGTGGGATTTTGGTGTGTTTAATGGGGGAATTTGGGGCAAAATGTGGGAATTATGGTGCAAAATGGGGGAATTTGGGGCAAAAATGCGAGATTTTGGGGGCCAAAATGGGGGAATTTGGGGAAATCACAGCATTTTGGGAGCAAAATGTGGGATTTTGGTGCGAAATGCGGGAATTTGGGGCAAAAACGGGGGATTTTGGGGGCAAAATGGGGGAATTTGGGGGGAAATTGAGGGATTTTGGGGGCAAAATGTGGGATTTTGGTGTGAAATGGGGATATTTGGGGCAAAATGTGGGAATTTTGGTGCGAAATGGGGGAATTTGGGGCAAAAATGTGGGATTTTGGGGCAAAATGGGGGAATTTGGGGCAAAAAAGCGGGATTTGGGGCAAAAGTGCGGGAATTTGGGGCAAAAATGCTGGATTTTGGGGGCAAAATGGGGGATTTTGGTATAAAATGTGGGAATTTTGGGCAAAAATGCGGCATTTGGGGGCGAAACGGGGGAATTTGGGGGGAAATCGCGGGATTTTGGGGCAACAATGTGGGATTTTGGTGCGAAATGGGGGAATTTGGGGCAAAAATGTGGGATTTGGGGGGCAAAATGGGGGAATTTGGGGAAATCACAGCATTTTGGGAACAAAATGTGGGATTTTGGTGCGAAATGTGGGAATTTGGGGCAAAAATGCGGGAATTTGGGGCAAAAATGCGGGATTTCGGGGAAAATGGGGGAATTTGGGGGAAATCGCAGGATTTGGGGGGCAAAATGTGGGATTTTGGTGTGAAATGCGGGAATTTGGGGCAAAAATGGGGAATTTTGGGGGCAAAATGTGGGATTTTGGTGTAAAATGGGGGAATTTGGGGCAAAAATGTGGGATTTTGGGGCAAAATGTGGGATTTTGGTGTGAAATGTGGGAATTTGGGGCAAAAATGCGGAATTTTGGGAGCAAAATGTGAGATTTTGGTGCGAAATGCGGGAATTTGGGGCAAAAATGGGGGATTTTGGGGCAAAATGTGGGATTTTGGTGTGAAATGTGGGAATTTGGGGCAAAAATGTGGGACTTGCGGGGCAAAATGGGGGATTTTGGTGCAAAATGGGGGAATTTGGGGCGAAATGTGGGAATTTTGGTGCAAAATGGGGGAATTTGGGGCAAAAATGCGAGATTTGGGGGGCAAAATGGGGAATTTGGGGAAATCACAGGGTTTTGGGAGCAAAATGTGGGATTTTGGTGCGAAATGTGGGAATTTGGGGCAAAAATGGGGGATTTTGGGGGCAAAAATGGGGGATTTTGGTGTAAAATGCGGGAATTTGGGGCAAAATGTGGGAATTTTGGTGCGAAATGGGGAATTTGGGGCAAAACTGCGGGAATTTTGGTGCGAAATGGGGAATTTGGGGCAAAACTGCGGGAATTTGGGGCAAAAATGCGGGATTTTGGGGGAAAATGGGGGAATTTGGGGGGCAAAATGTCGGATTTTGGTGTGAAATGCGGGAATTTTGGGCAAAAATGTGGGATTTTGCGGGCAAAATGTGGGATTTTGGTGCAAAATGCGGGAATTTGGGACAAGAATGGGAGATTTTGGGGGCAAAATGGGGGAATTTGGGGGGAAATGTGGGAATTTGGGGGCAAAATGTGGGCTTTTGGTGTGAAATGTGGGAATTTGGGGCAAAATGTGGGAATTTTGGTGTAAAATGTGGGAATTTGGGGCAAAAATGCGGGAATTTGGGGCAAAAATGCGGGATTTGGGGGGCAAAATGGGGGAATTTGGGGCAAGAATAGGTGATTTTGGGGGCAAAATGTGGGATTTTGGTGTAAAATGCTGGATTTTGGGGGCAAAATGTGGGATTTTGGTGCGAAATGGGGGAATTTGGGGCAAAATGTGGGAATTTTGGTGCGAAATGCGGGAATTTGGGGCAAAAATGCGGGATTTTGGGGGAAAATGGGGGAATTTGGGGGGAAATCGCAGGATTTGGGGGGCAAAATGTTGGATTTTGGTGTGAAATGCGGGAATTTTGGGCAAAAATGGGGGATTTTGCGGGCAAAATGTGGGATTTTGGTGTAAAATGGGGGAATTTGGTCCAAAAATGTGGGATTTTGGGGGCAAAATGGGGGAATTTGGGGGGAAATTGTGGGAATTTGGTGCAAAATGTAAGATTTTGGTGTGAAATGGGGTTATTTGGGGCAAAATGTGGGAATTTTGGTGCGAAATGGGGAATTTGGGGCAAAAATGGGGGAATTTGGGGCAAAAATGCGGGATTTGGGGGGCAAAATGGGGGAATTTGGGGAAATTACAGCATTTTGGGAGCAAAATGTGGGATTTTGGTGCGAAATGTGGGAATTTGGGGCAAAAATGTGGGATTTTGGGGCAAAATGTGGGATTTTGGTGTGAAATGTGGGAATTTGGGGCAAAAATGTGGGACTTGGGGGCAAAATGTGGGATTTTGGTGTGTTTAAAGGGGGAATTTGGGGCAAAATGTGGGAATTATGGTGCAAAATGGGGGAATTTGGGGCAAAAATGCGGGATTTGGGGGGCAAAATGGGGGAATTTGGGGAAATCACAGCATTTTGGGAGCAAAATGTGGGATTTTGGTGCGAAATGCGGGAATTTGGGGCAAAAAAGCCAGATTTGGGGCAAAAGTGCGGGAATTTGGGGCAAAAATGCTGGATTTTGGGGGCAAAATGTGCGATTTTGATATAAAATGTGGGAATTTCGGGCAAAAATGCGGCATTTGGGGGCGAAACGGGGGAATTTGGGGGGAAATCACAGCATTTTGGGGGCAAAATGTGGGATTTTGTTGCGAAATGGGGGAATTTGGGGCAAGAATGGGGGATTTTGGGGCAAAATGTGGGATTTTGGTGTGAAATGTGGGAATTTGGGGCAAAAATGTGGGACTTGGGGGGCAAAATGTGGGATTTTGGTGCGAAATGGGGGAATTTGGGGCAAAATGTGGGAATTTTGGTGCAAAATGGGGGAATTTGGGGCAAAAATGCGAGATTTGGGGGCCAAAATGGGGGAATTTGGGGAAATCACAGCATTTTGGGAGCAAAATGTGGGATTTTGGTGCGAAATGCGGGAATTTGGGGCAAAAATGGGCGATTTTGGGGGCAAAATGGGGGAATTTGGGGGGAAATCCCGGGATTTTGGGGGCAAAATGTGGGATTTTGGTGTGAAATGGGGGATTTGGGGCAAAATGTGGGAATTTTGGTGCGAAATGGGGGAATTTGGGGCAAAAATGCGGCATTTGGGGGCGAAATGGGGGAATTTGGGGGGAAATCGCGGGATTTTGGCGCAACAATGTGGGATTTTGGTGCGAAATGGGGGAATTTGGGGCAAAAATGCGGCATTTGGGGGGCAAAATGGGGGAATTTGGGGAAATCACAGCATTTTGGGAGCAAAATGTGGGATTTTGGTGTGAAATGTGGGAATTTGGGGCAAAAATGTCGGACTTGGGGGGCAAAATGTGGGATTTTGGTGCAAAATGGGGGAATTTGGGGCAAAATGTGGGAATTATGGTGCAAAATGGGGGAATTTGGGGGAAAAATGCGAGATTTGGGGGGCAAAATGGGGGAATTTGGGGAAATCACAGCATTTTGGGAGCACAATGTGGGATTTTGGCGCGAAATGGGGGAATTTGGGGCAAAAATAGGGGATTTTGGGGGCAAAATGTGGGATTTTGGTGTAAAATGCTGGATATTGGGGGCAAAATGTGGGATTTTGGTGCAAAATAGGGGAATTTGGGGCAAAATGTGGGAATTTTGGTGCGAAATGGGGGAATTTGGGGCAAAAATGGGGGAATTTGGGGCAAAAATGCGAGATTTGGGGGCCAAAATGGGGGAATTTGGGGGAAATCGCAGGATTTGGGGGGCAAAATGTGGGATTTTGGTGTGAAATGCGGGAATTTGGGGCAAAAATGTGGGACTTGGGGGCAAAATGTGGGATTTTGGTGTGTTTAAAGGGGGAATTTGGGGCAAAATGTGGGAATTATGGTGCAAAATGGGGGAATTTGGGGCAAAAATGCGGGATTTGGGGGGCAAAATGGGGGAATTTGGGGAAATCACAGCATTTTGGGAGCAAAATGTGGGATTTTGGTGCGAAATGTGGGAATTTGGGGCAAAAATGTGGGATTTTGGGGCAAAATGTGGGATTTTGGTGTGAAATGGGGGAATTTGGGGCAAAAATGTGGGACTTGGGGGCAAAATGTGGGATTTTGGTGTGTTTAATGGGGGAATTTGGGGCAAAATGTGGGAATTATGGTGCAAAATGGGGGAATTTGGGGCAAAAATGCGAGATTTGGGGGCCAAAATGGGGGAATTTGGGGAAATCACAGCATTTTGGGAGCAAAATGTGGGATTTTGGTGCGAAATGCGGGAATTTGGGGCAAAAACGGGGGATTTTGGGGGCAAAATGGGGGAATTTGGGGGGAAATTGAGGGATTTTGGGGGCAAAATGTGGGATTTTGGTGTGAAATGGGGATATTTGGGGCAAAATGTGGGAATTTTGGTGCGAAATGGGGGAATTTGGGGCAAAAATGTGGGATTTTGGGGCAAAATGGGGGAATTTGGGGCAAAAAAGCGGGATTTGGGGCAAAAGTGCGGGAATTTGGGGCAAAAATGCTGGATTTTGGGGGCAAAATGGGGGATTTTGGTATAAAATGTGGGAATTTTGGGCAAAAATGCGGCATTTGGGGGCGAAACGGGGGAATTTGGGGGGAAATCGCGGGATTTTGGGGCAACAATGTGGGATTTTGGTGCGAAATGGGGGAATTTGGGGCAAAAATGTGGGATTTGGGGGGCAAAATGGGGGAATTTGGGGAAATCACAGCATTTTGGGAACAAAATGTGGGATTTTGGTGCGAAATGTGGGAATTTGGGGCAAAAATGCGGGAATTTGGGGCAAAAATGCGGGATTTCGGGGAAAATGGGGGAATTTGGGGGAAATCGCAGGATTTGGGGGGCAAAATGTGGGATTTTGGTGTGAAATGCGGGAATTTGGGGCAAAAATGGGGAATTTTGGGGGCAAAATGTGGGATTTTGGTGTAAAATGGGGGAATTTGGGGCAAAAATGTGGGATTTTGGGGCAAAATGTGGGATTTTGGTGTGAAATGTGGGAATTTGGGGCAAAAATGCGGAATTTTGGGAGCAAAATGTGAGATTTTGGTGCGAAATGCGGGAATTTGGGGCAAAAATGGGGGATTTTGGGGCAAAATGTGGGATTTTGGTGTGAAATGTGGGAATTTGGGGCAAAAATGTGGGACTTGCGGGGCAAAATGGGGGATTTTGGTGCAAAATGGGGGAATTTGGGGCGAAATGTGGGAATTTTGGTGCAAAATGGGGGAATTTGGGGCAAAAATGCGAGATTTGGGGGGCAAAATGGGGGAATTTGGGGAAATCACAGGGTTTTGGGAGCAAAATGTGGGATTTTGGTGCGAAATGTGGGAATTTGGGGCAAAAATGGGGGATTTTGGGGGCAAAAATGGGGGATTTTGGTGTAAAATGCGGGAATTTGGGGCAAAATGTGGGAATTTTGGTGCGAAATGGGGAATTTGGGGCAAAACTGCGGGAATTTTGGTGCGAAATGGGGAATTTGGGGCAAAACTGCGGGAATTTGGGGCAAAAATGCGGGATTTTGGGGGAAAATGGGGGAATTTGGGGGGCAAAATGTCGGATTTTGGTGTGAAATGCGGGAATTTTGGGCAAAAATGTGGGATTTTGCGGGCAAAATGTGGGATTTTGGTGCAAAATGCGGGAATTTGGGACAAGAATGGGAGATTTTGGGGGCAAAATGGGGGAATTTGGGGGGAAATGTGGGAATTTGGGGGCAAAATGTGGGCTTTTGGTGTGAAATGTGGGAATTTGGGGCAAAATGTGGGAATTTTGGTGTAAAATGTGGGAATTTGGGGCAAAAATGCGGGAATTTGGGGCAAAAATGCGGGATTTGGGGGGCAAAATGGGGGAATTTGGGGCAAGAATAGGTGATTTTGGGGGCAAAATGTGGGATTTTGGTGTAAAATGCTGGATTTTGGGGGCAAAATGTGGGATTTTGGTGCGAAATGGGGGAATTTGGGGCAAAATGTGGGAATTTTGGTGCGAAATGCGGGAATTTGGGGCAAAAATGCGGGATTTTGGGGGAAAATGGGGGAATTTGGGGGGAAATCGCAGGATTTGGGGGGCAAAATGTTGGATTTTGGTGTGAAATGCGGGAATTTTGGGCAAAAATGGGGGATTTTGCGGGCAAAATGTGGGATTTTGGTGTAAAATGGGGGAATTTGGTCCAAAAATGTGGGATTTTGGGGGCAAAATGGGGGAATTTGGGGGGAAATTGTGGGAATTTGGTGCAAAATGTGGGATTTTGGTGTGAAATGGGGTTATTTGGGGCAAAATGTGGGAATTTTGGTGCGAAATGGGGAATTTGGGGCAAAAATGGGGGAATTTGGGGCAAAAATGCGGGATTTGGGGGGCAAAATGGGGGAATTTGGGGAAATTACAGCATTTTGGGAGCAAAATGTGGGATTTTGGTGCGAAATGTGGGAATTTGGGGCAAAAATGTGGGATTTTGGGGCAAAATGTGGGATTTTGGTGTGAAATGTGGGAATTTGGGGCAAAAATGTGGGACTTGGGGGCAAAATGTGGGATTTTGGTGTGTTTAAAGGGGGAATTTGGGGCAAAATGTGGGAATTATGGTGCAAAATGGGGGAATTTGGGGCAAAAATGCGGGATTTGGGGGGCAAAATGGGGGAATTTGGGGAAATCACAGCATTTTGGGAGCAAAATGTGGGATTTTGGTGCGAAATGCGGGAATTTGGGGCAAAAAAGCCAGATTTGGGGCAAAAGTGCGGGAATTTGGGGCAAAAATGCTGGATTTTGGGGGCAAAATGTGCGATTTTGATATAAAATGTGGGAATTTCGGGCAAAAATGCGGCATTTGGGGGCGAAACGGGGGAATTTGGGGGGAAATCACAGCATTTTGGGGGCAAAATGTGGGATTTTGTTGCGAAATGGGGGAATTTGGGGCAAGAATGGGGGATTTTGGGGCAAAATGTGGGATTTTGGTGTGAAATGTGGGAATTTGGGGCAAAAATGTGGGACTTGGGGGGCAAAATGTGGGATTTTGGTGCGAAATGGGGGAATTTGGGGCAAAATGTGGGAATTTTGGTGCAAAATGGGGGAATTTGGGGCAAAAATGCGAGATTTGGGGGCCAAAATGGGGGAATTTGGGGAAATCACAGCATTTTGGGAGCAAAATGTGGGATTTTGGTGCGAAATGCGGGAATTTGGGGCAAAAATGGGCGATTTTGGGGGCAAAATGGGGGAATTTGGGGGGAAATCCCGGGATTTTGGGGGCAAAATGTGGGATTTTGGTGTGAAATGGGGGATTTGGGGCAAAATGTGGGAATTTTGGTGCGAAATGGGGGAATTTGGGGCAAAAATGCGGCATTTGGGGGCGAAATGGGGGAATTTGGGGGGAAATCGCGGGATTTTGGCGCAACAATGTGGGATTTTGGTGCGAAATGGGGGAATTTGGGGCAAAAATGCGGCATTTGGGGGGCAAAATGGGGGAATTTGGGGAAATCACAGCATTTTGGGAGCAAAATGTGGGATTTTGGTGTGAAATGTGGGAATTTGGGGCAAAAATGTCGGACTTGGGGGGCAAAATGTGGGATTTTGGTGCAAAATGGGGGAATTTGGGGCAAAATGTGGGAATTATGGTGCAAAATGGGGGAATTTGGGGGAAAAATGCGAGATTTGGGGGGCAAAATGGGGGAATTTGGGGAAATCACAGCATTTTGGGAGCACAATGTGGGATTTTGGCGCGAAATGGGGGAATTTGGGGCAAAAATAGGGGATTTTGGGGGCAAAATGTGGGATTTTGGTGTAAAATGCTGGATATTGGGGGCAAAATGTGGGATTTTGGTGCAAAATAGGGGAATTTGGGGCAAAATGTGGGAATTTTGGTGCGAAATGGGGGAATTTGGGGCAAAAATGGGGGAATTTGGGGCAAAAATGCGAGATTTGGGGGCCAAAATGGGGGAATTTGGGGGAAATCGCAGGATTTGGGGGGCAAAATGTGGGATTTTGGTGTGAAATGC